>NC_137647.1:25676901-25749401 GCF_963383615.2 Lipophrys pholis | reverse complement strand
CTGAAACACCCCTGGATGCATGATGTGAAAACAGAAACAAGTCCAGTCCTGGCTGAAGGGAATACGTGGCGTATAAGAGTTAATCAAAGGAAGTTATGGTGCAGCCTCAGAGCGACTCCACGTTTGCGATATCACCATTAGGTTCTGTTAACACTCCCTGCCTGCAGTGTTGCATAACGCCTGCTCAGTCTAAGTGGGAATATGTGTGTGAAGACCAAAGTTATGGTGGACGGGTTTCCATGGCAGCCGGGAGCCGTGAAGCAGAAGGCCTTCATTCCCAGAGAAAAATAGATGGATATTGTTGTAGATGCCTCTTTGTCCTCTGCCCTGGGGTTGTGTTGTTTGTCATTGTATTGGTTGGACCCGCCCACTTGCCCCTCCTCGTCGCTGCTTCTGCCTCAGCCTCGCTGGGCTACATCAGGGTGGGGGTAAAGAGGAGGAGGGGTGTACAGAGAAGGGCTGAACAATTTTGGAAAATAATCTAATTGCAATTTTTTTCCTCAATATTGCGATTTAATATGCGATTATTTTTTCAAGCTCCTCTTCTCATGTATTTTTGAACAAACACAAGCAATAAATCAATGTGTATTATAATAAAGAATATCAGATTTATTCTACATAAATTGTTCTTTCTTATGGACGAGGCTTATGTTAAGATAAAGTCACATGAAGCATGTATTAATATGAAAGACAGTTCCGGCCACAGACAGTGGACAAACCACACACACACACACACACACACACACACACACACACACACACACACACACACACACACACACACACACACACACACACACACACTTCCACTCCTCACTAAAGGTGCTTCTGAAGTTGCTTGTTCTCTATCATCATTTGTTCAAACTCTAAAAATCATGTTCCTCTTTTGTTGTTTCCTCTTTGTTAATTCATGTTCCTGCTTCATCTTACTGTCTAGATAGAGCTGCTCAGGCTGGTTAATCTAAGAAATCATCTTACTGTCTAGATAGAGCTGCTCAGGCTGGTTAATCTAAGAAATCATCTTACTGTCTAGATAGAGCTGCTCAGGCTGGTTAATCTAAGAAATCATCTTACTGTCTAGATAGAGCTGCTAAGGCTGGTTAATCTAAGAAATCATCTTACTGTCTAGATAGAGCTGCTAAGGCTGGTTAATCTAAGAAATCATTTTACTGTCTAGATAGAGCTGCTCAGGCTGGTTAATCTAAGAAATCATCTTACTGTCTAGATAGAGCTGCTCAGGCTGGTTAATCTAAGAAATCATCTTACTGTCTAGATAGAGCTGCTCAGGCTGGTTAATCTAAGAAATCATCTTACTGTCTAGATAGACTTCTCTTCACTTCTCTTCTCTTCTCTTCTCTTCTCTTCTCTTCTCTTCTCTTCTCTTCTCTTCTCTTCTCTTCTCTTCTCTCCTCTCTCTCTTTGAGCGTTCCCCCCCTCTCTCTGTCCAGCAGCCATACCAACTTCTAATAAAGCAGCAACAGGAGGAGACTCCAGGTCTCTTCCTGTTCAAGAGCAAAATCTGTTCTGACTCCAGAAGGTTCTAGATCACATCATGTTGTTTGGTCAAGCTGCCCAACAGGACAAGGGGGTAAAATAAAAAAATAAAAAATATGAAAGAAAGTTTATTTATCGTCTACTACTACTTTACAGTAGTAAACTTACTAAGTACTGTTACTAGCAGTCTTGTAAGCGTTCACCACAACAAGCCAACCACTTGTCCATTGTGCTGATCAAAGCCCTAAACCAGGCTGGGTCACTATACTAATGCTGCGCTGGACATTAAGGATCAAAGCCCTAAACCAGGCTGGGTCACTATACTAATGCTGCGCTGGACATTGAGGATCAAAGCCCTAAACCAGGCTGGGTCACTATACTAATGCTGAGCTGGACGTTAAGGATCAAAGCCCTAAACCAGGCTGGGTCACTATACTAATGCTGCGCTGGACATTAAGGATCAAAGCCCTAAACCAGGCTGGGTCACTATACTAATGCTGCGCTGGACATTAAGGATCAAAGCCCTAAACCAGGCTGGGTCACTATACTAATGCTGCGCTGGACATTAAGGATCAAAGCCCTAAACCAGGCTGGGTCACTATACTAATGCTGCGCTGGACATTAAGGATCAAAGCCCTAAACCAGGCTGGGTCACTATACTAATGCTGCGCTGGACATTAAGGATCAAAGCCCTAAACCAGGCTGGGTCACTATACTAATGCTGCGCTGGACATTAAGGATCAAAGCCCTAAACCAGGCTGGGTCACTATACTAATGCTGCCCTGGACATTAAGGATCAAAGCCCTAAACCAGGCTGGGTCACTATACTAATGCTGCGCTGGACATTAAGGATCAAAGCCCTAAACCAGGCTGGGTCACTATACTAATGCTGCGCTGGACATTAAGGATCAAAGCCCTAAACCAGGCTGGGTCACTATACTAATGCTGCGCTGGACATTAAGGATCAAAGTATTTTTGTTCCATTTGGACAATGTGGGGGTCTGCGTGACGTCATCATCTCAAAATAAACTAGTTCTATCTTTAGAACCTCAGAATCACTTTATTAATCGTTGGGGAAATTATTTAGCAAGGCAGCAGCAACAGCAGTGCTTCCAGCTCGAACAACACAAATGATTGGGACTATTTTCAGGGAGTTTAGCGTGGAGTAGGACGCAGCTTCACGGAGGTGTGAATCGCCTGCTGACAGCCTGGAGGAGCTGCTGGTCATTGTTTTGATGCCGCGGTCAGCGCCGTTCTCCTCGGAGAGCTGGAGTTTTAAAACGCAGACGTCTGTTTACAAAGCGACCGCCTCGCTGGACAACTGCTTTGCTAACATCCACGTTGCTGTGTTGCTTTGCTAACATCCATGTTGCTTTGTTGCTTTGCTAACATTCACGTTGCTGTGTTGCTTTGCTAACATCCACGTTGCTTTGTTGCTTTGTTGCTTTGTTGCTTTGTTGCTTTGCTAACATCCATGTTGCTGTGTTGCTTTGCTAACATCCACGTTGCTGTGTTGCTCTGCTAACATCCACGTTGCTGCGTTGCTTTGCTAACATCCACGTTGCTGCGTTGCTTTGCTAACATCCACGTTGCTGCGTTGCTTTGCTAACATCCACGTTGCTGTGTTGCTCTGCTAACATCCACGTTGCTGCGTTGCTTTGCTAACATCCACGTTGCTGTGTTGCTCTGCTAACATCCACGTTGCTGCGTTGCTTTGCTCACATCCACATTGCTGTGTTGCTCCGCTAACATCCACGTTGCTGTGTTGCTTTGTGGTGTTGTGAGATTAAAATCCGTCCAAACAGCAACATGTTGCCATGAAAAGTTGGATAGCACCGTGCTACTTCCCTAGCCTGCTCGCTGGCTGCAAACTGTGGACTGGATTTCCTGACTCATTCCTCCTGGTCTCATTGAGACCCGCCTCCCTTCAGGAAATCCAGTCCACAGTTTGCAGCCAGCGAGCAGAGCAGCAGCAGGGAAACACTGGGGATCATTTCAGCACCATGAAGCAGACCAGGATCATGGATCAGACCAGGATCATGAAGCAGACCAGGATCATGGATCAGGAACCTCTGATCCATGAATTCCGTTGATATCGGAACCCGATCCCGGATCAGATCGGCTCCGTCCCTAAAAACCACGAGCCCGTTCAGGCAAGGTGGGCAGATGATTCACTTGCCTGAGCAAAACTTTTACCAGCCCTGGACGGTGGGACAGTCCTTAATGTCCAGCCCATTAAATGGGCATCATATCTTTCGCTATGAACTCCGTTATGGTCGGAGTTATTTCCTCCTGCTGTTTCGAATTATGTTCATAAGGAGTAATACTGCTGCTCTGCTCCGCTCGCTCACCACGTATATGTGGGTGCATGATACGCGCAGGACACGCAAGTCGTCACGTGACCAGATCACATGAGCAGTCAAGTCGCAGCCCTTGCGATTAGAAAATCACGTTTTATCTTATCGCAATATTATCGCGAATGCAATTAGTCGTTCAGCCCTCGTACAGAGCATAATCAGCGAGTACAAACACTCCACGTGTTCCTGTGTACAGGTTTGGTTTCCTGGATCTTTAGCGTCAACAGACTGAAATGACTCTGAATTCATTAGTGCCAGATTGTGCTGCAGCTCCTGCTTCAGTCTGAAGTCAGCTGGGAATGACTAGTTCGTTGACCTGTTTCAAGTCTCACAGCTCCAACCTACCCTCTCACAGACTGCAGAGGTAAAGCTCTGGAGTCGTAGGAAGGACTTCACCTCCTTGGAATAGGGAGAAGATGCCAACACTGGCCTGCGCTGGAACCGGGTGCTGACCACTGCAGCACCGTGCTCCTATTCATGTCATACTTTCACATTGGGATGCAGCGATACTGATGACTGTGTAGAGGATCGCGTCCAATACTGCATGAGTACTTGTAGGCTTGATACAACCCCGTGAGGTGTACGTGACGTCATGCTTCAGCAACGCCGCCCAACAAGAGCTTGAGCGATGGCGGCGGTTTGGAGAATCTTGACATTAATGAGGACGACAAAAGTAAGACTGTAATTTATATTCTGACAAAATACCAAGAGGAGGTGAAAGATAGCTCGTACAACACCAGCAACTTCATCACCAGCAACTTCATCACCAGCAATTCATCACCAGCAATTCATCACCAGCAGAGTTAGCTCCATGTTGCTCAGTAGTTGAACTGCTCAGTGGATCAGGAGGTTTTTACTCCGAGCCGTGCTGCATGCTGCATGCTGCATGCTACATGCTACATGCTACATGCTATGTGCTACATGCTATGTGCTACGTGCTCCAGCGTTTCGGGATGGTTCAAGGCGACACAACGCCTTCACTTATTGTTTGCGTATGAAGTCTGAATCAGGCTTTGAACATTTAATAAGTACTTGTATCGGTACTTGTAGCTACAGGTTGGTACTTGTACTTGTTCTTTAAAAACATTGATATCTGAGTATCCCTCATTTCACACAGTAATGCTTCTGTTCCAGCCCCTCAGAGATTCCTTCATGTCGCTCCAGACTGAATGATGACACTCGTTGTGTTTCCTCCCTCAGACCTCAGATTCAGTGAAGAAGGACGATGCCTGTGGCCTCCACCAGGACAGAGCCGGGTGAGAGCCCACACCCGCCGTCCTCCACTGTTCTGGAACTTCATCACGGGTTCTTTTGGGTCTGTCTATAAAAGCAGAAATCATGGAAGTGACCCTGGGGACTTAATGGGCTAATAAACAAACAATCCAAAAAATGGAATCGTAGTCTGGAAGATATGTTCGCTAAAATGAAAACTACAGCTGAAATATTTGAGAGATTAATGGTAACATCATGATCATGAAGCTTCTCTACTGGTGGAGCCTCCTCATGTAAAGACAGCTGCACATTTGCACCGAGCGCAGCAGGTCTGGTCTATCTGGAGCGCCACCGACTTACAGTCGGTTCAGATGGAAATGTTCTCTCACATTCAGGATTCTCCAAAACATCATAGGACACAAACACACCCGTCTGCAGCGTTTCTGTGTGTACTGACCTGAAGTGTGTGTGTGTGTGTGTGTGTGTGTGTGTGTGTGTGTGTGTGTGTGTGTGTGTGTGTGTGTGTGTGTGTGTGTGTGTGTGTGTGTGTGAGATAGTCCCCCAGGTGTTAGACGCAATGAGCGACAGCACCACCAGCTCCACCACTGCCAATGACCTGGACCTCATCTACCTCAAAGGCATCATGGAGAGCCCTCTGGTTAGACACACACACACACACACACACACACACACACACACACACACACACACACACACACGACACTCCAGGTAAAAACAGATCGATTTTTTGTTTTCGATTCAGAAAAGTTTCTTATCTACATGGCAAAGTTTTGAAAATGTAGTTTGCCATTGCTGCTGTTGGTTCTTTATGTAGTGAGGGTTGAAAGGTGGAACAGTGGTTAACGCTCCAGCCTCACAGCAAGAAGGTCCTGATTCAAATACCAACCGGGCCTTTCTGTGTGGAACCCCCCCGCCTTGTGTCTGGATCAGAGGGTCACGGTGTGGAGGACAACTGTTGCACCAACAGCGTAACATCTTTCCATGGTGGCAGTGAGGTGATGGGAGGGGCTAACTCCCCAAATGTAAAATCCAGTGTTGTCATTTCTTCTGGAGTACATTTGGAGCCATCCAGTTGAACTCTGGTGCTTTCCCAGAGTTTTGTTGAAGCCGAGGATGCTTCATCCAAACTGAGACTCCACTTCCACAAATCAATACATTTTTAAAGTACCAATGAACAAATCCTAATTTCCACAGTACATTTCAAACTAAAACAAAGCTGCAGAGTCAAACTCAATGGAAAATCAAAGCAGGGTCACAAAGACGAAATTTAAAATCAGCACAGTCAGGAGAGCTGTCTCACATCTGCAGTGTGCATACTGAAAACCTCTCACACAATGGTGTGTGTGTGTGTGTGTGTGTGTGTGTGTGTGTGTGTGTGTGTGTGTGTGTCAGGAGCAGGAGGACGGCCTGCAGGAGCCTCGTCTGTCCCCAGTGAGGGAGAACAACGTGGAGCTCCTGCAGGAGATCCTCAGAGACCTGGACCCCTTCACACAGCGCTCCGACACTGCAGCCGAGCTGGCCTGCATCCTCACACAGCCTCACTTCCAGGTACCCCACACACACACACACACACACACACACACACACACACACACACACACACACACACACACACACACACACACACACACACACACACACACACACACACACAGCCCTGAAAAGCTTGTCTGAATCAGAAAACCACATGTTTCTTTCAGTCTCTGCTGGAGACTCATGACTCGGTGGCCTCACAGACCTGCGACAGCGCCCCCCCCAGCCCCTGCAACTTTGTGGAACACGAGTCAGAAGACGGCCACATGCCCAATACACACCTGCCGCCCGACGCCATTCGAATGGTGGGGATCCGCAAAGTGGCGGGCGAGCATCTGGTGGGTCACACACAGTTTCAATATGTCCTGCCAAATGTCATTTTCAAGACTTGATCTGGATATCTTTAATTAATTCATTTTCAAACAGGCATGTAACAACCAATAATGCAACAGAATCATTCCACAGACATGCCCCTTAGTGTTCTTCCTATTTTCTAACCCACAGAACTACTTTATAATAAAAAGTATTTATCATAAAGTAGTTCTGTGGGTTAGAAAATAATATCGGAGCGTCTCGGAGCGGAGCGTAGCGCCCCCTGCTGCCTCACACTGCCTTGCGCAGAGGCTGCAGCTCCTCAGCCGGCGGTCAGAACGTGAAACAAGACCTGGTTATAATAATGTCACCATGAAAAGTGTGGAAAATAAATGACAATGGAAAACTGCTTCTAAATTATATCCGACGTAGCGGACTGACAGCGGAGGAGCGCGGCAGCGTCTCGAGAGCCGCAGCTCCGCGAACGCGGATTAAATAATCCCGTTCCCTCATATTATTAACTTCAGGAAGCGACTTATTATATCATTCCCACGCGTATTTTTTAAATTTTTTTCTCTATAACCACTCTGGGGCTCCGTGTTCGCTGGAGTTTTCAGAAAACCGGTTCAACCTCGCTTCCGCCTTTTAGGTAGCGATAACTCCAGAGATACCTCCAGAGATACCTCCAGAGATAACTCCAGAGATAGCTCCAGAGATACCTCCAGAGATAACTCCAGAGATAACTCCAGAGATACCTCCAGAGATACCTCCAGAGATACCCCCAGAGATACCCCCAGAGATAACTCCAGAGATACCTCCAGAGATACCTCCAGAGATAACTCCAGAGATACCTCCAGAGATAACTCCAGAGATAACTCCAGAGATAACTCCGCCCCCACCCGATGACGCGTCGGGTCCCAGTCTAGCTCCTCTTTGGCCCAGCAACAAAGTTGGGCCAGCGTAGCAGCAGTTTAGCCCCTGGTAGGTCGGGGCTTTGGCAGTGGAAAGACAAAGAACTGGTGCTGAGTCTGGCCCTGGACCAGAACTAGCACCTGGTTCTTTCCGGTGGAAAAGCCCCCACTCTGAATCTCATGACTCTGACCAGAAAACCCAGCAGAAGTTCTACTTGTCCTAGTGTCCCGTCCTCCTGGACCATACTCTGAATGTTTCTCTCTACTTTAGTACTGAGCTCAGATAAAGTCCTTATAGTGGGAGACTTTAACATTCATGTAGATGTTGACAATGAGCCTTAGCATAGCATTTAGCTCTTTACTGGACACAATTGGATTTTCACAGAAGGTCAATGAACCCACTCATTATCTTCATCACACACTTGATCTTGTCCTCACTTATGGTATTGACATTGATGAATTGATGGTTCTTCCCCACAACCCTCTGTTGTCACATCACTTCCTGTTATCATTTGAATTTACATTAACTGGCTTCATAGCCCCGGAAAATAAATTCAAATATAAGAGATATCTATCAGACAATCCTGTAGTCAAATTCAGGGAAGTATTCCCATCAATACTGACTTCAGTTCCATCCGTGGATCCAGCAGTAAACAGCTGTCACACCATTAGCACTAGCATTAGCATTAGCCTTACTCAGGCTGACTTGGTTGTAGATGGAACAGCAGCCTTACTTCACTCCACACTTGATTCCATTGCTCCCTTGAAGATAAAAGCAACAACTCAGAGGAGGATAGCTCCATGGTATAATGATCATGAGAACTTTAAAGAAATCACCAGGAAAATTAGAGAAGAAATGGTACTTAACTCAGAAGTATTTCATACAGTCTGGAGAGATAGTTTGTTAATCTATAAAAGAAATCCCTTCGCAAAACCCGAAATACCTCCTATTCCTCCTTAATAGAAGAAAACAAGAAGAATCCTAGATTTCTCTTCAGTACTATAGCCAGGCTGACAAAAAGTCACAGCTCTGTAGAACCTTATATCCCTTTAACTTTGAGCAGTAATGACTTTGTAAACTTCTTTGACAAAATTCTAACTATTAGGGATAAAATTAAAGACTCACTGCCCAAAGCAGTCACAGACCGATCAACCACATCTTCAGACTAGTTAGTGGAGCCTGATTTCCAGTTATCCAGCTTCCACCCTATAGAAGTCCTTAAGTTCTCCTCAATCGTGGCTTCATCTAAACTAACAACTTGCCTGCTCGATCCAATCCCCACTAAACTGTTTAAAGATATTTTCCCCATGACTAGTACATCAATTCTAGATCAGATAAACATAACTTTAATAACAGGTTATGTACCACAAGTCTTTAAGGTTGCTGTTGTTAAACCTCTTCTTAAAAAACCCAACTTTGACCTAGATGTCTTAACAAGTTATAGACCGATATCCAACCTTTCCTTTATTTCTAAAATCCTACAGGAAGTAGTTTCAGTCACTGAGTATCAATATCCAACCTTCCCATTATTTCTAAAATCCTAGAAAAAGTGATTAAAAGTCAGATATGTGACCATTTAATAAAAAATAACTTATTTGAGTCTTTCCAGTCGGTTTTAGATTCATCATAGCTCAGAGACTCTCTGGTCAAAGTTATTGATCATCTTCTCTTGGCTTCAGACAAAGGACTGGTCTCTGTTCTGGTCCTGTTAGAGCTCAGTGCTGCATTGATACTATTGATCAGAACATTGATACTATTGATCAGAACATCCTATTACTTAGGCTAGAACACTGTGCTTAAAGGTACAGCACTAAATTGGTTCCGATCATATTAATCAGACAGGTTCCACTTCGTTCATGTTCACGATAACTCTTCAGTCCAGACTGAAGTTAAACATGGAGTTGCACAGGGTTCTGTCTTCGGTCCTATACTTTTCACTTTATTCATGCTTCCTGTAGAGAATATTATTAAAAAACACTTGTTATACAGATGACACACAAATCTATTTCTCTATGGAACCTGAGGATAATAACCAACGTTCTAAACTAGAAGCCGTCTTGAAGACATAAAGGTTGGATGAGATGTAATTTCCTGCTCCTGAACTCTGATAAAACTGAAATTATTATATTTGGTCCGAAACATCTGAGAGAGAAATGATCTAAAGATCTAGTACCACTAGATAGTATTACTTTGTCCTCCAGTACCACTGTGAGGAACCTGGGAGTTCTCTTAGACCAGGATTTATCCTTCAACTCCCACATTAAACAATCTGCAGGACTGCCTTTTTTCACCTCCGTAATATTTCCAACATTAGAAACATGCTGACTCAGAGTGATGCTGAAAAACTACTTCATCATTTGTTACTTCCAGAGTAACTATTGTAACTCCCTATTATCAGGGTGAAACAATAACTGCTTCAAAAGTCTTCAACTGATTCAAAATGCTGCAGCGAGACTTCTGGTTTATGGCTGAAACAAAGTAGAAACGAGGCAAGTAGCTCCGGCAGAACCCAGACTTTTCTTACATACCAACCTCACTCCTACTAAACTTTCTGCATCTGCCATCTACTCTGAAGATTATTTATTCTTTACTGAAACCAGGAACGAATAAATCTCTTGGAATGCCGCCCAAGAAAGCTGTTGAAAAGGAGGACCTCATTGGTAATGCTAACGCGAGCTCTGGCTTAACGATCGACGTGATATCTGCACTTCACCAAAAACACAGTGACGAGCTAGCAGCTGAGTTTAAGTCTCATCACTCGCTGGGATTCAGGCTAAACTAGACCTATTATTGGCTGGCCTGAGTCCAGCGAGAAGGGTCGAGAAGAGTTTTCCTCTCAGCTCCTTCAAGACATGCTGCCGAGCCCGCCGGAGTTTGACAGAGCCCACCGCACGCTGATCCCCAAGCCGGGTCCAGGGCAGTGCCCACGGCCGTCATTCTCTGCCTGCACCGGTACCACATGAAGGAGCAGGTCATCAGGGAAGCCCTCTGCAGAGGGAAATTTGACTACCATGGCCATCAGATTCGTATTGTGGAGGACTACAGCACCGAAGTGATGAGTCAACGAGTACAATACAGGGACGTGATGGCGGAGATGTACAAAGGGAGCTTTAAACCTGCTTTTCTATCCAGACCGTCTTCGTGTGACTCTGAAAAGCGGAGCCAAGAAATAGATCACTACCGTGGATGAGGCGCGGAAGTTTATTGATGATCACCGTCCTCACCAACTCCAGCCTGCATGAAAGGAGAGTCTGCAGGCACATCTTGACCCAGGACCGAGTCGTCGCTCCGGATACCTGCGCACTCGAAAACTCTAGAAAGGGCTTGGCTTCTCCAACCTGATTTGACCTTTTCGTTAGCATTGTGTTTCCGTTAGTTACAAGAAATACTGCTTACTTTCATCCATCCTCTTGCTTATGTAACATAAAAAAAAATCCCCATTATGCCAAACGAGCCATTGCAATAGCAATTCGGATTTTAGTTGAGTCGTTTTTTTGACGCGGACAGTTGACTGGTTTGACTAATTTGACTCCTTGGCACATTTATGCACCCTTCAATAGGGGGTTAGTATTCTCATTTATTGGATGGATGCCAGAGTTGTTGTGTTCACAGTTTGAATTACGTGATACACTTGGAAGACAAGTCTTAGAAGATGTTAATTTTAAAGAGCTTGCTGCTTATTTTTTTTGTTTTGTTATATATTGCAGCTGTCTTGTTTTGGGAGGGCAGGGTGTGGGTGTGCCGTTACTGCTAAACATGCCACATTTTGTCACATTAAATACCTTATTTATCTATGCCACTTGGTTGCCACGGCCAGTTCTATGTCCACCCTTTAACTTATGTTGCACAATGAATGGGCTTAATTTTTTGAGCTGGAATATAAAGCGATTAAGTCACCCTGTAAAACGGAGGAAAGTCTTTTTGCACCTAAAACATCTCAAGGCCAAAATTGCATTCTTACCGGAAACCCATGCACGTAACTCGGACTCAAGTCGCATGTTGCGTTGGTCTGGTCCATGTTTTCACTCTTCGTTCCAGGCCAAATCTCGAGGAGTTTCAATACTTGTTGATCATGATGTTCCATTCGAACCACATGATGTAGCATCACACAACTACGGTCGGTATGTAATTGTCTCACACAAATTGTAAAACACTTTGGTGGTCCTGGTTAATGTATACACCCCAAATGTGGATAATGCAAAGTTTTTTCATCGGTTGTTTTCATTACTGCCAGATCTAAATGTTTATAAGCCTTTTCTTGAGGGTGATCTACACCCAGCCTTAAACCGGTCTTCTCCCAGCACAGCGAGTAGGTCGGCCCATGTCATTAATGGTTTCCTCCATGATTTTGGTATGTGCGACACCTGCTGTTTTCTGCATCCAAGATTTTCCTTCTTTTCACCAGTACACCATACACACGCAAGAATGGACTATTTCCCCATCAATAATCAACTTCTGTCTTTTGTTAATACATGTAAATATCAGTGTATTGTTATATCGGATCACACACCTGTAACACTTTCTCTGTTACATCCTGGCTCTTCTCCTGAGTACAGGCAGTGGCGCTTTAACTCAACCTTGCTCTCAGATGCAGAATTTAAGTTCATAGAGAGTGAAAGAGCTTTCCTTACTGATACAAATAATAATCCAGGCACTTCGTATCTCACCTTATGGGATACACTCAAAGCTTACCTGCGTGGGTAGATCATTGCGTACACCGTCCGAATGAAACGCAGTTCAATTCAGGAACAAAATGAACTTGTTTATAAAATAAGTGAAATAGACAAACAATATGCCCAGAATAAATGCCTTGAACTATAAAAAAAAAAGAGTTGAGCTGAAGACTAGATTTGATTTACTCACCACTTGTTGAACAGCTGCTCCTAAGGAATAAAACTATGTTTTATACCTATGGGAATAAATCCGATAAACTACAAGCCAATCAACTTCGGGGTTCTAATTCAAAGCAGGATTTTTTGAAGATCCAACCGAGTAATGGTGTGACTACAACTGATCCACTAAAAATCAACACAGCTTCCAAGGCTTTCTACACAGAACTCTATACTTCAGGGTCTCACGCAACCACTAATGCAATTGGCTCTTTTCTTGATAACCTCAATATTCCAAAACTCACCACGGACTCTGCTAAAAGACTAGAAGAGCCAATTTCTGATTTAGAAATTATTAAGGCTATACCTTCAATGCTGTCAAACATGTGTCCAGGCCCTGATTCCCGTCAGAACCTTTTAAGAAATTTTCTCGGGTACTTTCACCACTGTTGTGCTCTGTCTATTCAGAGTCCTGCGAGTTGGATCAACTACCCCAGTCCTTCAAACAGGCAGGTATTACTCTAATTGCAAAGAAAGGAAAAGACCCAACCAGATGTGTGTTAGCTCACTGATTAGAAAACCTTCTTCCCTCCATCATATCAAAAGACCAAACCTGCTTTATTAAAAATAGGCAGTCATACTATAACATTAGGCGACTCTTTGACATTCTGTGTACTGCTCAGGAGGATGAGCTGGAGTGTGTTGTCTTTATAGATGCAGAGAAGGCGTCTGACCGTGTGGAATGGCCGCACCTATTCACTGTGCTGGATAAATTTGGGTTTGGGCTCTCATTTACCATGTGGATCAGGTTGCTGTACTCCCGCCCCACTGTCGTGATCTGTACCAACTCCCAACGATCAGAGCCTTTCAGTTTACATCGTGGTTCTCATCAAGGGTGTCCCCTAAGCCAGGGGTCTCAAACTCAATGTACCCGGGGGCCGCTGGAGGCAGAGTCTGGGTGAGGCTGGGGGCATCAGGGATTCCACAAAACAAGTTGGACAAGAAACCCTCAAACGTCATTATGAAGAGTTTTAATGATTTCTACTGAACATGAATGGAACATTGAATGAAGATCATGAACGGTTCTCCTGAACATGGGTTCTCTTGCCTCCTCCTTGTTGCCAGAGACTTGGCAGCTCTTCTTCTCACATATCTGAGCCACATTTGTCTTGAGAGAAGAAGCAGCTGAGACCTTCAGAATGTCTGGAAGATGAGCATCATTAAGTCTGGACCTGTACTTAGACTTACTGAAGTTCAAGGTGGAGAAGAACCTTTCACACAAATACGTGTTCTCAAAAAGGCACATGGTCCGCTTGAACATTGGGGAAAGTTCAGGGAAGCGAGGGGGCAATTCTCTCAAAGATTGCTCAAGCTTGTCTAATGTCCCACTCCCGTCCCTGAACTTGGCTTTGAGGTCAGAGTTGCACTGCAGGTCAATGAGCTCCATTTGAAGCACAGGAGGAGCATCTTGCACATCAAAAGTGAGGGTCTACAAAAATTTGAAAAGTGGCTTTGTGTGTCTTGCAGTCTGCAAATCTGTGATCAAATTCCTTCTGGAGCTTCAAAATAGCATCAACATATCTTCCACCACTGAAGGCTGTGCCTGCATCCAGAAGTGCCTTGCATGATGGGAAATGGCCCAGGTTTGTCTGAGAGGGCTGGGCTTAGTGCAGAAGGCTCTCACGTGGAACTGTGGAGCGCCACTTTTCAATAAATCCAGTCAACAAAACCACCAGTGTGTGCAAAGCGGTACGATGGTCACTACCGATGCTTCATGCTGATGCTCACAGCCACAGAGGCTAATGCTCTCTTAACTCTGAATTACCATGAATCCCACAACAACTCAAAGACATTGAAAGCCACTCCACTCACATCACGCTTCTAAAAACCCTGATCTCCTGTAGCGTCACGGAGCTGATCGCTGCAATGCATTATGGGAGTTTCTGTTGGTGGTGTTTCAGATGTAATTATAGGAGTAATATTAGGTTTGTAGTGTTGGTAATGGCTGTGTTGTGTTTTTGTTCTTTAGCTCATATAGTTGGTTAGTTCATCTAGTTTAGTTTATTAGTTGTAAGTTGGCAACTGGGAGTGAAGAAGGTTTTATGTGTAGTGTCCTCCTGCTGTGGTGTTCCTGTTGGTTTTAGTGTCAAAATAAGAACCTACACCAGTCGCAACAAGCATAAAAGATAAGCTCAACTTCTTGACTTATTCCTTTACATGGCTTGCTTCAGCTTCAAGCGGTTGTGAATTTACTTTATTCTATTTCCTCAACAAGAGTACGAAACCCCCTGTGCTTTAAGCCCCTGGATCTGATTTGGTTGATGCATTTCACTACAGACATCACATTGTCAAATTACAGACATTTGCTACAACCAGAAGCAGTCGCCTTTCTTGTTGTACTCAATCATGGCATTGGTAGATGGTAGAAAGTACCGGGGTGGCGAGCTCAAAAGAGGAGACTGCTGTCTGGCTGTTTATTACACGCCGTGCTGTTGTTGGGGGTGCATGAAGCCGGTTAGCTGAGCCTAACCCGACCATCAGCCCCAACGAAGGACGGCGGGCGGCAGCTGGCTGGGTGGCAACGTCGGAGGTCCACTCCCCTCGCAGGCAACACTAATATTATACTTCCATATCAAGGTGGGGGCCAGAAAATAACGTCCTGTGGGCCACGAGTTTGAGACCCCTGGTCATACCCTTTGCTCTTTGATTTAGCTATAGAACCTCTTGCTATTGCTCTTCGCACTTGCAATGGTTTGTCTGGTATTCGGAGAGGAGGGGTGGAGCACAGGAGTTTTCATATCTTGGAGTTACAGTTACCAAAAAATACAAAGATCTGTTTAAAGAAAACCTGGTTGCCCTTTTGAACCAGACAAAGCAACTGAAAGCACAATGGTCACCCTTATCAATGTCCTTAGTGGGCCCGGTCAATTCTGTTAAAATGGTCATTCTCCCCAAATTTTTATATCTCTTTCAAACTTTGACAATTTTTATTCCTCATGTTTTCTTTTAACAGCTGGGCTCGATCATATCCTCCTACTTATGGCTCGGCAAGCGGCCACGTTTAAACAAAACCCATCTTCAAGTCCAAACTTAATGGGGGTCTTACTTTGCCAAACTTCCGTTATTATTACTGGGCGGCTAATGTGAGATGTCTGGTTCAGGGGTCCTGAGCGTCCTGACTGGGTTGGGTTGGAGCTCTCTTCTCACAGCAGCCCCCCTCTGGCTCTTTTTGGGCTCTGGCTTACCTTTACCTTCTGTTAACTCATTCCACAATCCTGTGATGAAACATTCTCTGAAAGTCTGGGGCCAATTTAGGAAACAGTTTGGCCTGGTCAGCTTTTCCACCTGGAGTCTCATTCTAAATCCACTTTTTACACCCGCTTCAATGGATACAGGCTTTCAGAGAAGGCATCGGGAAGGTGTTACTCGTTTTAAACATTTGCTCAAAGATGGCGCCATACTATCTTTTTCAGAACTGACAGAGAAATTCAAGCTCTTGTAATGAGATTTTATTCGCTATCTCCAGATTCGACATTTTCTGTCATCACAAATGTCTGAATCTTCAACTTTGTTCTGAAGCAGCTATAATTGATAATATCCTTTCATTAAAGCCAAAGGCCTGATTTCAAAACTAGATCTATATATATAGATGTGTGTGTGAACTTAAAAGCCCTTTGGTGGACAAATTCAAAAAGGCCTGGGGGGAGGACCTGGGTGTCAGCATAACAGAAGATGCCTGGGCTGACTGGTCCACTCATCTTCCCTGTGTGCCCGTCATCGTTTAATTCAATTAAAAATTGTATACAGGGCACACATCTCTAAGGCCAAACTGTCTTCTATGTACCCTGAAATGAGTCCACTGTGTGTCGGATGTAACCTGATGGAGGCCTCCCTCAGCCACATGATTTGGTCCTGCCCTCACTTCTGGGGGACCATCTTCAACACACTATCTCGGATGCTCAATCTCAGATTGGAACCAAACCAAATGGTAGCCCGCTTTGGGGTTCTCGGAAATCTAGTACATCTCAGTACTACAAAGAAACATGCCTTAGCCTTTGCCTTCCTTCTGGCCAGCTGTGCAGTTCTCCTGAGGTGGGAGGATGCCTCCCCACCTTCTCACACACAGTGGCTGCAGGATGTCATGTTTAAAACTAGGAAAGATAAGATGCTCATTAAAACAAACTCCTGGTGCTTTTGACGATATGTGGGGTTCCTTGTAATCATTTCCAGCTCTGTGAATAATTATTGCAGCTGTATGCGATAATAGAGTTTAGGTCCTGGTGTGAATGCTTCATTCTGCTAGTGACAGGGTGGCTGGGATGTGAGTGAACACCGCTGAAGTGAGTTACAGCCTGAAAGAGGCTCCAGGCCTGAGCACAGAGGCAAGGGGAGGGGGAGAGTCCCAAGAGAGGAGAGGAGAGGGAGTTTACATGGAGGTCAAGTACCTGGGGACAGTCCGGAGTCCAGCTAGAGCCTCTGGGGAACAAAACTTCCAGGCAGGCAGGTCTGCATGACCACTGCTGACACAGCAACACCAAAGCAGAGTCATACATCTGTAGCAGTGGAGGACCAGTGGTACACAGAGTGCTAGTATGACCAGATATATGAAGGTAAAGGTGAGCTTACTGTCTAGGTTCAGACAGTAGTGTGATCTGACAGTGGTAGGATCTGAGTACCGGGGGGGTGAAGGGGGATAGACAGAATATATAAGGCCCATATTACTGTGCTTGGTCATCGTCGGAGCGATCGGCGGCTCAGACTGTTTGTTCTAGAGAATAAAGTCTCTTTTGCATCCAAGTCCAACTTCTCATCTGCTTTTTGCTCAAGTTTACTCCAGTTTTCACCATTAGAGTTGTAGAATTAGAGAAAATGCCGGTGGGATCTGACGGTTCCACATCTGGCCCTGATCGACATCCAAGATTTAATCCACCACAGATGTTTTAGGGATTTTTTGAATTTTTTTTTTTTTAAGTATTATTCCATCGCTTTACAAATGTGCAAATACTTTTACTTGTGTTGTGTATATCTGTGACTGTGAAGACTCACATCATGACTGCTAATTCATTATAAACCAACAGACAATTTCTGAATGAGCCAGCACTTTGTACAAAGTATTTGTTTATATTTCTGTTGATAATCAATAAAGATATTCTTGATTTAAAAAAAGAAAGAAAAATGCTGCAGCCAGAGTCGTGACCAGAACCAGCACCAGAGATCAGCTCACTCCAATACTAACCTCGCTTCATTGGCTCCCTGTTCAATCTAGAAGAGAATTTAAAATCCTCCTCCTAACTTAGAACGCTCTGAACAACCAGGTTCCATCAGATCTTAAAGAACTGCTGGTCCCAGATCTCCCCAGAAGAACTCTTGGTTCTCACAGTGCTGGCTTACTGGAGGTTCCTAGCTTTTCTAAAAGTAGAATGGAGGTAGAGCTTTCAGCTTCCAGGTTCCTCTGATGTGGAACCAGATCCTAGTTCCAGTTAGGGAGGCTGAAACAGGTTCTACTGTTAAGGTTCTACTCAAGACTTTTCTATTTACTGAAGCTACAGTGAGGACTGCTTCAAGACACTTTCACTCTCTCTCTACCTCTCTCTCTACCTCTCTACCTCTCTACCTCTCTCTCTACCTCTCTCTCTACCTCTCTCTCTACCACTCTACCTCTCTACCTCTCTCTCTACCTCTCTCTCTACCTCTCTACCTCTCTCTCTACCTCTCTACCTCTCTCTCTACCTCTCTCTCTACCTCTCTCTCTACCTCTCTACCTCTCTCTACCTCTCTACCTCTCTCTCTACCACTCTACATATCTCTACCTCTGTCTACCTCTGTCTACCTCTCTCTACCTCTCTACCTCTCTCTCTACCACTCTACATATCTCTACCTCTGTCTACCTCTCTCTACCTCGCTACCTCTCTACCTCTCTACCTCTCTCTACCACTCTACATACCTCTACCTCTCTCTCTACCACTCTACATATCTCTACCTCTCTCTACTTCTCTACCTCTCTCTCTACCACTACATATATCTACCTCTCTCTACCTCTCTACCTCTCTCTCTACCACTCTACATATCTCTACCTCTCTCTACCTCTCTACATATCTCTACTTTCTACCTCTCTCTTCCTCTCTCCATCTCTCTCTACCTCTCTCTCTACCCCTCTCTCTACCTCTCTCTCTCTCTACCGCTCTCTAACTCTCTATCTACCTCTCTATCTACCCCCTCTCCATCTCTATCTACTCCTCTCTCTACCTCTCTATCTACCAATCTCTCTACCTCTCTCTTCCTCTCTCCATCTCTCTCTACCTCTCTCTCTCTCTACCACTCTCTAACTCTCTATCTACCTCTCTATCTACCTCTCTATCTACCCCCTCTCCATCTCTATCTACTCCTCTCTCTACCTCTCTATCTACCCCTCTCTCTACCTCTCTCTCTACCTCTCTATCTACCCCCTCTCCATCTCTATCTACTCCTCTCTCTACCTCTCTACCTCTCTATCTACCGCTCTCTCCATTGCTATCTACTTCTCTCTCTATCTCTCTATCTACTCTCTCTACCTCTCTCCACCTCTCTCTACCTCTCTATCTACCCCTCTCTCCATCTCTATCGACCCCTCTCTCTACCTCTCTATCTACCCCTCTCTCCATCTCTATCGACCCCTCTCTCTACCTCTCTATCTACCGCCCCCTACCCAAACCAAGGTTTGTATCTCCCCAATATATCTCTCTGTCTGTCCTATCCTTTCCTCTCCTTTATCCCACCAATCTCTCTCTCTCTATCCTTTCCTCTCCTTTATCCCACCAATCTCTCTCTCTCTCTCTCTATCCTTTCCTCTCCTTTATCCCACCAATCTCTCTCTCTCTATCCTTTCCTCTTCTTTATCCCACCAATCTCTCTCTCTCTATCCTTTCCTCTCCTTTATCCCACCAATCTATCTCTGTGGATTTGTTGGGTTTTTCTCTTTTCTCTGTTAAAAGCTCCTTGAAATGACTGTGTTGTATTTGGTGCTCTATAAATAAAGTTGAATTGAATGGATTGTAAAATTATCCGATAATGTCATAACTATGGGCATTCCACCAAGAACAGAATACACAGCAAAATAACCTCAATGAAATAACATGATGACCATCTCATCCACTAAATCTAGTCCTCAAAAGCAAACTGCACAATAACTGCAAAAAACATTTTTTGTACCATTAATGAAGCCCTATTTTTATTACCTTATTGGCTGCAGTTATTACATTTTCCAAGGATTAAAAAAAATAATAATAAATTAAGTACATTTTATTCATACATCAGATTGTGTAATATAGCAGTACAGTAAGACACTATAGTTATTCAGTTATGAGCTTTATTACAATGAAAAAGAGCAACATTTTGACATAATTGGCAGATATCTTATTGTGTAAACATAAAAATCTAAATGAAACTGAGGAAGACCTTGAAAAAGCCGTGTGGTGACGAGATGTTGTGTTTCAGGGTGTGACCTTTAAGGTGGAGGGAGGAGAGCTGGTGATCGCACGAATCCTCCACGGTGGGATGATCGACCAGCAGGGCCTGCTGCACGTCGGAGACATCATCAAAGAGGTTCTTCAACACTCACAACACCAGCTGACCTGCACCACAAAACCCAAAGCAGGCAGCTGCTCTCCAACAATATTCACTGCAGCACACATGGACACACGTTTCCTTTCTGGTCCGACACGATGAAGACGAACCTTTAAAGGAGTGTGTGTGCCCGTTGAGCCGCTCTCTGGGCGCATGCGTCTCTGGGCGCATGCGTCTCTGGGTGGTTTTCACCTCCAAACCGCTGGTGTCCCACGTGCAACCCACCGCGCTCCAATGTGAGCTGCCATCGTGATCAAAAAGCCTGCAGGTGGAACTTTTGGCAAACAGATGCAGTTTGTATAATAAACTCCAGGTCTGCCGCCCAGTGTGAGATTTATAGAGAGAGAGAGAGAGAGAGAGAGAGAGAGAGAGAGAGAGAGAGAGAGAGAGAGAGAGAGAGAGAGAGAGAGAGAGAGAGAGAGAGAGAGAGAGAGAGAGAGGAGAGAGAGAGAGAGAGAGAGAAGAGAGAGAGAGAGAGAGAGGAGAGAGAGAGAGAGAGAGTGAGAGAGAGAGAGAGAGAGAGAGAGAGAGAGAGAGAGAGAGAGAGAGAGAGAGAGAGAGAGAGAGAGAGAGGTTGGTCGGTCCAGCCCCAGAGGGCAGAGTTACGTGATGCACCTGAACGCATCACCACCATCATCTTCATGTCGGCATGAAGCTGGTTCACCAGTAAAAATCCATCAATTGGCCTCGTTGTTTAAGCCGCCGGGTTCAAAGTGTGAAAAAGTAGCGGCTGACAGTCCGGACATTATGAAAAGTTCTGGTACGCGCCGTACTCTGGAAAAAAGTCCCGGTACGCTGAGGGGTCAAATTTCAAAGTGCCGGTAGTACCGGTGCATACCGGCCCACTTAAAACTCTGGTTCCAACACTTTTCCGTCCATTTTGCCACTCGGCGCATATTTGTTCCCTCCAGCTGTGAGAAATTGTACTGAAGTTGATTTAAACATTAGTCATGAAAAGAAAATATTGCATTTTTATTCACGTACCATCCACTTCTTTACTGTCATGGTACACTTCTGAAAAAAAGGATGAAATAATCCCATAAGATTTCTGAACAATGTTTCCTCATTCATATATTAAACTGAAATGATTATACAAAAACCAATACAATAACATTATCTGTAATCATAGAGGCTCAATGACTTGATATTCATATGTGCATTAAAAATAAAGAACAGAAGTAAAACCTAAATACGAAAAAATGAAAAAAAACATTAGTGATAACCAGATTTAGAACATTTCTTAAAAACACAAGTAATAGTAACCCTAAGAGATGAATATTACCGATAAGAGTAACAGCGATCGTTAAAGTAAACAACAGCAGGAACAGTTGTACAATATTGATAACGACAGTAGAAAGATTATCAGAAGCTAATTTAAGTATGAACAGTAATATCACTGTATATTGTAAAATCAGGATTAAAATATTTAAAGAGAGGTTCAGTTTCTCTGTTGTTTAGATGAGCGGACTGGTCTTATTTAAATTCAGCCAGTAGAGGGTAGTTCCTACTAAAACCAATACTTAGAGAATTTGTACAGGTCCCAGTACGAGTAGCTGAAAGCACTTTACACTCTGCACACGTCATCAGCCAAATCCAGAGTTTTGGACTGCTGGGGACCCAGACAAGCACAGGGAGCACATGCAGACTCTGAAAGACCCGGCTGGTCCACCTCCCCCCACTGCTTCTCTCTGCAGTGATCTCTTACAGGAAGTCAGCAGGTGGCGCTGTGGAGCCATGTGAGCAGCTGGGGGCTCCATTAGCTCAAGTGTCTTGGCTGGGTGTGTTCAGGTGAATGGACGGGAGGTGGGCCGGGACCCCCGGGTGCTGCAGGAGGAGCTGCAGGCTGCCAGTGGAAGTGTTGTTCTGAAGATCCTGCCCAGCTACCATGAAGCCATTCCCCCCAGACAGGTGACTCACCATCAGACACTACAGCACACACCTGGGGCTCACTCTCAGGACTGGTTACTGAAGTAATGCTTACTGCAGCCCCAGTGTGGACAAGAGCACGGTGTGTCTCTGTTTCAGGTGTTCTTCAAGTGTCACTATGACTACGACCCAGCCAATGACAACCTGATTCCCTGTAAGGAGGCGGGGCTACGCTTTGAGACGGGCGACATCCTGCAGATCGTCAACCAGGACGACGTCAACTGGTGGCAGGTACCAAAACAGAAACACCAAGACGAGTGGTCTTCAACCATTGGCTCTAGAGCAGTGGTGTCCAGCTCCGGTCCTGGAGGACCCTGTCCTGCATGTTTCAGTTCCTCCCTGCTTCAGCATCCCTGGATCTAATGATGATGTCATCACCAAGGTTGTGAACAAGCCCAATAAGGAGCCGCTCATTACAATCAGGTGTGTTGGAACTGGGAGGAGCTAAAGCTGCAGGACAGGAACCCTGGAGGACCGAGGTTGGACACCTCTAATCTAGAGCCACATGTAGTGACTCTGTATAGACTCTGTATAGGCTCTGTAGTGACTCTATAAAGACACTGTAGTGACTCTGTATAGACTCTGTATAGGCTCTGTAGTGACTCTATAAAGACACTGTAGTGACTTTATAAAGACACTGTAGTGACTCTGTATAGGCTCTGTAGTGACTCTATAAAGACACTGTAGTGACTCTGTATAGACTCTGTATAGGCTCTGTAGTGACTCTATAAAGACACTGTAGTGACTTTATAAAGACACTGTAGTGACTCTGTATAGGCTCTGTAGTGACTCTATAAAGACACTGTAGTGCCTCTGTATAGGCTCTGTAGTGACTCTATAAAGACACTGTAGTGACTCTGTATAGGCTCTGTAGTGACTCTATAAAGACACTGTAGTGACTCTGTATAGACTCTGTATAGGCTCTGTAGTGACTCTATAAAGACACTGTAGTGACTTTATAAAGACACTGTAGTGACTCTGTATAGGCTCTGTAGTGACTCTATAAAGACACTGTAGTGACTCTGTATAGACTCTGTATAGGCTCTGTAGTGACTCTATAAAGACACTGTAGTGACTCTGTATAGGCTCTGTAGTGACTCTATAAAGACACTGTAGTGACTCTGTATAGACTCTGTATAGGCTCTGTAGTGACTATAAAGACACTGTAGTGACTCTATAAAGACACTGTAGTGACTCTGTATAGACTCTGTATAGGCTCTGTAGTGACTCTATAAAGACACTGTAGTGACTCTGTATAGGCTCTGTAGTGACTCTATAAAGACACTGTAGTGACTCTGGAGTAACTCTGTAGTGACTCTGTAGTCCCTCTGTAGTGACTCTGTAGTGACTCTGTATAGGCTCTGTAGTGACTCTAAAGATACTGTAGTGACTCTGTAGTGACTGTAGTTCCTCTGTAGTGACTCTGTATAGGCTCTGTGGTGACTCTATAAAGACACTGTGGTGACTCTGTAGTAACTTTGTAGTGACTCTGTAGTGACTAGTGACTCTAGAGACTCTACTGACTGTAGTGTCTTTGTAGAGATTCTGTGGTAACTCTGTAGTTCCTCTGTAGAGCCTCTGTAGTGACTCTGTGGTGACTAATGACTCTGTAGTGACTCTAGAACAGGGGTTCTCCATCCTGGTCCTGGAGGGCCGCTGGCCTGCAGGTCTTAGGTTCCTCCCAGTTGCAACACGCCTGAATGCAATCAGGCCTCGTTACTTGGCCTTTTCACAAGCTGGACGATGACATGAACATCAGATCAAGGTGTGCTGAAGCAGGACACCCTCCAGGACCAGGATGGAGAACCCCTGCTCTCGAGGCTCTGTAGTTGCTCTGTAGAGACTCTGTAGTAACTCTGTACTGACTCTGTAGAGACTGTAGTAACTCTGTAGAGACTCTGTAGAGACTGTAGTAACTGTAGTGACTCTGTAGACTATGTAGTGACTCTAGAGACTCTGCAGTGACTGTAGTGACTCTGCTGTGACTAATGACTCTGTAGTGACTCTTTGTAGACTCTGTAATGACTCTAGAGACTCTGTAGTGACTCTGTTATTACTAATGACTCTGTAGTGACTCTGTTGTGACTAATGACTCTGTAGTGACTCTGTAGAGACTCTGTAATTTTCAATTCAATTCAATTCAATTTTATTTGTAAAGCGCTAAATCACATCAACAAACATCTCAAAGCCTCTTACAATGACAAAGACGATCATCCTTGGAAATAAGATGACCTAATGGCCCCCCTCCTCCACATAGACCTATAAAACTAGAGTTATATATAGTGGTGTATGTGTTTTAGGGCAGAAGTCTACTACTAAATTTCTATGTGGTCTGTCTTCTTCTGTGTTTTTATTGTGTTTGGTGAGTCACAGCGCCCCTACAGGCCTGGCATGTGTACTACATGCCCTGAAGCCTCGTGTTGAGCCGTGTTCATAGTGAGGGGTGACGGTTTGTTGGGAGAAGGACAGGGAGGACAAAGATGGTTTTTTTCATCGTGTGGATGTTCCCCTTGTCTTTGAAACAGGGGAGTGTGAGTCCTCCCTGGTATTTTACCAGTTGAAGAGTTGGTAGTTTTATTCTGGTCTTTTTGCCTTGCCATATATAACGTGATATTACTTTGTCCCGTTCATTGAACTGTTTGTCTATTATTTCTATTGTAAGTGTCTGAAACTAATATAAAATCCTTGGCAAAATATTCATTTTTACCGATTCAATTCTAGAATTCAATTCAATTCAATTTTATTTGTAAAGCTCTAAATCACATCAACAAACATCTCAGAGCCTCTTACAATGATAGAGAACAACAGAACCCAACTAAACCTTCCAGAACCTCTTACAATGATAGAGAACAACAGAACCCAACTAAACCTTCCAGAACCTCTTACAATGATAGAGAACAACAGAACCCAACTAAACCTTCCAGAACCTCTTACAATGATAGAGAACAACAGAACCCAACTAAACCTTCCAGAACCTCTTACAATGATAGAGAACAACAGAACCCAACTAAACCTTCCAGAACCTCTTACAATGATAGAGAACAACAGAACCCAACTAAACCTTCCAGAACCTCTTACAATGATAGAGAACAACAGAACCCAACTAAACCTTCCAGAACCTCTTACAATGATAGAGAACAACAGAACCCAACTAAACCTTCCAGAACCTCTTACAATGATAGAGAACAACAGAACCCAACTAAACCTTCCAGAACCTCTTACAATGATAGAGAACAACAGAACCCAACTAAACCTTCCAGAACCTCTTACAATGATAGAGAACAACAGAACCCAACTAAACCTTCCAGAACCTCTTACAATGATAGAGAACAACAGGACCCAACTAAACCTTCCAGAACCTCTTACAATGATAGAGAACAACAGAACCCAACTAAACCTTCCAGAACCTCTTACAATGATAGAGAACAACAGAACCCAACTAAACCTTCCAGAACCTCTTACAATGATAGAGAACAACAGAACCCAACTAAACCTTCCAGAACCTCTTACAATGATAGAGAACAACAGAACCCAACTAAACCTTCCAGAACCTCTTACAATGATAGAGAACAACAGAACCCAACTAAACCTTCCAGAACCTCTTACAATGATAGAGAACAACAGAACCCAACTAAACCTTCCAGAGCAGCAGATGGAACAAGCAACAGTGGAAACCAGGAAGAACTCCCTCTCAGGAAGAACAGATCATAAGAAGTCCCTCTTCAGGAAGAAAGGGGGCGGAGCCTAGACTCTGGAAGGGGGGGGGGGGGGGGGGGGGGCATCCGCCTTGACCGGTTGGGGGGAGAAGTACATTGGATAGGACAGGGAGAGAGAGGAATAGAAGAGGGAGAGAGAGAGGAATAGAAGAGGGAGAGAGAGAGGAATAGAAGAGGGAGAGAGAGAGGAATAGAAGAGGGAGAGAGAGAGAGGAATAGAAGAGAGAGAGAGAGAGAGAGAGGAATAGAAGAGGGAGAGAGAGAGGAATAGAAGAGAGAGAGAGAGAGAGGAATAGAAGAGGGAGAGAGAGGAATAGAAGAGAGAGAGAGGAATAGAAGAGAGAGAGAGGAATAGAAGAGAGAGAGAGAGGAATAGAAGAGAGAGAGAGAGAGAGGAATAGAAGAGGGAGAGAGAGAGGAATAGAAGAGGGAGAGAGAGAGGAATAGAAGAGAGAGAGAGAGAGAGGAATAGAAGAGAGAGAGAGAGAGAGGAATAGAAGAGAGAGAGAGAGAGAGGAATAGAAGAGAGAGAGAGAGAGAGGCAGACAGGCCAGAGAAGTACAAATACTAAGAAAAGTCTATGATGAGCGTTGGTCTGATGATGAACCAATCTCAGTCTGGAGTTTAAGGGCCGTGCTGTTGCGGTGGGGTCCCGGTGCTGTGGTGGGGTCCCGGTGCTGTGGGGGGGTCCTGGTGCTGTGGGGGGGTCCCGGTGCTGTTGGGGGGGTCCCAGTGCTGTGGGGGGGTCCCGGTGCTGTGGGGGGGTCGGGTAGTAGGACCGTGGTAACTCCACTCTGGGAGTCTTGGGTCTGATCCCCTGGATCCTGCTCCCCTCCTGTCAGGATCTGGTGGCTCCAGTAATGTTGTTACACAGAGAGAAAGAAAGAAAGACAAGAAACAGAAGCTCCAAATGTAGAGTTCCTCCCTTTAACGGGAGAGAGGAAATCCCCTCAGCAGTCTAGGCCTAGAGCAGCTCAACTTAGTGCTCCTATTTTATTCCTAATGAGAAGCTCTATCAAAGAGGAAGCTTTTTAGTCTCCTCTTAAATAAACTAATGGTGTGGGCCCTTCGGACCGAGGCTGCTAGTTGATTCCAGAGTAAAGGAGCCATATGGCTGAAACTCCTGCCTCCTCTTTTACTTTGAAGGACTTTAGGGATTACCAACAGTCCTGCATCCTCAGAGCCAAGGGCTCGTGGAGGGTGAGACCCTTCTAGAAGTTTCTCCATATAGGACGGAGCCTGGTGATGAAGAGTTTTAGATGTGATCAGAAGGATGTTGAATTCTATTCTAGATTTGATGTGAAGCCAGTGTAAGGATGCTAAGACTGGGGAGATGTGCTCTCTTCTTCCAGTTCTGGTTAGTAAACCTGCAGCAGCGTTCTGCTCTAGCTGGAAGATCCTAACAGAGGAGTTTGGACATCCTGACATTAGGGAGTTACAATCATCTCATCTTGAAGTCACAAAGGCAGGAAGCATTTGTTCTGCATCTTTGAAGGACAAGAAGTTTCTCATTTTTGCAATATTCCTTAGATGGAAGAAGGCTGTCCTGGAGACATGTTTAACATGGGACATAAAGGACAGATCCTGATCAGAAATAACACCCAGGTTCCTAATATCACTGTTAGAGGTTAAGGTAATATTATCTAAGGTAATCAGACTATCTGAAAAGTAATCCCTGAGCTTTTTAGGACCTAGGATTAGAACCTCAGTCTTGGATGTGTTGAGCATTAAGAAGTTGATAGACATCCAGGACTTAACGTCCCTGAGGCAGGACTCTAGTTTAACAAGTTGGTCGGCCTGATTGGCTTTAACTGATAAATAGAGCTGAGTATCATCTGCATAACAATGAAAGTTAATGTTGTGTTTCCTAATAATATTTCCGAGTGGTAACATCTAGAGATTAAACAATATGGGTCCGAGGACGGAGCCTTGTGGTACTCCACACCGGACCCCTTCATGTATTGAAGATTTGTTATTTACATGAACAAATTGAAAGCGGTCAGATAAATATGATTTAAACCAGTTTAAGGCTAAGTTTTTAATGCCGACGGCATCTTCTAATCTCCTTAAGAGTATATTATGATGGACAGTATCAAATGCAGTACTAAGGTCCAGAAGAAGTAAAGCAGATAGAAGAGCTCTATCTGAGGCCATTAGAAGGTCATTAGTAACTTTTAGCAGAGCAGTCTCTGTACTGTGGTTCATTCTGAAGCCGGACTGAAGGTCCTCTAACAGATTATTCTCCTGCAGATAATCCTGGAGTTGTTTAGCCACTACTTGCTCCAGAACCTTTGACAGGAAAGGAAGGTTGGAGATGGGCCTGTAGTTTGAGAGAAGGCTTGTGTCTAAGTTTGGCTTCTTAATGAGAGGTTTAATAACTGCTAGTTTAAAGGATTGGGGCACATAGCCTATTGTTAGAGACTGGTTAATAATTGCCAGTATAGAATTATTGATTAGTGGCAGTGCCTCTTTCAGAATTCTAGTAGGAATTGGGTCCAACAGGCTAGTAGTTGGTTTAGCAGAAGAAATAAGGGAGTTTAGTTGGACTAGTTGTATTTGCTGAAAGCATTCCAGATGACTGTTAGGTTTAACCAGTTCCTCTGTTATGGGGCTAACGGACGGTAGGGTTTGATGGATGTTATCCCTAAGCCTTGTCATTTTATTTTGAAAGAACTTCATGAAGTCCTCACTACATATATTGTTAGGAATGGTGGGCTCAACACTATTTTGGTTCTTGGTCAGTTTGGCTACAGTACTGAAAAGAAAGCGAGGGTTGTTTTTGTTTTCCTCTATTAAGGATGAGTAGTAATTAGTTCTACTTCTACTCAGAGCTTTCTTATAAGTGTTGAAGCTATCCTTCCAGGCTATATAATCTATGTCTGTTTTTGTTGAACGCCAAGTTCTTTCTAATCTACGGGAGCGTTGTTTAAGCTGGCGGGTTGATGAGTTAAACCATGGGGAGGACTTTTCCTGTTTTTTCAGTTTCATTTTTTGAGGAGCTATGTCGTCTAGCGTTGTTTTTAGCATATCTGTCAGACTGTTTGTTAGGTATTCAATGTCTGAGCTAGCAACAGTATACGGGTCAGGAAGATCCACTACTGATTCTATAGCAGAGGGAATTCTTTCCTTGAATTTAGTTACTATGTTATCAGAGAGAGACCTGGTTAACACGGCTTTAACCGGAGGGTTAGAACTATTTAGAACAAAGTCAAAGGTTATTAAGAAGTGATCTGACAGGAAATCATAGTGAGGAGAGATGGTCAGATGCTCTATATTCAAACCATAAGTTAGAATAAGGTCTAGGGTGTGGAGATGTTTCTGGGTAGGCCCGTCTACTACCTGAGAGAAACCTAGAGAGTCAAGTGTAGATTTAAAGCTGCACTGAAACTATCATTTTCTAGGTCAACATGAACATTGAAGTCTCCTACCATGATAACCTTATCTTTAGTCAGGGCTACATCTGACAACAATTCAGAGAATTCAGTTAGAAAAGTTGAAGAAGGTCCAGGAGGACGAGAAATGATTACAGATTCTACAGAATTTACTATTTTATTTGACGGGTGTGGCATGGTCATGCTCAGACTCTCAAAAGAACTAAAGTTGGGTTTTGGGTTAATATTAATTAGTAAGTGAGAGTTCTAGATGGCTGCCTCCACCCTCCTCCACCACCTCCACCAGCTATTTGAGTGTTAGTATGACTTGGAGGGGAGGCTTCATTTAGACTAACATACTCATCTTTACGTAGCAGGTTTCTGTTCATCCAAAGAGATCAATGTTGTGTTCACTTATCAGATCATTGACTAGAAGAGCTTTGGATGATAAAGATCTCATGTTTAGGAAACCACATCTCATTTGTTTGTCTTGATTTTGTCTAGTTTCACACTTGATACGGATGAAGTTTTTGTAGTCATTAGAAGTAGTTTTCCTAGGTTTAGATAGTTTTATACTTGTGGTGGTCCGAGGGATAGACACAGTCTCTATGGGATGTTTAACTAAGTTAGCTATGGTTGGTGACTGCCCAGAGGGAAACTCAGAGAGGCGTGTAGGACTGCCACTCTGTTGCCTGGTCCCCACTCTGCTACGTCAGGATGGAGGAGCTAAGCTTGTAATGACTCTAGAGACTCTGTCGAGACGCTGTAGTGACTCTGTTATTACTAATGACTCTGTAGTGACTCTAGAGACTCTGTAGTGACTCTGTTATTAATAATGACTCTGTAGTGACTCTGTACAGACTGTAGTGACTCTGTTATTACTAATGACTCTGTAGTGACTCTGTTGTGACTAATGACTCTGTAGTGACTCTGTAGAGACTCTGTAGAGACTCTGGTGACTCTGTAGTGACTCTAGAGACTCTGTAGTGATTCTGTAGTGATTCTGTAGTGACTAATGACCCTTTAGTGACTCTAGAGACTCTGTAGTGACTCTAGAGACTCTGTAGTGATTCTGTAGAGACTCTTTAGAGACTCTGTGGTGACTCTGTAGTGACTCTAGAGACTCTGTAGTGATTCTGTAGTGATTCTGTAGTGACTAATGACCCTTTAGTGACTCTAGAGACTCTGTAGTGACTCTAGAGACTCTGTAGTGACTCTGTAGAGTCTCTGTTGTGACTCTGTAGAGACTCTGTTGTGACTAATGACTCTGTAGTGATTCTGTAGAGACTCTTAAATACTCTGTAGAGACTCTGTAGTGACTCTGTAGTGACTAATGACCCTGTAGTGACCCTAGAGACTCTGTAGTGACTCTGCAGAGAATCTGTTGTGACCAATGAGAGAGTGATAGAGGTCACACTAAAGAAGAAGAAGAGTAAGAGAGAGTGATGGAGGAGTGATGGAGGTCAGACTAAAGAAGAAAAAGAGTAAGAGAGTGATTGAGGAGTGATGGAGGTCAGACTAAAGAAGAAGAAGAGTAAGAGAGAGTGATGGAGGAGTGATGGAGGTCAGACTAAAGAAGAAGAAGAGTAAGAGAGAGTGATGGAGGAGTGATGGAGGTCAGACTAAAGAAGAAGAAGAGTAAGAGAGAGTGATGGAGGAGTGATGGAGGTCAGACTAAAGAAGAATAAGAGTAAGAGAGAGTGATGGAGAAGTGATGGAGGTCAGACTAAAGAAGAAGAAGAGTAAGAGAGAGTGATGGAGAAGTGATGGAGGTCAGACTAAAGAAGAAGAAGAGTAAGAGAGAGTGATGGAGAAGTGATGGAGGTCAGACTAAAGAAGAAGAAGAGTAAGAGAGAGTGATGGAGGAGTGATGGAGGTCAGACTAAAGAAGAAGAAGAGTAAGAGAGAGTGATGGAGGAGTGATGGAGGTCAGACTAAAGAAGAATAAGAGTAAGAGAGAGTGATGGAGAAGTGATGGAGGTCAGACTAAAGAAGAAGAAGAGTAAGAGAGCGTGATGGAGGAGGGCTGGAGGTCAGACTAAAGAAGAAGAAGAGTAAGAGAGAGTGATGGAGGAGTGATGGAGGTCAGACTAAAGAAGAAGAAGAGTAAGAGAGAGTGATGGAGAAGTGATGGAGGTCAGACTAAAGAAGAAGAAGAGTAAGAGAGCGTGATGGAGGAGGGCTGGAGGTCAGACTAAAGAAGAAGAAGAGTAAGAGAGAGTGATGGAGGAGTGATGGAGGTCAGACTAAAGAAGAGTAAGAAAGTGTCACAATCCCTTTAAAGGTTCAACATGTTTTGCGGCTCCAGACAATTTTGATTTGAGGAAAAGAGGAAAGAAAAAGGTGTGTGTGTGTGTGTGTGTGTGTGTGTGTGTGTGTGTGTGTGTGTGTGTGTGTGTGTGTGTGTGTGTGTGTGTGTGTGTGTGTGTGTGTGTGTGTGTGTGTGTGTGTGTGTGTGTGTGTGTGTGTGTGTGTGTGTGTGTGCAGGCTCTACATGTGGAGGGGGGCAGCGCAGGCCTCATTCCCTCTCAGATGTTGGAGGAGAAGAGAAAAGCCTTTGTGAAAAGAGACGTGGAGCTCGCCCCTGCAGGTAACGGCTCTCCGTCTCCCCCTGGTGGTCAAACCAACACTCTGCTGTCTGCAGTTACAGTTATTCAGAATAAACATGCAGAAGGTTCCTGTATTTACATGTTCAAGAAATAAGATGGCGGTTACAGGAGTTTAGACACACTTGAGGCATTATTATTTTATGGCATTATATTATATATTATGTTTATTTAATGTAATGTCGATTTTATATATTTACAATGAACACTCACACAACCTCCAGATGTTGTTTAGTGATAACCAGAGCTTGAAGTGGAAGAAGGTGAGTGGTGGTCCTCCTCTTGGTGACCTGCTGCCAGTCTCTCATACTCATAAGGACCAAAACATAGTATTCAGTGGCGTGTACAGACGTTTTGTACTGCAGGTGGTCAGTGTAACATAAGGCAGCGTGAGGATCCACCGGATGCTTTATTATAATAGTGTGAGATTTATAAAACAACCCATAAGTACATGTTGTAAGTAATTGTATATTTATTTAAATATCGGCAGACGTTTAATAATTCCCCCCTAAAAAGTAAAGTAAAGAATGAGAGAGAAAGAGAGAGAGAGGAGTGGATGTCACTACACCGTCCTGAATAATCCAATCCAATCCAATCCAATGTATTTATAAAGCACTATTAAAAACAACTCAGTTGACCAAAGTGCTGTACAACAATATAAAAATACAATTATAAATACAACAATACAGTGGCAGCACAGAATACACTTTGAGCAGTAAAAGTCAACTTCAACACTGGTTAAAAGCCAAAGAGAACATGCGTGTTTTAAGATGTGATTTAAAAACCTGAAGGGAGTCAGCCTGTCTAATGAACAGAGGAAGCTCATTCCATAGTTCAGCCTGTCTAATGAACAGAGGAAGCTCATTCCACAGTTCAGCCTGTCTAATGAACAGAGGAAGCTCATTCCACAGTTCAGCCTGTCTAATGAACAGAGGAAGCTCATTCCATAGTTCAGCCTGTCTAATGAACAGAGGAAGCTCATTCCATAGTTCAGCCTGTCTAATGAACAGAGGAAGCTCATTCCACAGTTCAGCCTGTCTAATGAACAGAGGAAGCTCATTCCACAGTTCAGCCTGTCTAATGAACAGAGGAAGCTCATTCCATAGTTCAGCCTGTCTAATGAACAGAGGAAGCTCATTCCATAGTTCAGCCTGTCTAATGAACAGAGGAAGCTCATTCCATAGTTCAGCCTGTCTAATGAACAGAGGAAGCTCATTCCACAGTTCAGCCTGTCTAATGAACAGAGGAAGCTCATTCCATAGTTCAGCCTGTCTAATGAACAGAGGAAGCTCATTCCATAGTTCAGCCTGTCTAATGAACAGAGGAAGCTCATTCCACAGTTCAGCCTGTCTAATGAACAGAGGAAGCTCATTCCATAGTTCAGCCTGTCTAATGAACAGAGGAAGCTCATTCCATAGTTCAGCCTGTCTAATGAACAGAGGAAGCTCATTCCATAGTTCAGCCTGTCTAATGAACAGAGGAAGCTCATTCCATAGTTCAGCCTGTCTAATGAACAGAGGAAGCTCATTCCACAGTTCAGCCTGTCTAATGAACAGAGGAAGCTCATTCCATAGTTCAGCCTGTCTAATGAACAGAGGAAGCTCATTCCACAGTTCAGCCTGTCTAATGAACAGAGGAAGCTCATTCCATAGTTCAGCCTGTCTAATGAACAGAGGAAGCTCATTCCATAGTTCAGCCTGTCTAATGAACAGAGGAAGCTCATTCCATAGTTCAGCCTGTCTAATGAACAGAGGAAGCTCATTCCACAGTTCAGCCTGTCTAATGAACAGAGGAAGCTCATTCCACAGTTCAGCCTGTCTAATGAACAGAGGAAGCTCATTCCATAGTTCAGCCTGTCTAATGAACAGAGGAAGCTCATTCCACAGTTCAGCCTGTCTAATGAACAGAGGAAGCTCATTCCACAGTTTGGGACCAACCACAGAAAACGCTCCGTCTCCTCTTAGTTTGCGATGCGTCTGGGGGACCGAAAGCAACGCTTGATCAGCTGACCTGAGTGAACGTGCTGGGGAGTACGACACCAGCAGGTCGGACAGGTAACGAGGGGCAAGGTCATTAAGACATTTAAAAACAAATAACAGAATTTTAAAATCAATTCTAAATTGTACTGGGAGCCAGTGCAGAGAAGAGAGGACGGGTGAAATATGATCATGCTTTCGTGAGCCAGTCAAAAGGCGCTGCAGCGTTCTGAACCAGCTGCAGCGTTCTGAACCAGCTGCAGCGTTCTGAACCAGCTGCAGCGTTCTGAACCAGCTGCAGGGTTCTGAACCAGCTGCAGCGTTCTGAACCAGCTGCAGCGTTCTGAACCAGCTGCAGGGTTCTGAACCAGCTGCAGTGTTCTGAACCAGCTGCAGGGTTCTGAACCAGCTGCAGGGTTCTGAACCAGCTGCAGCGTTCTGAACCAGCTGCAGCGTTCTGAACCAGCTGCAGGGTTCTGAACCAGCTGCAGGGTTCTGAACCAGCTGCAGTGTTCTGAACCAGCTGCAGCGTTCTGAACCAGCTGCAGGGTTCTGAACCAGCTGCAGCGTTCTGAACCAGCTGCAGGGTTCTGAACCAGCTGCAGCGTTCTGAACCAGCTGCAGCATTCTGAACCAGCTGCAGGCGTGTCAGTAAGGACTGACTGGTGCCGGTGTACAGGGCGTTGCAATAGTCCAGCCGTGTCGTGACAAAAGCATGAATCAGTATTTCAAAATGATGTTTTGAAAGTGAGGATTTTATCTTTGCGAGTTGCCTCAGATGGAAAAAACTGGCCTTCACCACAGCACTGATCTGTTTGTCAAATTTAAAATGTTGATCCATCTTTACTCCCAGATTAGAAACAGTTGGTTTGACAAACTGTGTCAGCGATCCTCGGTTCACCGGGGCGGCAGTACCAGAAGCACTCGGCACCACTAGGAGGACTTCAGTCTTTCTGTCATTAAAATGTAAAAAGTTAGCAGACATCCAGGATTTGATTGCTTCAATACACTCCAAAAGTTGAGTGGCACTGAAAGCATTCTCACGCTTCAGGGGCACATAGATTTGGCTGTCATCAGCATACAAGTGAAATGACACCCCAAATCTACGGAGAACAGATCCTAGCGGGAGCAGGTACAGTGAAAACAGGAGAGGACCAAGGATGGACCCTTGCGGTACTCCATACGACAGGGGGGCTGTGGAGGAAACACAATCCCCAACTTTAACACAGAAACTCCTCCCTGTTAAATAGGATCTGAACCATTTTAAGGCACATCCCCGAATGCCAACCAGATTTTCAAAGCGATACAGGAGGATTTCATGGTCGACTGTATCGAACGCAGCAGTTAGGTCCAACAGCACCAGAGCCACAGTATGGCCAGAATCATTCAACATTAAAATGTCATTAAAAACCCTTAATAAAGCTGACTCAGTACTGTGGAGGTTCTTAAAACCAGACTGAAAAACCTCTGGGATCTCATGTTCATCCAAGAATGACTTCATCTGAATGAAAACAATTTTCTCCAAAATTTTGGACAAAAATGGGAGCTTGGAAATTAGAAGGGTCGTTAGAATTTAGGCCCGGTTTTTTAGTTAATGGCTGAACAACAGCGTGTTTGAAACTTGCAGGCACCGCCCCATTCGCCAAGCAACCATTAACACAATGCAAAGCAAAGGGTGCTATTGTGGGAAACACATCTTTGAACAGGCGTGGGGAAATAGGATCAAACGGTGAATAAGTTCACATATACTTTTATTGTCCCTGTGGGATTTGTGTTTAATCAGTCTGTACTGCAGTACATGTATTGGGTGTAATTTAAGGTGTAATTGTGAAAAAAGCTGCAGTGAATCCATTAGAAAAGTGACCCAGAGGAACCTGGGGTCATGTAGAACAGGACTGTGCTGCAGTTTACTGAAAACAAGGAGGTTTTTCAGGGAATTTTTAAAAATCTGCCTTGACAGCAAAATTTCAATGAGGTGGGATTTTAGTGTGATTGTGAAAAAATGTTGATGTTGATGATCACATCAACATGGGCCACAGACAGTACAGTGTAAACTATTATTAAAAAATGAACATAAGCTGCACCCACCATATTTAAAAAGAAAAAAATCCATTTGTACATATACAGTATACACTTGTCTATAAGCACATCACCATGTATTGTCGGCATGAAGCTGGTTCACCAGTAAAAATCCATCAATTGGCCTCGTTGTTTAAGCCGCCGGGTTCAAAGTGTGAAAAAGTAGCGGCTGACAGTCCGGACATTATGAAAAGTTCTGGTACGCGCCGTACTCTGGAAAAAAGTCCCGGTATGCTGAGGGGTCAAATTTCAAAGTGCCGGTAGTACCGGTGCATACCGGCCCACTTGAAGCACTGGTGATAACAGTAAATACACACACATACTGTCAGAAAATCAAAATGAATGTCATTGATAATAGGAAGCAACATCTTGGTGTGATTCTGGGAAATGGAATGTCTACAGTCACATTAATAAGGAGTATATATACCTATATACTTGGAATGAACATAAACACTAAATATAGTTCCTGAGTTTCTGTCTTGAAATATTCAAACACATAAACAGTAGAAACTGTGAGGATGAACAGGTCCTACTGCCTGAGGGTGGAGTAGGCGATGGGCCGACCCGTGCCGGTCACGTGGGTGGAGTCCCGTAGAGTCCAGGAGCAGGGTGGGGGGTGGATCCAGGGTGGGGTCAAGCTGAGCTGCAGGGACTATTTCCTGGGAGGTCTTGGGTCGTGATCTGGATTAAGCGCCACGTTTCTCTTCCACATCAGAGGAGAGATTTCACATGTATGATGTCATCAGAAGAAGGATTTCACATGTATGATGTCATCAGAGGAAGGATTTCCAGGGAGCTGATTGGATGATCGGATTGACACTGTTCTCTCACAGGAAATCTTTGTTCTGGTGTTGGAGGGAAGAAGAAGAAGAAGATGATGTACGTGACCACAAAGAACGCAGGTGACTGTCCCTCCGATCTCTGCTTTAACCTGGGCTCCTCCCCTCCCCTCAGCCCCTCCCCTCCCCTCAGCTCCTCCCCTCGGCCCCTCCCCTCAGCTCCTCCCCTCGGCCCCTCCCCTCAGCTCCTCCCCTCGGCCCCTCCCCTCAGCCCCTCCCCTCAGCTCCTCCCCTCGGCCCCTCCCCTCAGCTCCTCCCCTCCCCTCAGCCCCTCAGTTCAGCTCCTCCCCTCAGTTCAGCCCCTCCCCTCAGCTCCTCCCCTCGGCCCCTCCCCTCAGCTCCTCCCCTCCCCTCAGCCCCTCCCCTCAGCTCCTTCCCTCCGCTCAGCTCCTCCCCTCAGCTCAGCTCCTCCCCTCCGCTCAGCTCCTCCCCTCCCCTCAGCCCCTCCCCTCAGCTCCTCCCCTCAGTTCAGCCCCTCCCCTCAGCTCATCCCCTCAGTTCAGCTCCTCCCCTCAGTTCAGCTCCTCCCCTCCCCTCAGCCCCTCCCCTCAGCTCAGCTCCTCCCCTCAGCTCATCCCCTCAGTTCAGCTCCTCCCCTCAGCTCAGCTCCTCCCCTCAGCTCAGCTCCTCCCCTCAGCTCATCCCCTCAGTTCAGCTCCTCCCCTCCCCTCAGCCCCTCCCCTCAGCTCCTCCCCTCAGCTCAGCTCCTCCCCTCAGTTCAGCTCCTCCCCTCAGCTCAGCTCCTCCCCTCAGCTCAGCTCCTCCCCTCAGCTCCTCCCCTCAGCTCAGCTCCTCCCCTCAGTTCAGCTCCTCCCCTCAGTTCAGCTCAGCCCCTCCCCTCAGCTCCTCCCCTCGGCCCCTCCCCTCAGCTCCTCCCCTCCCCTCAGCCCCTCCCCTCAGCTCCTTCCCTCCGCTCAGCTCCTCCCCTCAGCTCAGCTCCTCCCCTCCGCTCAGCTCCTCCCCTCCCCTCAGCCCCTCCCCTCAGCTCCTCCCCTCAGTTCAGCCCCTCCCCTCAGCTCATCCCCTCAGTTCAGCTCCTCCCCTCAGTTCAGCTCCTCCCCTCCCCTCAGCCCCTCCCCTCAGCTCCTCCCCTCAGCTCAGCTCCTCCCCTCAGCTCATCCCCTCAGTTCAGCTCCTCCCCTCAGCTCAGCTCCTCCCCTCAGCTCATCCCCTCAGTTCAGCTCCTCCCCTCCCCTCAGCCCCTCCCCTCAGCTCCTCCCCTCAGCTCCTCCCCTCAGCTCAGCTCCTCCCCTCAGCTCATCCCCTCAGCTCAGCTCCTCCCCTCAGCTCAGCTCCTCCCCTCAGCTCAGCTCCTCCCCTCAGTTCAGCTCCTCCCCTCAGTTCAGCTCAGCCCCTCCCCTCAGATCAGCCCCTCCCCTCATCTCCTCCCCTCAGCTCCTCATCCGTCCATCATGTCTTCTTCTCTCAGAGTTTGACAGACACGAGATACTGCTCTACGAGGAAGTGGCCAAGGTCCCGCCTTTCAAGAGGAAAACGCTGATCCTAATTGGTGCTCAGGGCGTGGGCCGGCGCCGGCTGAAGAACCAGCTCCTGTTGAGGGACCCGCAGCTGTTTGGCACCACCGTTCCATGTAGGAGGCGTTGAAGACCGACGGCGTCCTGCACGCGGCCGCTGTGACAACCTGTGTTTGTCCTCATGTGTTCAGACACATCGCGGAAACCCAAGAAAGGCGAGCGCGAGAGTCGGATGTTCGGTTTCACCAGTCGCAGCAAAATGGAGGCCGACATCAAGAACGGGCGCTACCTGGAGCACGGAGAGTATGAGGGGAACCTGTATGGGCTGAAGATGGACTCCATACATGAGGTGGTGGAGGCGGGACGCGTCTGCATCCTGGATGCCAACCCTCAGGTGAGCCGTCTCAGGAAGTGGAATTACCTCCATTGAGCAACCAACATCCATAGATGTCCAAGACACGTCCAAGACACGTCCAAGACACGTCCATCCGTCCAGGCCGTAATCTGGACGTCGGTTTGACACCAGAACTAGTTGACAAATGACACATAAAAATAAAATGACGGACATCTAAGACTCAGAATCAGTAGAAAGGTCCCAAGCTGTGTGTTCAGTCCAACTGGCGGTAGGATTATTGATTTGTCTTTAAAATATTGAGGAAGTAGATCATGACAAGAGGAGACAGCGTGGGAAGTTTAATGGACAATGTCTGAGTTAGGACCGTTTAGTGTTTTGGTCCCAAGGTATTGAGCTTTTCAAGTCTCCATGGAGAAACTGGGTACTTTGAGAACCTTTCATCTGGTGAATACTACTACGTACGTCTCATTCATCTTGTCTCATAGTTAGAAGGTTGTGGGTTCAAATTCAGCTGCAGGGGTTTGTGGCGTTTCCTTGTGTGCATGTGGGTTTCCTCTGGGTCTCTGGTTTCCTCCCACATTCCTAAAACATGCATGTGATTGTAAATGCTAAATTACTCCTGTGAGAGACTGATGACCTGTCCCTTATCTTTTGAAATGTATTTTCATTGACGTCCATATGACGTCCAGACAAGACGTATAAGAACTTTCATTCGGGCCCCTCTGAGGACGTCTTCTGGATATATTTTAGATGTATTTTGGGCCACTTTTTGCTCAGTCGGCTGTACGAATGTACAATTTTATTCTGATAACTTCCTGAAAGAACCAGGGGAAAGTCCTTTTTTCAGATGAAACTTAAATAGTCAGGATCCACCGATATCAGTACACAAGGTATCGCACAAGATCCCCAATCTTCTTTTTCAACTGGTGCAGCTATTACCGTCTTTACTGTAATAGTTCAGTAGATGAGGAACTGCACAGATAGTACAGCTGTTTAGCTTCAAAATATAAAGGAAACGTGCATTTTGAGGTCCAAGCATGAAATGTGGTACACTTATAGCCAAAGGCAGTCCAAAAAGATTTGGATATGGAGCCATCATAAATTTTTAATATGGCGCCCATGGCAGCCATTTTTCAAAATGGCCACAGCAACAACTGTTTTCTTATGACTGATGGATATAATATGATAATTCAGGCTTATTTATGCATGATTCCTTTATATTTTGAAGCTAAGCAGCTGTACTATTACCATATATAGTACTTGGTAAATGTCTTTTGGATAATTGACCATTTTCATTGAAAATTCAAAATGGCCACCATTCTTTCAGACTGGTTAGATATGGATGATCTCTGTGTCGAATTCAAATTTTTTTTTATTTAGAATTTAAATGAGAAACTTTAGAATTCCTAAGAAGCTTCCTTCCGTCTAACAAGACTTACATTAAGTGAGGCCAAATCAAGGGTCGATCACAGGGAAGATGATTCACACTCACCTTCACAGAAACAAGGCTGTGCACTGGAACTGAGCTTTTTTGCCCTTGCAGTGCCCAACACAACCCTTACTGCAGAGACCAGTTCATAACTGGACTGGTCTGCATCTGGGAGGCATGTCCAGAAGGGTTCATAGTCCCCCTCAGATGTCTTTGACCAGCCCATTTGCACGGGGACCCCACACGTGACCTCCTTGGTATACTGCTCTCTTGACGTGCTCTTCTAGGGCGTAAACCTTCAGTTTAGTTCCGTGATAAGAAATATTGTCAAAACATTTCTGAACCACAGTAAATTCCTCTGATTTGACAGTAAAGTGTTGATTACATGAGATTGAACTACCAGCTACTGAAATATATACCCATCCCTCCATCTTCTAATCAGTTTAAAACTAGTCAGGGTGGCGGGACGCTGGAGCCGGTCCAGTTTACTGTTGACCTGGATCTGGTGTCAATCACAGGACAAACACACACACATTCAGTTTAGTAACACCACCTGGCCTCAGCAGGTTTCTGGACTGTGATCTCTCCTGCTGCTTCCTGTCAGGACTCACTGCAGTATTTTACATCAGTTGAAGACCTTTGAAGCAGTTATTGTTTCACCCTGATGATAGGAAGTTACAATAGTTACTCTGGAAGTTACGAATGATGGATTCGTTTTCAGCGTCGCTCTGAGTCAGCATGTTCCTGATTTCAGAAATGTTCCGGAGGTGAAGAAAGGCGGTGCTGCAGACTAGTTTGATGTGGGAGTTGAAGGATCAGTCCTGGTCTGAAATAACTCCTGGTTCCTCACAGTGGTACTGGAGGTCAAAGGTCAAAGTGATACCATCCAGTGTTACTATGTCTCCAGAGCAGTGGTCTCCAACCTTTTCAAGCCCAAGATCCCTGACCTCCACCTTGGAGACAGGCAAGACCTACCCAACAAAGTGTAGAAAAAAAGATATTTGACTTCCACTTTGATGCTTTTTATTCAGGCTGACTTTATTAGAATGACATGAAATGCTTTGGTCCGACATTCACATTAATAAACCCAAGAAAATGCTGTCTGCAACTCGTATATTAAACTGAACACAACGGTTTTGCTTTGAAGATTCTTCAACATATCAACTTTTAACACACAAACTGGCAGTAAGCACGGTGGCGCAGTGGTTAGTGCTCTCGCCTCACAGCAAGGTCTGTGTGGGGTTCCTCCAGGAACCAGAACAGAGACCAAAACAGGACCAGAACAGAGACCAGAACAGGACCAAAACAGGACCAGAACAGAGACCAGAACAAGACTAGAACAGAGACCAGAACAGGACCAAAACAAGACTAGAACAGAAACCAGAATATAATCCAGAACAGACACTAGACCTGAGACCAGTCCTCGGTCTGAGGCCATGAGAAGATCATTGATAATTTCAACCAGAGAGTCTCTGTGCTGTGATGAATCTAAAACCGACTGGAAAGACTCTGATTGGGCTTTTCCACCAAAAAGAACCAGGTTCTACTTGTGTCTTAATGAGCAGCTCCATTGTCATGGAGCCAGTAGAGCCACATCATCACGTCACTCCAGAACGTGGTACGTCACTGGTTCCACCAATGTAGCGCCGGCAGGATCCTGGAACCAGGAGACGGACTGTACCAGTGGTTTGGTCCGGATCGCTCCATCTAGTCTGACCTGAACCTCGGATGAAAACATTGAGCCTCCTCGTCGCTCTATTGCTGGGTTTTAATGTCCGTCTTGTTTTAGTCCAGAGCTCCAGAGTGGACATAAAGGGAAATAAATAAGGTGTGTATGAGTTTGGCTCTTATTTTCCACCATTCCAACATTCCATAGTGACTTTCTGCTCCTTTCACTTTATTTCTGGACGTGTCTGAATCAAAAGCTTCAACATGGAGGAATGGAGGTGTGGCCTCTGGCCCTGCTCTTGCGCAGCTCTGACTCCCCTCTGGCCCCTCTCTGGCCCCCCTCTGGCCCCGCTCTGGCCCTGCTCTGGCTCCCCACTGGCCCCGCTCTGGCCCCCCTCTGGCTCCCCTCTGGCCCTGCTGTGGCCCCGCTCTGGCTCCCCACTGGCCCTGCTCTGGCCCCCCTCTGGCTCCCCACTGGTCCCGCTCTGGCTCCCCTCTGGCTCCTCTCTGGCCCCCCTCTGGCTCCCCACTGGCCCAGCTCTGGCTCAGCAACGAAGTGGGGCCAGCGTAGCAGCAGTTTAGCCCCTGGTAGGCCGGGGCTTTGGTGGTGGAAAGACAAAGAACTGGTGCTGAGTCTGGCCCTGGACCAGAACTAGAACCTGGTTCTTTCTGGTGGAAAAGCTCCGTGTTGGTTGTTTTTGAATAAATGCTCTCATAGTGACTTGTACAATGTTATCTGGGATTTTTTAATTAAAGGCACGGTTGGATTTTGATACAAAGTGACTGAAACTACTTCCTGTAGGATTTTAGAAATAAAGGTAAGGTTGGATTTTGGCCTGTAACTTGATCAAACACCTGGATCAAGGGTGTGTCTTTTAAGAAGAGCTTTAACAACAGCAACCTTAAAGTCTTGTAGTACAAACGACAATAACATTACTACATATTTTGGTCCAAAGTTGTTCACTTTTAGGAAATCTATTTTCTCTACAATATGTCTTAAATGACCTCCTTTGTAATGTTATGTACATTGGAAAATAAAAAAGGGATTAGAGAAAACAGTTTATATTAACTTTAACCCACATTTCATTCATAAATATCTCTTAAACCTCCTCAATACTTAAAGCACATTGTATTCTTGTGTGTGTGTGTGTGTGTGTGTGTGTGTGTGTGTGTGTGTGTGTGCGTGCGTGCGTGCGTGCGTGCGTGCGTGCGTGCGTGCGTGCGTGTGTGTGTGTGTGTGTTCAGTCCCTCAAAGTGCTGCGGACCTCCGAGTTTCTGCCCTACGTGGTCTTCCTCCAGTCCCCGGACCTCGAGGTGCTGAAGGCCATGAACCAGTCGGCGGAGGAGGCTGGAGTGGTCGCCAAGACGCTGACAGTACGACGCCTCACACACACACACACACACACACACACACACACACACACACACACACACACACACACACACACACACACACACACACACACACACACACACACTTCAGCCCTCCATATCTTAACCACTGAACTCATTCAGAAGCTGCACTATGTGGCGTTTGTTCATAATAGTGTCAGCCTGAGCCGTAACAAACTGCACATATTTCATGATTTATAGCTTACAAACGTGTCCACATGTGAAATATTTCTCACCGCTCAGAGAATTGTTGGACACGAGACTTATAATCCAGGAAATACAGTAAGTTTTCGTGTCTTCTGCGATCGTCCTGGAAGAAACGAGAAAGTTAGCAAGTATGGCCACTTATCTGATAAAGGAGCATGAAACCAGAGTTCACCTAAACAATCAGTAAAGCCGCGTGGTGACTCGGTTCTTCATTTGTTCTCGTCAGGATGAAGAGCTGCGGAGAACCTGCAGTGAGAGCACTAAAATCCAGGCTGCCTACGGTCACTACTTCGACCTCAGCATCGTGAACGACAACCTGGACGAGACGTACCGCACCGTCAAAGCAGCCCTGGAGACCGTCTCCAAGAACCCTCAGTGGGTCCCTGTGACCTGGGTCTTTTAGTCTGGACGGTCTCATCCAGAGTCCCCCAGTCACTGGATTAACCCTTAGCATTAGCTTAGCATTAGCTTAGCATGGTGAAACAAACGCAGACCAGGAGGGATCAAATGAATGTTAACAACCTAGTTCAAATAGTGTGTGTGTGTGTGTGTGTGTGTGTGTGTGTGTGTGTGTGTGTGTGTGTGTGTGTGTGTGTGTGTGTGTGTGTGTGTGTGTGTGTGTGTGTGTGTGTGTGTGTGTGTGTGTGTGTGTGTGTGTGTGTGTGTGAGCGCGCACCACTGCCACCATGTGGGGACAATAGTTAAGCTTCGGTTTCAGGTGTCCGTGTTCTCAGTTTTTGTCCGTTGTGCCATTATGGAGGTCCTTTGTTTACACATCAGGAGCAGCTCGCCGTACGAGCGGCGCTGACGTAGCAGACGCTACGAGGAAGAGTGGGAGTTTGTTCCTGGTCTCAGATCAGTCCGTGTTGTGTCTGACCAACGAGCTGAACCAGCGGCCAGCCTCTTCTGCCTCTTTGCATTTCATCTGCTTTTCCACTTGCCTGCAGCAGCGCCGTGCGGCAGTGCCCAGCGGCAGTGCCCAGCGGCAGCGCCGTGCGGCAGGACCCTGCGGCAGCGCCCTGCGGCAGCGCCGTGCGGCAGGGCCCTGCGGCAGCGCCCTGCGGCAGCGCCCTGCGGCAGGGCCCTGCGGCAGCGCCGTGCGGCAGCGCCCTGCGGCAGGACCCTGCGGCAGGGCCCTGCGGCAGCGCCCTGCGGCAGGGCCCTGCGGCAGCGCCCTGCGGCAGCGCCGTGCGGCAGGGCCCTGCGGCAGCGCCCTGCGGCAGCGCCGTGCGGCAGGGCCCTGCGGCAGCGCCCTGCGGCAGCGCTCTGCGGCAGGACCCTGCGGCAGCGCCAAGCGCCGTGCAGCTCGTGGAAGAAAAGCTGTGAAACATGGCAAAAGCCAGAAACGCCACCAATTCTCTCCAAGTACCCCGCCTTCAGCGAGCCACCACTGCCATCTGCAGGCCAATGCTCTTCACCATAAGCTTTCTCTTTCATAACAGTAATGACATGAAGTCTTGAGGAAAATGAAGCGTTGAGATTTCAAGACTTTGTAGAGTCCTTGTGGATAAAACAACTAAAGTCAGTTAAAATAAGTTGTAAGCTGGAAGAATGACTGGAACGTTGCAGGTAGTCGTTGATAGTTCCTCTCAGGTGGTCTGAGCCTGACCACCATGTGTCTCCATCAGAGAAACCTGCCTTCTGGACTTCTCTGTGATGGTCGGAGGCTTAAAGAAAGGAGAAAGCAGTCAGTAGGAGGCTGGTCCTGCTGGGGCCGGCCTGGTGTCCTCAGACGTGTGACGGTCGGCTCCAGAGTGAAGAACAGCGGCTTTCTTTGTGTCGTTCACTCTGGAACCGCAGAAAACTCCTCCAGCTCCTCCAGCTCCTCCAGCTCCTCCAGCTCCTCCAGCTCCCTGACTCCCTGACTCCTGTGTGTTTGTGGCAGCTACAGTCCTTCTGGTGCACGACCAATCCCTTTTCCGCTCACTGGAGGTTTTCAGTCTTCATTAATGGATTTCTATACTGGCTGAGAAATGTTTGGCAGCTACACTCAGATTTTGGGAAACTCCTGAATCGCACTGTGTGCTTTTTATTTGATTTGTACAATTGTCATTGATGCAATAAGACTTTTTTCTCTATCTTTGAAACACTTTGTACATAAACTGTAGAGTCTGAGCTTGGACTGTACACACTGCATGTACACAGTGAATTAATGTGAGTCCCACTTCTTCAGCATGACGTGGCAGTGATGCACCACAGATGGATGATCTCAGTAGTCACTGATGGTGGTTAGTGAGATTTCTTCAGCCTGGAGTTCACCAGTAAGTAGATGTGCAAACCTCAAATTGAGTCTACAAGTCTGCAGCAGATCTCTTCGTTTTGGCAGATGGCGCCAAAGAAAAGCCCTGAAATATAAAAAGAACCCGACTGAGAGCAGCTCCGAGGAGGTCATGTGATGTGTACAGGGATTCTCCATCAGATCTGTGAGTGTGGTGCATCACTGCTAGATATCAGCTCCAGAATGGAATTAAACTGACTTTATGTGGAACAAAACATGGTGTCCCTTTAAAGCTTGTCGTCACATGTGAGAAGAGCAGGACAGATTTGAACCCCAACAGCCTCTAGACCGGGGGTCTCAAACTCCTCAATGTACCCGGGGGCCGCTGGGGGCAGAGTCTGGGTGAGGCTGGGGGCATCAGGGATTCCACTAAACAAGTTGGACAAGAAATCCTCCAACAGTTATGAAGAGTTTTAATGATTTCTACTGAACATGAATGGAACATTGAATGAAGATCATGAACGGTTCTCCTGAACATGGGTTCTCCTGCCTCCTCCTCTTCTTCTCACATATCTGAGCCACATTTGTCTTGAGAGAAGAAGCAGTTGAGACCCTCAGAATATCTAGAACAGGGGTCGGGAACCCGCGCCTCGTACCTTAAACTGTCAAATACTACTGATGTAGTGGAAGTTTACTTTCATGTTAGTTTTATAGTGGAATGTGGCAAATCAAATTCCATTTCTAATGTCTTTTTATTTGAGTATTACAGTAATATACAGTAATATTGTAATACTTTCATGTTTTGTGCTATTGCTGTAACCTTTTACTGTATCACTCACCTATCATGGTGAGCACCATGGCAGGATCACTCCCCACACAAAACCATCTTCACTCCTGGTTACCAACCCAGGACTAATAAACCAAACTAAACTAGATGAATTAACGAACTACATGAACAAAGCAACAAAAACACAACACAACACAATCATTACCAACACTACAAACCTAAAATAACCCCAACAACAGCTAAAACATGACGTACAGAAACTCCCATGATGCACTGCGGCGATCCGCTCCGTGATCACGGAGGTTTTTAGAGTCTAAAACCTGGGAAAGAACCAAACGTCTAATCTGTAGTCTGACCCTTCATCTGGATTCTGTCTGTACAGGATAAATGACTGAGTGGATTAAATCTGGACTTTTAAAATCACTGAAGACAATCCGACAAGCACAAAGCAGCAAGATGAAGCCTTTAGTCAACTCACAAAGAATAAATTCATAAGAAATTAATAAATTAAAAATGTAAAGCTGACGGTCAGCTCTCATGTTCCATGTTCAACATTTAGAGAAAGCAACAACTTCAAGCACCTTCCCGTGGGCTCTCCACCTGCAGGAAGGTTCTTAATCGGTGCCTTGTGATCTGGGTGACGGTGCTCAGACTGACACCCCCGCGACCCGGAAACGGATAAGCGGAAGAAAATGAATGAATGAATGAATGAACAACTTCAAGCAGAGAGAAAGACACTCCGCAAAATAAATACAATGATTACGACAACTGCAAAATACTTTGAGTTCAGAGGAACTCTGACGCTCAATGTCTGACTCAAAAAAGGGGCGGGGCTAGAGGTGGGAGGTGGTCACAAAAGGTTTAATTAAGGGTTTTTATGATAACTGCAAATAATATATGTACACGAACAAGGGTATTGTATGTTATCCCCCCCCAACTTCCCTTCCCTTCCCTTCCCTTCCCTTCCCTTCCCTTCCCTTCTCTTCTCTTCTCTTCTCTTCTCTTCTCTCTCTCTTTGAGCGTTCCCCCCCTCTCTCTGTCCAGCAGCCATACCAACTTCTAATAAAGCAGCAGGAGGAGGAGACTCCAGGTCTCTTCCTGTTCAAGAACAAAACCTGTTCTGACTCCAGAAGGTTCTAGATCACATCATGTTGTTTGGTCAAGCTGCCCAACAGGACAAGGGGAAGAAAAAAAGGGGTTTTATGGGGGCTTTGAAGAATTTAATAGGTTTTTACAACTCCTCAAATTATTTTATGACGGCTTTGGTGTAGGATTTTAAAGATGACTTTTAGGCCCTGGTTACACGACAACGTTTCACGTGACATCACCTAATCCGCTAAAATAAAAGGAGAGAGTTTCCACTGCAGCAGCGGACACAGAGACGGTGTAGTTAGTCTGCCGGGCCACTGGAGGGCGCTGCTGCTTGATTTTGTAATGAAACAACACAGACGTGTGCAGAGAACAAAACACTATGAAGGTGAAGAAAATGGAGAGAACCTGACATCCTAGTGGACTGATGAGGAACCGGATGATATCAGGGAGAGTCTCAACTATTAAACTACTGATCTGGAGGATAAAACTAGAATATGGACCGCGGGTCGTACCACTACGGGGCGTACCACTACGGGTCGTACCGCCACGGGTCGTACCACTACGGGTCGTACCACCACGGGTCATACCACTACGGGTCGTACCGCCACGGGTCGTACCACTACGGGGGCCGCCATGTTTGTTTATAACTGAATGAGCAGGAGGGGGAGATGAACTCCTCAATCCACTCCTCCATCCACTCCCCTATTAACTCCGCCATCCACTCCCCTATTAACTCCTCTATTAACTCCTCCACCCACTCCCCCATTAACTCCTCCATCAACTCCCCTATTAACTCCTCCATCCACTCCCCTATAAACTTCTCCATCCACTCCCCTATAAACTCCTCCATCCACTCCCCTATTAACTCCTCCATCCACTCCCCTATTAACTCCTCCTGCAACTCCCCTATTAACTCCTCCATCCACCCCCCTATTAACTCCTCTATTAACTCCTCCACCCACTCCCCCATTAACTCATCCATCAACTCCCCTATTAACTCCTCCACCCACTCCCCCATTAACTCCTCCATCCACTCCCCTATTAACTCCTCCATCCACTCCCCTATAAACTCCTCCCCCAACTCCCCTATTAACTCCTCCATCCACTCCCCTATTAACTCCTCCATCCACTCCCCTATTAACTCCTCTATTAACTCCACCCACTCCCCCATTAACTCCTCCACCCACTCCCCTATTAACTCCTCTATTAACTCCACCCACTCCCCCATTAACTCCTCCATCCACTCCCCTATTAACTCCTCCATCAACTCCCCCATAAACTCCTCCATCCACTCCCCTATTAACTCCTCCATCAACTCCCCCATAAACTCCTCCATCCACTCCCCTATAAACTCCTCCATCCACTGCCCTATTAACTCCTCCATCCACTCCCCTATTAACTCCTCCATCCACTCCCCTATAAACTCCTCCTCCAACTCCCCTATAAACTCTCCGTTAACTGTGGAGTTAAACTGAGTTCTACAAGGTAAACTGTGGAGTTAAACTTAGTTTAACAAGTTAAACTGGAGTTAAACTGAGTTTAACAAGATAAACTGTGGAGTTAAACTAAGTTCTACAAGGTACACTGTGGAGTTAAACTGAGTTTAACAAGATAAACTGTGGAGTTAAACTAAGTTCTACAAGGTAAACTGTGGAGTTAAACTGAGTTTAACAAGATAAACTGTGGAGTTAAACTGAGTTCTACAGGGTAAACTGTGGAGTTAAACTTAGTTTAACAAGGTAAACTGTGGAGTTAAACTGAGTTTAATAAGATAAACTGGAGTTAAACTGAGTTCTACAAGGTAAACTGTGGAGTTAAACTGAGTTTAGTAAGTTAAACTGGAGTTAAGCTGAGTTTAACACGATAAACTGTGGAGTTAAACCGAGTTCTACAAGGTAAACTGTGGAGTTAAACTGAGTTTAACAAGTTAAACTGGAGTTAAGCTGAGTTTAACACGATAAACTGTGGAGTTAAACTGAGTTCTACAAGGTAAACTGTGGAGTTAAACTGAGTTTAACAAGTTAAACTGGAGTTAAACTGAGTTTAACAATGTAAACTGTGGAGTTAAAGTGTAGATCCAGAGTTACCCGTTAACCCTTCCCACCCACCGTGAGGAGGAACAAATAAAACAAATGCAGGTTCTAAGCACTTCTAGGTGAGTAGTACTGTCAGTGAAATACTCCATGAAGTATCTAATTTCTATTTTGATAAGAGGAAAGACTGAAACAGGGTGAAACAGGGAGGAACAGGGAGGAACAGGCCAGAAGGGTGGAACAGGGAGGAACATGGAGGAACATGGAGGAACAGGGGGGAACAGGGAGGAAAAGGGAGGAACAGGCCAGAAGGGTAGAACAGGGAGGAACAGGGAGGAACAGGGGGGAACAGGGAGGAACAGGGAGGAACAGGCCTGCAGGATGGAACAGGCCAGCAGTGTGGGACAGGGAGGAACAGGCCAGAAGGGTGGAACAGGGAGGAACAGGGGGGAACATGGAGGAACAGGGAGGTACAGGCCAGAAGGGTGGAACACGGAGGAACAGGGAGGAACAGGCCAGCAGGGTGGAACAGGCCAGCAGGGTGGGACAGGGAGGAACAGGGAGGAACATGGAGGAACAGGGAGGAACAGGCCTGCAGGATGGAACAGGCCAGCAGTGTGGGACAGGGAGGAACAGGCCAGAAGGGTGGAACAGGGAGGAACAGGGGGGAACATGGAGGAACAGGGAGGAACAGGCCAGAAGGGTGGAACACGGAGGAACAGGGAGGAACAGGCCAGCAGGGTGGAACAGGCCAGCAGTGTGGGACAGGGAGGAACAGGGAGGAACAGGCCAGCAGGGAAGAACAGGCCAGCAGGGTGGAACAGGGAGGAACAGGCCAGCGGGGTGGAACAGGCCAGCAGTGTGGGACAGGGAGGAACAGGCCAGCAGGGTGGAACACGGAGGAACAGGGAGGAACAGGCCAGCAGGGTGGAACAGGCCAGCAGTGTGGGACAGGGAGGAACATGGAGGAACAGGGAGGAACAGGCCAGCAGGGTGGAACAGGCCAGCAGTGTGGGACAGGGAGGAACAGGGTGGAACAGGCCTGCAGGATGGAACAGGCCAGCAGTGTGGGACAGGGAGGAACAGGCCAGAAGGGTGGAACAGGGAGGAACAGGGGGGAACATGGAGGAACAGGGAGGAACAGGCCAGAAGGGTGGAACACGGAGGAACAGGGAGGAACAGGCCAGCAGGGTGGAACAGGCCAGCAGGGTGGGACAGGGAGGAACAGGGAGGAACATGGAGGAACAGGGAGGAACAGGCCTGCAGGATGGAACAGGCCAGCAGTGTGGGACAGGGAGGAACAGGCCAGAAGGGTGGAACAGGGAGGAACAGGGGGGAACATGGAGGAACAGGGAGGAACAGGCCAGAAGGGTGGAACACGGAGGAACAGGGAGGAACAGGCCAGCAGGGTGGAACAGGCCAGCAGTGTGGGACAGGGAGGAACAGGGAGGAACAGGCCAGCAGGGTGGAACAGGCCTGCAGGGTGGAACAGGCCAGCAAGGTGGAACAGGGAGGAACAGGCCAGCAGGGTGGAACAGGGAGGAACAGGGAGGAACAGGGAGGAACAGGCCAGCAGTGTGGGACAGGGAGGAACAGGCCAGCAGGGTGGAACAGGGAGGAACATGGAGGAACAGGGAGGAACAGGCCAGCAGTGTGGGACAGGGAGGAACAGGGAGGAACAGGGGGGAACATGGAGGAACAGGGAGGAACAGGGAGGAACAGGGAGGAACAGGGGGGAACATGGAGGAACAGGGAGGAACAGGGGGGAACATGGAGGAACAGGGAGGAACAGGCCTGCAAGGTGGAACAGGCCAGCAGTGTGGGACAGGGAGGAACAGGCCTGCAGGGTGGAACAGGCCAACAGGGTGGGACAGGGGGGAACAGGGAGGAACAGGCCAGCAGGGTGGAACAGGCCTGCAGGGTGGAACAGGCCAGCAAGGAGGAACAGGGAGGAACAGGCCAGCAGGGTGGAACAGGCCAGCAGTGTGGGACAGGGAGGAACAGGCCAGCAGGGTGGAACAGGCCTGCAGGGTGGAACAGGCCAGCAAGGAGGAACAGGGAGGAACAGGCCAGCAGGGTGGAACAGGGAGGAACAGGGAAGAAAAGTCCAGCAGTTTGGAACAGGCCAGCAGGGAGGAACAGGGAGGAACAGGGAGGAACAGGCCATCAGGGTGGAACAGGCCATTTGTGTGGGACAGGGAGGAACAGGGAGGAACAGGCCAGAAGGGTGGAACAGGGAGGAACAGGGAGGAACATGGAGGAACAGGGAGGAACAGGCCTGCAGGGTGGAACAGGGAGGAACAGGCCTGCAGGGTGGAACAGGGAGGAACAGGCCAACAGGGAGGAACAGGGAGGAACAGGCCAACAGGGTGGAACAGGCCAGCAGGGTGGAACAGGGAGGAACAGGCCAACAGGGTGGAACAGGCCAGCAGGGTGGAACAGGGAGGAACAGGGAGGAACAGGCCAACAGGGTGGAACAGGCCAGCAGGGAGGAACAGGCCAGCAGGGTGGAACAGGGAGGAACAGACCTTTTACACCCTCTATCATACCTTTTACACCTTTTACAAACTCTATAATACCTTTTACACCTTTTACAAACTCTATAATACCTTTTACACCTTTTACACCCTCTATAATACCTTTCACACCCTCTATCATACCTTTTACACCTTTTACAAACTCTATAATACCTTTTACACCTTTTACAAACTCTATAATACCTTTTACACCTTTTACACCCTCTATAATACCTTTCACACCCTCTATCATACCTTTTACACCTTTTACAAACTCTATAATACCTTTTACACCTTTTACAAACTCTATAATACCTTTTACACCTTTTACACCCTCTATAATACCTTTTACACCCTCTATCATACCTTTTACACCTTTCACACCCTCTATCATACCTTTTACACCTTTTACACCCTCTATAATACCTTTACACCTTTTACACCCTCTATCATACCTTTACACCTTTTACACCCTCTATAATACCTTTTACACCCTCTATCATACCTTTTACACCTTTCACACCCTCTATAATACCTTTTACACCCTCTATCATACCTTTACACCTTTCACACCCTCTATCATACCTTTTACACCTTTCACACCCTCTATCATACCTTTTACACCTTTTACACCCTCTATAATACCTTTACACCTTTTACACCCTCTATCATACCTTTACACCTTTTACACCCTCTATAATACCTTTTACACCCTCTATCATACCTTTTACACCTTTCACACCCTCTATCATACCTTTTACACCTTTTACACCCTCTATAATACCTTTACACCTTTTACACCCTCTATCATACCTTTACACCTTTTACACCCTCTATAATACCTTTTACACCCTCTATCATACCTTTAAACCTTTTACACCCTCTATCATATGTTTTACACCTTTTACACTCTCTATCATACCCTTTACCTCCTCTATCATACCTTTTACACCCTCTATCATACATTTACACCTTTCACACCCTCTATCATAACCTTTACACCCTCTATCATACCCTTTACATCCTCTATCATACCCTTTACCTCATCTATCATACCTTTTACACCCTCTATCATACCTTTTACACCCTCTATCATACCTTTACACCCTCTATCATACCTTTACACCTTTCACACCCTCTATCATACCCTTTACACCCTCTATCATACGTTTTACACCTTTCACACCCTCTATCCTACCTTTACACCTTTTACACCCTCTATCATACTTTGTACACCCTCTATCATACGTTTTACACCTTTTACACCCTCTATCATACCTTTACACCTTTTGTATCCTCTATCATACCTTTACACCTTTTACACCCTCTATCATACATTTTACACCCTCTATAATACCTTTACACCCTCTATCATACCTTTTACACCCTCTATCATACCCTTTACACCCTCTATCATACGTTTTACACATTTCACACCCTCTATCCTACCTTTACACCTTTTACACCCTCTATCATACTTTTTATACCCTCTATCATACCTTTACACCTTTTGTACCCTCTATCATACCTTTACACCTTTTACACCCTCTATCATACCTTTTACACCCTCTAACATACCTTTACACCCTCTATCATGCCTTTACACCCTCTATCATACATTTTACACCCTCTATCATACCTTTACACCCTCTATCATACCCTTTACACCCTCTATCATACATTGTACACCTTTTACACCCTATATCATACCTTTACACCTTTTGTATCCTCTATCATACCTTTACACCTTTTACACCCTCTATCATACATTTTACACCCTCTATAATACCTTTACACCCTCTATCATACCTTTTACACCCTCTATCATACCCTTTACACCCTCTATCATACGTTTTACACATTTCACACCCTCTATCCTACCTTTACACCTTTTACACCCTCTATCATACTTTTTATACCCTCTATCATACCTTTACACCTTTTGTACCCTCTATCATACCTTTACACCTTTTACACCCTCTATCATACCTTTTACACCCTCTAACATACCTTTACACCCTCTATCATGCCTTTACACCCTCTATCATACATTTTACACCCTCTATCATACCTTTACACCCTCTATCATACCTCTACACCCTCTATCATACCCTTTACACCCTCTATCATACATTGTACACCTTTTACACCCTATATCATACCTTTACACCTTTTACACCCTCTATCATACCTTTACACCTTTTGTACCCTCTATCATACCTTTACACCTTTTACACCCTCTATCATACCTTTTACACCCTCTATCATGCCTTTACACCCTCTATCATACATTTTACACCCTCTATCATACCTTTACACCCTCTATCATACCTCTACACCCTCTATCATACCCTTTACACCCTCTATCATACATTGTACACCTTTTACACCCTCTATCATACCTTTACACCTTTTACACCCTCTATCATACCTTTACACCTTTTGTACCCTCTATCATACCTTTACACCTTTTACACCCTCTATCATACCTTTTACACCCTCTAACATACCTTTACACCCTCTATCATGCCTTTACACCCTCTATCATACATTTTACACCCTCTATCATACCTTTTACACCCTCTATCAAACCCTTTACACCCTCTATCATACCTTTTATACCCTTTTACACCCTCTATCATACTTTTACACCCTCTATCATACCTTTACACCCTCTATCATACCTCTACACCCTCTATCATACCCTTTACACCCTCTATCATACATTGTACACCTTTTACACCCTATATCATACCTTTACACCTTTTACACCCTCTATCATACCCTTTACCTCCTCTATCATACCTTTTACACCCTCTATCATACCTTTTACACCCTCTATCATACCTTTACACCTTTTACACCCTCTATCATACCCTTTACCTCCTCTATCATACCTTTTACACCCTCTATCATACCTTTTACACCCTCTATCATACCTTTAAACCTTTTACACCCTCTATCATATGTTTTACACCTTTTACTCCCTCTATCATACCTTTACACCTTTACACCCTCTATCATACTTTTACACCCTCTATCATACCCTTTACACCCTCTATCATACCTTTACACCTTTTACACCCTCTATCATACCCTTTACCTCCTCTATCATACCTTTTACACCCTCTATCATACATTGTACACCTTTTACACCCTATATCATACCTTTACACCTTTTACACCCTCTATCATACCTTTACACCTTTTGTACCCTCTATCATACCTTTACACCTTTTACACCCTCTATCATACCTTTTACACCCTCTATCATGCCTTTACACCCTCTATCATACATTTTACACCCTCTATCATACCTTTACACCCTCTATCATACCTCTACACCCTCTATCATACCCTTTACACCCTCTATCATACATTGTACACCTTTTACACCCTCTATCATACCTTTACACCTTTTACACCCTCTATCATACCTTTACACCTTTTGTACCCTCTATCATACCTTTACACCTTTTACACCCTCTATCATACCTTTTACACCCTCTAACATACCTTTACACCCTCTATCATGCCTTTACACCCTCTATCATACATTTTACACCCTCTATCATACGTTTTACACCTTTTACACCCTCTATCATACCTTTACACCTTTTGTATCCTCTATCATACCTTTACACCTTTTACACCCTCTATCATACATTTTACACCCTCTATAATACCTTTACACCCTCTATCATACCTTTTACACCCTCTATCATACCCTTTACACCCTCTATCATACGTTTTACACATTTCACACCCTCTATCCTACCTTTACCCCTTTTACACCCTCTATCATACTTTTTATACCCTCTATCATACCTTTACACCTTTTGTACCCTCTATCATACCTTTACACCTTTTACACCCTCTATCATACCTTTTACACCCTCTAACATACCTTTACACCCTCTATCATGCCTTTACACCCTCTATCATACATTTTACACCCTCTATCATACCTTTACACCCTCTATCATACCTCTACACCCTCTATCATACCCTTTACACCCTCTATCATACATTGTACACCTTTTACACCCTATATCATACCTTTACACCTTTTACACCCTCTATCATACCCTTTACCTCCTCTATCATACCTTTTACACCCTCTATCATACCCTTTACACCCTCTATCATACCTTTTACACCTTTTACACCCTCTATAATACCTTTACACCTTTTACACCCTCTATCATACCTTTACACCTTTTACACCCTCTATAATACCTTTTACACCCTCTATCATACCTTTTACACCTTTCACACCCTCTATCATACCTTTTACACCTTTTACACCCTCTATAATACCTTTACACCTTTTACACCCTCTATAATACCTTTTACACCCTCTATCATACCTTTAAACCTTTTACACCCTCTATCATATGTTTTACACCTTTTACACTCTCTATCATACCCTTTACCTCCTCTATCATACCTTTTACACCCTCTATCATACATTTACACCTTTCACACCCTCTATCATAACCTTTACACCCTCTATCATACCCTTTATATCCTCTATCATACCCTTTACCTCATCTATCATACCTTTTACACCCTCTATCATACCTTTTACACCCTCTATCATACCTTTACACCCTCTATCATACCTTTACACCTTTCACACCCTCTATCATACCCTTTACACCCTCTATCATACGTTTTACACCTTTCACACCCTCTATCCTACCTTTACACCTTTTACACCCTCTATCATACTTTGTACACCCTCTATCATACGTTTTACACCTTTTACACCCTCTATCATACCTTTACACCTTTTGTATCCTCTATCATACCTTTACACCTTTTACACCCTCTATCATACCTTTACACCTTTTGTATCCTCTATCATACCTTTACACCTTTTACACCCTCTATCATACATTTTACACCCTCTATAATACCTTTACACCCTCTATCATACATTTTACACCCTCTATAATACCTTTACACCCTCTATCATACCTTTTACACCCTCTATCATACCCTTTACACCCTCTATCATACGTTTTACACATTTCACACCCTCTATCCTACCTTTACACCTTTTACACCCTCTATCATACTTTTTATACCCTCTATCATACCTTTACACCTTTTGTACCCTCTATCATACCTTTACACCTTTTACACCCTCTATCATACCTTTTACACCCTCTAACATACCTTTACACCCTCTATCATGCCTTTACACCCTCTATCATACATTTTACACCCTCTATCATACCTTTACACCCTCTATCATACCCTTTACACCCTCTATCATACATTGTACACCTTTTACACCCTATATCATACCTTTACACCTTTTGTATCCTCTATCATACCTTTACACCTTTTACACCCTCTATCATACATTTTACACCCTCTATAATACCTTTACACCCTCTATCATACCTTTTACACCCTCTATCATACCCTTTACACCCTCTATCATACGTTTTACACATTTCACACCCTCTATCCTACCTTTACACCTTTTACACCCTCTATCATACTTTTTATACCCTCTATCATACCTTTACACCTTTTGTACCCTCTATCATACCTTTACACCTTTTACACCCTCTATCATACCTTTTACACCCTCTAACATACCTTTACACCCTCTATCATGCCTTTACACCCTCTATCATACATTTTACACCCTCTATCATACCTTTACACCCTCTATCATACCTCTACACCCTCTATCATACCCTTTACACCCTCTATCATACATTGTACACCTTTTACACCCTATATCATACCTTTACACCTTTTACACCCTCTATCATACCTTTACACCTTTTGTACCCTCTATCATACCTTTACACCTTTTACACCCTCTATCATACCTTTTACACCCTCTATCATGCCTTTACACCCTCTATCATACATTTTACACCCTCTATCATACCTTTACACCCTCTATCATACCTCTACACCCTCTATCATACCCTTTACACCCTCTATCATACATTTTACACCTTTTACACCCTCTATCATACCTTTACACCTTTTACACCCTCTATCATACCTTTACACCTTTTGTACCCTCTATCATACCTTTACACCTTTTACACCCTCTGTCATACCTTTTACACCCTCTAACATACCTTTACACCCTCTATCATGCCTTTACACCCTCTATCATACATTTTACACCCTCTATCATACCTTTTACACCCTCTATCAAACCCTTTACACCCTCTATCATACCTTTTATACCCTTTTACACCCTCTATCATACTTTTACACCCTCTATCATACCTTTACACCCTCTATCATACCTCTACACCCTCTATCATACCCTTTACACCCTCTATCATACATTGTACACCTTTTACACCCTATATCATACCTTTACACCTTTTACACCCTCTATCATACCCTTTACCTCCTCTATCATACCTTTTACACCCTCTATCATACCTTTTACACCCTCTATCATACCTTTACACCTTTTACACCCTCTATCATACCCTTTACCTCCTCTATCATACCTTTTACACCCTCTATCATACCTTTTACACCCTCTATCATACCTTTAAACCTTTTACACCCTCTATCATATGTTTTACACCTTTTACTCCCTCTATCATACCTTTACACCTTTACACCCTCTATCATACTTTTACACCCTCTATCATACCCTTTACACCCTCTATCATACCTTTACACCTTTTACACCCTCTATCATACCCTTTACCTCCTCTATCATACCTTTTACACCCTCTATCATACATTGTACACCTTTTACACCCTATATCATACCTTTACACCTTTTACACCCTCTATCATACCTTTACACCTTTTGTACCCTCTATCATACCTTTACACCTTTTACACCCTCTATCATACCTTTTACACCCTCTATCATGCCTTTACACCCTCTATCATACATTTTACACCCTCTATCATACATTTACACCTTTCACACCCTCTATCATAACCTTTACACCCTCTATCATAACCTTTACACCCTCTATCATACCTTTTACACCCTCTATCATACCTTTTACACCTTTTACACCCTCTATCATACCTTTTACACCCTCTATCATACCTTTACACCTTTTGTACCCTCTATCATACCTTTACACCTTTTACACCCTCTATCATACATTTTACACCCTCTATAATACCTTTACACCCTCTATCATACCTTTTACACCCTCTATCATACCATTTACACCCTCTATCATACGTTTTACACATTTCACACCCTCTATCCTACCTTTACACCTTTTACACCCTCTATCATACTTTTTACACCCTCTATCATACCTTTACACCTTTTGTACCCTCTATCATACCTTTACACCTTTTACACCCTCTATCATACCTTTTACACCCTCTATCATACCTTTACACCCTCTATCATGCCTTTACACCCTCTATCATACCTTTTACACCCTCTATCATACCTTTACACCCTCTATCATACCTTTTACACCCTCTATCATACCTCTACACCCTCTATCATACCTTTACACCCTCTATAATACCTCTACACCCTCTGTCATACCTTTTACACCCTCTATCATACATTGTACACCTTTTACCTCCTCTATCATACCTTTACACCTTTTACACCCTCTATCATACCTTTTACACCCTCTATCATACCTTCTACACCCTCTATCATACCCTTTACCTCCTCTATCATACCTTCTACACCCTCTGTCATACCTTTTACACCCTATATCATACCTTTACACCCTCTATCATACCTTTACACCTTTTACACCCTCTATCATACCTTTTACACCCTCTATCATACCTTTAAACCTTTTACACCCTCTATCATATATTTTACACCTTTTACTCCCTCTATCATACCTTTACACCTTTACACCCTCTATCATACCTTTACACCCTCTATCATACCTTTACATCCTCTATCATACCCTTTACCTCATCTATCATACCTTTTACACCCTCTATCATACCTTTTACACCTTTTACACCCTCTATCATACCCTTTACCTCCTCTATCATACCTTTTACACCCTCTATCATACCTTTTACACCTTTTACACCCTCTATCATACCCTTTACCTCATCTATCATACCTTTTACACCCTCTATCATACCTTTTACACCTTTTACACCCTCTATCATACCTTTAAACCTTTTACACCCTCTATCATATGTTTTACACCTTTTACTCCCTCTATCATACCTTTACACCCTCTATCATACCTTTTACACCCTCTATCATACCTTTACACCTTTTACACCCTCTATCATACCTTTTACACCCTCTATCATACCTTCTACACCCTCTATCCTACCTTTACACCTTTACACCCTCTATCATACCCTTTACACCTTCTATCATACCTTTTACACCCTCTATCATACCTTCTACACCCTCTATCCTACCTTTACACCTTTACACCCTCTATCATACCTTTTACACCCTCTATCATACGTTTTACACCCTCTATCATACCTTTACACCCTCTATCATACCTTTTACACCCTCTATCATACCTTTTACACCCTCTATCATACCTTTACACCTTTTACACCCTCTATCATACGTTTTACACCCTATATCATACCTTTACACCCTCTATCATACCTTTACACCCTCTATCATACCTTTTACACCCTCTATCATACCTTTACACCTTTTACACCCTCTATCATACGTTTTACACCTTTTACACCCTCTATCATACCTTTTACACCCTCTATCATACCCTTTACACTCTCTATCATACCTTTTACACCCTCTATCATACCTTTTATTCCCTCTATCATACCTTTTACACCCTCTATCATACCTTTACACCTTTTACACCCTCTATCATACGTTTTACACCCTCTATCATACCTTTACCTCATCTATCATACCTTTTACACCCTCTATCATACCCTTTACACTCTCTATCATACCTTTTACACCCTCTATCATACCTTTACACCTTTTACACCCTCTATCATACCTCTACACCCTCTATCATACCTCTACACCCTCTATCATACCTTTACACCCTCTATCATACCTTTTACACCCTCTATCATACCTTTACACCCTCTATCATACCTCTACACCCTCTACCATACCTTTTACACCCTCTATCATACCTTTACACCCTCTATCATACCTCTACACTCTCTATCATACCTTTACACCCTCTATCATACCTTTTACACCCTCTATCATACCTTTACACCCTCTATCATACCTTTACACCCTCTATCATACCTTTACACCCTCTATCATACCTTTACACCCTCTATCATACCTTTTACACCCTCTATCATACCTTTACACCCTCTATCATACCCTTTTACACCCTCTATCATACCTCTACACCCTCTATCATACCTTTACACCCTCTATCATACCTTTTACACCCTCTATCATACCTCTACACCCTCTATCATACCCTTTTACACCCTCTATCATACCTTTTACACCCTCTATCATACCTCTACACCCTCTATCATACCTTTACACCCTCTATCATACCTTTTACACCCTCTATCATACCTCTACACCCTCTATCATACCTCTACACCCTCTATCATACCTTTACACCCTCTATCATACCTTTTACACCCTCTATCATACCTTTACACCCTCTATCATACCTCTACACCCTCTACCATACCTTTTACACCCTCTATCATACCTTTACACCCTCTATCATACCTCTACACTCTCTATCATACCTTTACACCCTCTATCATACCTTTTACACCCTCTATCATACCTCTACACCCTCTATCATACCTTTACACCCTCTATCATACCTTTACACCCTCTATCATACCTCTACACCCTCTATCATACCTTTTACACCCTCTATCATACCTTTACACCCTCTATCATACCCTTTTACACCCTCTATCATACCTCTACACCCTCTATCATACCTTTACACCCTCTATCATACCTTTTACACCCTCTATCATACTTTTACACCCTCTATCATACCTTTACACCCTCTATCATACCTTTACACCCTCTATCATACCTCTACACCCTCTATCATACCTTTTACACTCTCTATCATACCTTTACACCCTCTATCATACCTTTACACCCTCTATCATACCTCTACACCCTCTATCATACCTTTTACACCCTCTATCATACCTTTACACCCTCTATCATACCCTTTTACACCCTCTATCATACCTCTACACCCTCTATCATACCTTTACACCCTCTATCATACCTTTTACACCCTCTATCATACCTCTACACCCTCTATCATACCCTTTTACACCCTCTATCATACCTTTTACACCCTCTATCATACCTCTACACCCTCTATCATACCTTTACACCCTCTATCATACCTTTTACACCCTCTATCATACCTCTACACCCTCTATCATACCCTTTTACACCCTCTATCATACCTTTTACACTCTCTATCATACCTCTACACCCTCTATCATACCTCTACACCCTCTATCATACCTTTACACCCTCTATCATACTTTTACACCCTCTATCATACCTTTACACCCTCTATCATACTTTTACACCCTCTATCATACCTTTACACCCTCTATCATACCTCTACACCCTCTATCATACCTTTACACCCTCTATCATACCTTTTACACCCTCTATCATACCTTTACACCCTCTATCATACTTTTACACCCTCTATCATACCTTTACACCCTCTATCATACTTTTACACCCTCTATCATACCTTTACACCCTCTATCATACCTTTTACACCCTCTATCATACCTTTACACCCTCTATCATACCTTTACACCCTCTATCATACCTTTACACCCTCTATCATACCCAAACAACACACATTTAGTTTGATCCAAATGTAATGATTTTCAATTTGTGTAATTGAGAAGTGACTTCATGACTGAGCTGCTCTAGGTTTCCCCCCTGTACTGAAAATACTTGTGTTGCAGCAAAACAAAACAAAATGCAGTATTTTATGCAGTATATTTTTGTTATTTATGTAATGAAGAGTTTAGGTCCCAGCACAGACCCCTGGGGGACACCACAAACATTGTCCAAGCATGAAGACTGAAAGTCCTCCAGTCTGTTGCTCAGTGAACTTTCCATCCAGAGCAGAACCTGATGCCACAACGCTCCACTTTACTGATTAATAGTTCAGGATCTATTGAGTCGTAAGCTGTTTTGAGGTGGATCAACCTCCGATTGCACATTTCTTTTGGTCTCTGGAGCTGCTGGTTTCTTCTGTTGATCCTAACAATGCTGGAGAGGAGGATCTCTGTGGTCTGAATCCAGACCGGCTTCCACACAGTACTTTGTGTTTATCAATCATCTGTCCAATCTGTGAGTAAAAGGTTTTTCTAGGGTTTTGTAGAACTGTGGCGGTAGAGAAACGGGCCTGTAATGATGGAATCGGTGTCTGTCTCCAGTTTCATAAAGTGGGATGACTTTAGCTGGGTTCATTTCTTTTGGGAATTTAGCAGATTGGAACGACAGATTGCAGATGTATGTGAGATGATGAACTTGGATAACCTTTCTGAGTATTGTCATGTCGATACCGTCACAGTCACGTGATGCTGTGTAAAATGCTTTTACATTTATTTACAATATCTATTATTTCGCTCTCCTCCACTGCTGTGAGAAACATTGAGTTTTAATCCTATTAATTAATGTTTGGTTCCGTCCATCGTCCAATCAGGATTAAGGATTTTTTAAACACATCATTCATGTACTCAATGTTCTCATCATTATTAGTGAAATATTGTTGAAAACTACTTTGAGTTGTTTCCATTGACACTATTCAATATGTTTTCATGATGTTTTTAATGTTATGTAATAATTTGCTATAGAATTCTTGTTTTGATACTCGTAAAGTATTTGTTAAATATCTTTTATATATTTTTTTGTATTGTTCTCCACTGCTTCAGTTCAATATTTAATGAATTCACTATAGAGTGTGTTCTTTTTTTACATACATTTTGGAATGTCTTTGTGATCCATGGTGTGTCAAAATACTTCTTTTGTTGTGTAATTTTTTATTGGACAGTTTTTTATCATATAATAATTTTAAAGTATATGAAAATGTTTCATTTAATACTGTATCGGGGTTCTGTTTACACAGACCCTCTTTCAGCTGGTTGTCCTCATATCCGTTCCTCTCTCCTGTTGCAGCTGTCACAGATTACAGAAACTGGTAGATGCTCACTGATTTCATGAATGAATAATCCACTCACTGTTTTATTGTAGTAATAATAATACATTTTATTTATAGGCACATTTGAAACACTCAGGGTCTGTAACTAAACAACAATATACAAGCAGAAAGAAAGAAATGTCCAACGTATTGTAATAATAGTAATAACAGTACACAGTTTTATACTCTGGACCTATAATCCTGTGGATATCCTAATAGTGTCATACTGTGATTCAGTGATAACGGGCCTTTGGATTAGAACCAGTCTCATTCAGCTCTGAAGGCGCCATTGTGAAGCGGAACGGTGAGGATTTCAAGCCCCCCGTCAGGTTTTGGTGGAGCTGCTCCGTCCCCGGGCGGAGCAGTAATGAGGCGCTCTGTGGTTTTTAGGCGAGCCGCTCACTCTGAATGGGTCGCCTCTCTTCTGGGCGTCTCGTGCTCTCAGCGTGAACACTGTGCAAACCACTCATGTAATTCAGGGGTCAGAATTTTCCAAATGTCACATGCTACGTCTTTAAAAAACCCTCAGCCTTCTCCACCCCTCACGCCAACCTTCACGGCCTCGGCAGTTTCCTGCTCCTTTCTGAAGGAACCGCTGAAGCAGCAGCTCTTCTCTTTCCTTCCATCGCTCTGTCTTTTCTCTGGGACTCCTCTCTTCAGCGGTTGAACCATGTGGTGGTGGCTGCTGGGCGTGCTGAGCTGCGTACTGCTGGCAACCACCATCTTGTTTCTTGTCACTGGGCATCGTTACAAGGTGTTCAGCGAGAAGAGCGTGAGGCCGCCCGGACCCCTCGTCACCGACTGCAAACAGAGGGACGCCAGGCTGAAGAGAGGTGAGGCCAACGACCTGATGGTCAGACTCAAATGACCAGAGACACAAACCCTGCATGTGGTTCATCTGCCACGCTGCACAAGGCCCGCTGCCGCCACAACGTTTAGTTACCAACATCCCATAGAAAGTACTAAACTTTAACTTCCTGCTTGTGTCCCTGGACAAACCTCAAGGAAAGAACTGGGATGGATTCCCTTTAGAAATCAGGATTCACAGTCAAAGGTTCTCAAATATTCCTAGAACAAGTGAAGCTTCTTCATTTCTGTGCCGGACGGAAGGATTTCATTCTGGGAACTTTGTGTAAATGGAAGTTTACAGTTTCGGTCGTCCAAACTTTTTCTTCTGCTTCCATTGGTTCTCCAGAGAATCTCAAACTGATCTTATGCTGGCAACAAGAAACCGATTAAAATCAGACTTAGGTTCATTTTAAAAGCAGAGAAAAAATATTGGTAATTCTTTGATTCCATGTATGTGGATTAGATGTTCATGGTTTTACTGACAGAAATACTAACATCAACATGCTAACGTCACTGCTGTAAAAAGTAGTTGAAAGTACTCCAGTAAAAGTACAGACACTTTGCTTGAAATCCACTTTGGCAATAGTGAAAGTCATCCAGAAAATAATTACTCAAGAAAAAAGTCTCAAAGTACCTGATATGAACTATACTTTAGTGTCAAAATTAAAAGTACAGAGACTGGAAACCCCCAGAAGTATTTTTTCTCAGAGGCGTCGTTCTCCTCCTCAGCTCTCTCTACCTCCTGCTCCCTGCCTCAGTCCTTACCAACATTAAAACCCACAAATTAGCAGTGCCTCTTCAGCAGACTGTAGAAGCTTCAGGCTCGGGGGGGTTAGTCCTGGTGGCTGAAGTCCTGCAGAGGGAAGCAGTGGTGCCGCCGGCCGCCAGCCGCCGGCCCAGGGGTCAGCTTCACCCACAGTTAGCAGACGGCAGGGAACAATGTCAGCGTCTGTCTTCCTCTGAAGCACAACTCGAGATGCTCGTGTGGCGTATCCCCGCTATCGCTAGTGGCCGAGCTGCTTCCATCATGGCTGAGCGGTAAGTGACGGCGGTCTCCGAGTGTCTCGTGGGAGACAAGTCTGAACTTGTGAGAGCGCCAGCCGCCTGCTGTTCTCACAAGAATACAGTCTGGCTCATTCAAATGTGGTCAGACAATTATATACAATTACATTTACATTTTGTTTTGTAGTGACTAACTATGGAGGACTGATTGTGCTAAAGTTAAACAAATGAATAAATATACCATTAAATAATTAACAAAATGTGTCATTAATTAATTAATATATGAATTCATTTTATGTAAAAAACTTTTAAATACTTCACTATTTTATTGATTATTTCATGGTCCGGCGTTGCACGGCTTCATGAATGAATTGTATCTGTCAAACTGGCCCATCAAACTCAGTGGGCGGGGCTAACGCTGACGGAGTCAAAGCCATTGCTTTGGTCTGAAGAGTTTCTTTTTTTTTTTTTTCTTTTCCCTTGTCCTGTTCGGCAGCTTGGGCCAACAATATGATGTGATTGAGAACCTTCGGAGTCAGAACAGATTTTGGTCTTGCAACAGGGAGAGACCTGGAGTCTCCTCCTGTTGCCTTCTCCGTCAGAAGATGGCATGGCTGCCGTACACGACCGGGGGGGAACGCACAAAGAGAGAGAGAAGAGAAAAGAGAGAAAAAGGTTGAGGGAGGAGGGAGGAGGGGGGAGGGGGTAGGGGGATAACATACAATATCCTTGTTGTGCTACATATATTATTTGCAGTTATCACACTGATCCAAATATTTTCCAACTGTTTTTGGATTAACCAGCCTGAGCTGCTCTATCTAGACAGTAAAATGATTTCTTAGATTAACCAGCCTGAGCAGCTCTATCTAGACAGTAAGATTATTTTCTAGATTAACCAGCCTGAGCAGCTCTATCTAGACAGTAAAATGATTTCTTAGATTAACCAGCCTGAGCAGCTCTATCTAGACAGTAAAATGATTTCTTAGATTAACCAGCCTGAGCAGCTCTATCTAGACAGTAAGATTATTTTCTAGATTAACCAGCCTGAGCAGCTCTATCTAGACAGTAAGATGATTTCTTAGATTAACCAGCCTGAGCAGCTCTATCTAGACAGTAAAATGATTTCTTAGATTAACCAGCCTGAGCAGCTCTATCTAGACAGTAAGATTATTTTCTAGATTAACCAGCCTGAGCTGCTCTATCTAGACAGTAAAATGATTTCTTAGATTAACCAGCCTGAGCAGCTCTATCTAGACAGTAAGATTATTTTCTAGATTAACCAGCCTGAGCAGCTCTATCTAGACAGTAAGATGATTTCTTAGATTAACCAGCCTGAGCAGCTCTGTCTAGACAGTAACATGATTTCTTAGATTAACCAGCCTGAGCAGCTCTATCTAGACAGTAACATGATTTTCTAGATTAACCAGCCTGAGCAGCTCTATCTAGACAGTAACATGATTTCTTAGATTAACCAGCCTGAGCAGCTCTATCTAGACAGTAACATGATTTCCTAGATTAACCAGCCTGAGCAGCTCTATCTAGACAGTAACGTGAAGCAGGAACATGAATTAACAAAGAGGAAACAACAAAAGAGGAACATGATTTTTAAAGTTTGAGCAAATGATGATAGAGAACAAGCAACTTCAGAAGCACCTTTCGTGAGGAGTGGAAGTGTGTGTGTGTGTGTGTGTGTGTGTGTGTGTGTGGTTTGTCCACTGGGTGGGACCGGAACTGTTGTGGGGGGACCCGTGGCGACACCCCGGGGTCCGAGGCCATCGGGCCCGGACACCGCCCCCCCGGCAGACGGAAGCCCCCCAGGCCCGGGGAGACCCCAGCGAACCACCCCAGAGAGCCACGTCCCGCCCAAAAAGCACCCGACGGAGAATGCAGAGAGGAATCCCCCCCAGGCAAGAGGGGCCCACAAGAGAAGGATAAAGGGCACAGGGCCCCAGGCCCCGACCCAAGCCGCCAAGCCGAGAAAAGGCCGGAGCAGGGCCCCCGGGCCGAGCGGGTCGAGAGCCCCCCCAACCCCGGCGGCGAGTCCCGCCGCACCCCCGGGTCTGAAGAGTTTCTAAACATGAGGCTCCCTTAGCGGAGGATCTGCAGGACCTTTAAAAGTCTTTTCCTGAGATGAGCTGCCACAACAACGTCACCAAGTGAACCTCCACAATGGATTCTAGTTTGGAGACACGGTGGCTCCGTCAGCGGAGGGTCTGCAGGAACTTCCTATCGGGAGTTGGTAAGAGATGTTTGAGTGTGAACCCTCTCACCACTGAGGCCTTTAACGAGCAGGACCCAGGCTTCACCTTGGTTTTGGTTGGTTGCAAATAATGTTTAGTTAAATTAAGTATCCGAACCAACAAAGACGTGTATAGTGTAGCGATAGGAACCATTGTTAGCTATGTGTTGCTACGGGGACGTTTTAGGGTGCAACACCTGTGATACCCGACCACACTCAGTGTAACCTCACGCGTAGAAGTTAGGCAATAAAAGTTCTCCACCTGTCGGGTGGAAACAAGACGAGCCAGGAGCAGACTTTAACATCTAGCGCCACCCAGTGGATCAGAATATATTTGCTAGCTCTGCACCAATCCTTTATCTGAGATCCATCGCTTCTGACTTGATGTGCAGAGGAACCAATCAGGTGGAGGGATCCGCCCACTGAGTTTGACAGATAGAATGAATTTATGAAGCAGTGCAACTCCGGACCAGGAAATAATTAGTGAAATAATTAAAGGTTTTTTTACATTAAAATTAATTCATATTTTATTTAATTGATGACACATTTAAATATTCCATTCCAATTTTAATTAATGACATTTAATTCATTATTTAATGGTGTATTTAGTTATAAAATTTTAGCACATTCAGTCGTCCATGAGTAACGATGGTGTCCAGCATAAATGTAGTTAAGTAAATGTAAAATAAAGTAAAGTAAAAGCTACTTAAGTGTAGTAACGTTGCTTGTTCCTTTACACCACTGGCTAACATTAGCAATAGCACTTTCCAGGGACACTTCTAAAACTGGAGGTGAAAATATCTTGACACTGGAGTACTGTGAGGGTGGAGGGTGGAGGTGGAGGGTGGAGGGTGGAGGGTCCCCCCACCACGGTGCTGGACCAGACATTCAGTCTGCATCACCTTATTGTCATCAAATTCTACTCTTGAATTGTGAGTAACAGGTGTTAGCATGCTAAGCTAATGGTGTTGGTGATTTAGTTATTTGCATTAGTATGCTAAGCAGATAATCAGTCGTGGTCCTGCCCCCCCCCCAACCCCCCCCCCCCCCCCCCTCCCCCTCCCCCCCGCGATGCTAGTCCACTGCCCTCTGCGATGTGCCCACCGACAACCAGCCCCGGTGCCCTCGGCGGTGGCCACGCCCCAGTGCCCTCGGCGGCGTTCTGAATTTTATTGGATTTCTTGACAGAAGCAGATTGAAATCACCTTCAGCTGCCAGGATGTTTTATCCGGAGTAGGAAAAGCTTTGAAGGGGACCCTGGGCTGACTGGAGGAGGTGTTTCTCCCCAGGCTTTCTTGCAGACCGTGTCCCAGCGTCTCCGGACGCGGTGGTGATCGGCAGCGGCGTGGGCGGGCTGACGGCGGCGGCGCTTCTTTCCAAAGCAGGGAAGAAGGTGGTGGTTCTGGAGCAGCACGATCAGGCCGGAGGCTGCACGCACACCTTCGAGAATAAGGGCTTCGAGTTCGACGTGGGTAAGATGCCATAGTTCTCCAAAAGCCTTGTGGTCGGATGAACCTCCTTTATATTCCAGAGTGTCAGTCTCATGTTTGACCAGCAGGGATTCATCTTCCCCTTGTTTCCTCCATGTCCGATAAAACAGTCTGCTTCGATAACACATGAACTTTATTCAAAAATGTAAACCTCAGGCGCATGCGTGGATGAAAATATGTTGCAAAGTTTCACACTTAAGGCTTTAATGTGTCTAAAATAAAATAAAGAAGTATAAAAGCATACAGTAAAAGGTATAACCACACATTCATTAACAGCAATAAAGTGCTAAGATGTATATACTGTACTATACTGGATTGTTGCATCATCCTCAGACCTACCAGGTGCTTTCTTCAGCCCCCCAGGATCCGTGGGCCTTGTTAGTGATCATTGTGGACAAAATCCCAGATGTGGCAGGAACTTTTTTTTTCCAGAAAATTGCAATTAAAGTTGCTGTGTTTTTTAGCGTTTGTTGCAGTGAAATTAGAAAAAGTTTCAATGACCAGTTGGTATTTCTATGGAGGTATTATTGGTGGAAAAAGTTTGAGCAGCTTGTAAAAGTGGAATTTTCTCTCCACAAACACAACACAACATTTACACATTCACAACTTCCTCATTACACGGGTACAAATATGTTACAAGTCACAGATTTAAAACCTGACACGCTCATGTTTTTGCTCCTAATACTGCAGTAACTTTGGTGAAAAACATGTTTGTGCTCCTGAATCAGTGTGAAGTTCTTCCACTCCAGTCACAAATTCTGTTTCCTTCATTCACCAATCACATCGCGGCTCCGCTGAGACATCTGGTGAAAAACTACCTGTGGTTCAGTCGATGGTGAAAAAGGCGGAGCTGAACTGAGAGTGACTGATTCTACAGCCAATTAGAGCAGAGGAGCTTTGTCCCACAGCCAATCAGAGCAGAGGAACCCAGAATCTCACAGCAAATCTAGATTGTAAAATAAAATAAAAACAGAACACAAAGTTCTCAGTGGAACCCCCCCCCCCACCGGGAGCTGTCACACCCACAGTCAGCCACCACTCCTCCCTGCTGACCTCCAGAACCAACCCCCTGACTTAGTTCTTTTAGATGTGTGTTTGCGTCACACTGCCCCCTGCAGTGTGGGAGCAGCCGCCACAACTAATCCTGCAGAACGTATAAACCTTAATAAAGAGCATAAAACACTAAACACCTTCCCCCACTCCTGTGTAATACATTTCAAAACTGTCAGAGGAGAGTGGCAGGGTGGGCTCTTCCTCAGGTCAGTTATCAGCTCTGTTGTTTTGTCAACACGCAGGAGGCCATTGTTCCTCCTGCACCAGTCCTCCTCTCTGGAGGCCCGGTCATCTGGTTCTGGATCAGGCCCACCACTGTAGTATCGTCTGCGTACTTTATGAGGTAGTTAGTGAGGGACCTGGCAACGCAGTCGTGAGTCATCAGTGTGAAGAGTAATGGACTCAAGACAAAGGCCAGGGGAGAGCTGGTACTCAGAGTGATTGGGAGAGCTGGTACAGAGAGATGAGGAGAGCTGGTACAGAGTGGTGGGGAGAGCTGGTACAGAGAGATGAGGAGAGCTGGTACAGAGTGGTGGGGAGAGCTGGTACTCAGAGTGATGGGGAGAGCTGGTACAGAGTGGTGGGGAGAGCTGGTACAGAGTGGTGGGGAGAGCTGGTACAGAGTGGTGGGGAGAGCTGGTACTCAGAGTGATGGGGAGAGCTGGTACTCAGAGTGATGGGGAGAGCTGGTACAGAGTGATGAGGAGAGCTGGTACAGAGTGGTGGGGAGAGCTGGTACAGAGTGGTGAGGAGAGCTGGTACTCAGAGTGATGAGGAGAGCTGGTACAGAGTGATGAGGAGAGCTGGTACTGGGTGATGGGGAGAGCTGGTACCCAGGGTGATGTGGAGAGCTGGTACAGAGTGATGGGGAGAGCTGGTATTCAGAGTGATGAGGAGAGCTGGTACAGAGTGATGGGGAGAGCTCGTACAGAGTGATGGGGAGAGCTGGTACTCAGGGTGATGTGGAGAGCTCATACAGAGTGATGGGGAGAGCTGGTACAGAGAGATGAGGAGAGCTGGTACAGAGTGGTGGGGAGAGCTGGTACAGAGTGGTGGGGAGAGCTGGTACTCAGAGTGATTGGGAGAGCTGGTACAGAGAGATGAGGAGAGCTGGTACAGAGTGGTGGGGAGAGCTGGTACAGAGTGGTGGGGAGAGCTGGTACTCAGAGTGATGGGGAGAGCTGGTACAGAATGGTGGGGAGAGCTGGTACTCAGAGTGATGGGGAGAGCTGGTACAGAGTGATGAGGAGAGCTGGTACAGAGTGGTGGGGAGAGCTGGTACAGAGTGGTGAGGAGAGCTGGTACTCAGAGTGATGAGGAGAGCTGGTACAGAGTGATGAGGAGAGCTGGTACTGGGTGATGGGGAGAGCTGGTACCCAGGGTGATGTGGAGAGCTGGTACAGAGTGATGGGGAGAGCTGGTATTCAGAGTGATGAGGAGAGCTGGTACAGAGAGATGAGGAGAGCTGGTACAGAGTGGTGGGGAGAGCTGGTACAGAGTGGTGGGGAGAGCTGGTACTCAGAGTGATGGGGAGAGCTGGTACAGAATGGTGGGGAGAGCTGGTACTCAGAGTGATGGGGAGAGCTGGTACAGAGTGATGAGGAGAGCTGGTACAGAGTGGTGGGGAGAGCTGGTACAGAGTGGTGGGGAGAGCTGGTACTCAGAGTGATGGGGAGAGCTGGTACAGAATGGTGGGGAGAGCTGGTACTCAGAGTGATGGGGAGAGCTGGTACAGAGTGATGAGGAGAGCTGGTACAG
>NC_137647.1:25591901-25671901 GCF_963383615.2 Lipophrys pholis | reverse complement strand
AGAAGGATTTGCCGAAAGACTTGGTCTGATTGAGCGGTCAGTTCCTTCTATCTATGGAGACGACGAACAGAGCACTTCGGTAAGCTGTATATAACGCTAAAAAGTGTGATGATAAGACGTCCCTGTCATTGTTTTGTTAGCATTAGCAGTTGCACCGTCTTCATATGTTAGCGCTGTGTGCTCGTTTTAGATTATAATGTAACTTCTGTGTTAAATAGTCGTTGTAATACAGGCAGTATTGTAGTAGTGGGCATGGATGGAGAAGTTAGTGTAAATATAGTAACACACCATTGCGTTACATCCATATGAAGACGTTGTTCTGTAGGTGCATCATGGTCATTTTCATCTCGCTCCGCCGGGTCCGACTCTGGCTCCAACATGTATGGCTGGATGGACAAATCTTCCCTTGTTGACATTTTGTAAATAATGTGTGAATATAAAGTTTCTGCGCCGCTAGATAATTGTATCTGTTCTATCAAACTACAAAGATGGCCGAACAGGGTGGAGTTGAACCGAGTGTCACCTCTGCAACCTGGAGAGGAGGCGGGGTATGAAGAGACCGCCCCAAAACCAGTTGCTCTCAGAAGCACATCAGAAAAGGGGTAGAAAAGGGGCCTGTGGAGCTCTAATAATGAGGAATTCAGACCCAAGCATTGCAGTTCCGCTTTATATAGACCACAACTGTATGATTTATATGTAAAAAGGAAGGATTTAAAAGCATGATATGTCTCCTTTAAAACAGGTAATAAAAAAAGGGCAGCATCTCGGACCAGACGTGTTTGTTGGACCTCGATTCACTTCAATCTCTAAACTAACGGTGTGAAGGTGAAGGTTGTCTCTGACTGCTGAGTGGGATCATGGAGTCAATGAAGTCTTGAAGAAGATGGATGAAGCTTGGTTCTAGTTTAATTCTGGGGATATCTTTACCTCCGTCCAGGTGCTTGTTAGTCAGATCATTTGTTTTGTGATGGTCTGGTTGGAGAGACGTGTCTGGACTGAAGGTCGCCTTTTACAGTCATTTATCAAGGACTAGGCTCCTGAGTGCTGACTGGTTGGCCACCTCTGGTATTGCTGAGTGACTTGTGCATGTGCAGAACTATTTATTACAACCATAGTGAGCATGTGCAGTACTCAGTGTTTCAAGAAAGTTCAGTTTTTTCTGCTTACACTGGAGCAATTCAAACAAGTTGCACTATAGTTGAATTGTGTTCATTTAGACATTCCAAATACGTATATTATAAGCTCTTTTTTAACGACAGGTAGAAGCAGGAAAGATTTTACCCTGGTAAAGACTGACATGTATGTTTATATATATATATATATACTGGCAATATACATATATATATATATATATATATTTATATATATATATATATTTATATTATTTGATTTGATTTATTTAAATTTTTTTAATCGTTTAATGAGTTAAAATAATGTAACGTATTGAATGTAGTTTTGTTTACTTCCGTTTTAGTTTTTTTTAACTCCCTTACGGGAGCAGCACCATGACTACAGAGCAGCACAATACCCAGTGGAATAATATTAAGGTAGAAAGTTTCATTTTAAAAAGTTTCCTGACGGCTGATTGAGAAAGTAAAAGTCATTAGCTTTACTTTGTAAAGCTGAATTTAACGACCAAAGAAGTAATTCTGAAGTAAAACAGCAGGTTGCCATGTTGGCTGACCAGGAGCCACCAAACTGCTAAAGCTGGAGGAAATACTGGTAAAATATTAAATTCTCCTCTTTCTCTCTTTCCCTGGCTCTCTCTCTCTCTCTCTGTGTGTGTGTGTTGTGTGTGTGTGTGTGTGTGTGTGTGTGTGTGTGTGTGTGTGTGTGTGTGTGTGTGTGTGTGTGTGTGTGTGTGTGTATATTACAGTATATTATTGCCACTTTGTTCATGTGATAAATTCATAACTTTGTTTCTAGAAATATTAACGTTATTCAAGTGTTGGACCTGCACTCTAACAAAACCCAGACTTATGTAAGTTATTTATATATATCAAAATACTTGACAGATCACCTAAATGTTCCTTCTTCTTCGTCCTTCTTTTCAAGCTGGCATCGAGGAGGACACCACTTATTGCCATCTTGAAGATGATACCATTCTGGATGGTTAAATTTCTTGTTCGGTTCAACCTGTTGGACCGTGTATCTTCAGTTTTCCGCCTGGCGACAACGAACCATTCAGAAATAATATCGGGCCTCACTCAGAACAAGGACCTGCAGGCTCTGACGGCCTACCTGTTCTACGGTACCGGACACTTCCTGCAGTCCACACGGTCCACATTCATCTGTGCTGTGCCTCATCTGCTTCTTTTTTTATAGGCGTCCCTCCCAAAGAGTCAAGCTTTCTGATCAATGCTCTCCTTCTCCACCACTACAAGCGTGGTGCATATTACCCACGAGGGGGCGCCAGTGAGTTTGCCTTCAATATCATCCCGGTCATCCAGCAGGCAGGTGGCGCTGTGCTGGTGAGAGCACCAGTCCATCGCATCCTCCTGGACCAGCAAGGGAAGGCCTGTGGTGAGTCAAGCTGGGGGTCACTTTGGTTTATGGATTTCCTGAAGGGAGGCGGGTCTCAATGAGACCAGGAGGAATGAGTCAGCAAATCCAGTCCACAGTTTGCAGCCAGCGAGCAGGCTAGGGAAGTAGCACTGTGCTATCCAACTTTTCATGGCAACATGTTGCTGTTTGGACGGATTTTAGTCTCACAACACCACAAAGCAACACAGCAACGTGGATGTTAGCAAAGCAACACGGCAACGTGGATGTTAGCAAAGCGACACAGCAACGTAGATGTTAGCAAAGCAACAAAGCAACACAGCAATGTGGATGTTAGCAAAGCAACAAAGCAACACAGCAATGTGGATGTTAGCAAAGCAACACGGCAACGTGGATGTTAGCAAAGCAACACAGCAACGTGGATGTTAGCAAAGCAACACAGCAACGTAGATGTTAGCAAAGTAACAAAGCAACACAGCAATGTGGATGTTAGCAAAGCAACACGGCAACGTGGATGTTAGCAAAGCAACACAGCAACGTGGATGTTAGCAAAGCAACACAGCAACGTAGATGTTAGCAAAGTAACAAAGCAACACAGCAATGTGGATGTTAGCAAAGCAACGCAGCAACTTGGATGTTAGCAAAGCAACACAGCAATGAGGATGTTAGCAAAGCAACACAGCAACGTGGATGTTAGCAACGCAACGCAGCAACGTGGATGTTAGCAAAGTAACAAAGCAACGCAGCAATGTGGATGTTAGCAAAGTAACAAAGCAACACAGCAACGTGGATGTTTGCAAAGCAACGCAGCAACATGGATGTTAGCAAAGCAACACAGCAATGTGGATGTTAGCAAAGCAACGCAGCAACATGGATGTTAGCAAAGCAACACAGCAATGTGGATGTTAGCAAAGCAACGCAGCAACATGGATGTTAGCAAAGCAACACAGCAATGTGGATGTTAGCAAAGCAACACAGCAATGTGGATGTTAGCAAAGCAACACAGCAATGTGGATGTTAGCAAAGCAACACAGCAACGTGGATGTTAGCTAAGCTGTAGTCCAGCAGGGCGGCGCTCTGCAGCCAGACCTCAGTGTTTTCAGCCTCCAGCTCTGGGAGGAGAACAGCACTGACATCAGAACAATGAGCAGCAGCTCCTCCAGGCTGTCAGCAGGAGATTCACACCTCCGTGAAGCTGCGTCCTCCTCCACGCTAAACTCCCTGGAAATAGTCCCAATGGTTGGAGCTGCGTTAGAGCTGGAAACATTGTGTTGCTGCTGCCTTGCTCAAGAGTTTCCCCAGGGATTAATAAAGTCATTCTGAGGTTCTAAAGATAGAACTAGTTTATTATGAGATGATGACGTCACGCAGACCCCCACATTGTCCACATGGAACTAAAATACTTTGTACTGCTTCCTTTTCTGTCCTGATACTAACCTCAAGTTGTCTTTAGAGAGAGTACATGTATACATTAGTACATTTCATACTTTACTGTAGAGAGGAGTTTATTACAGCCTCATATAAAATAAAGCAAACAGCTCTGGTCTCAATAGTATCAGCAGATATACAAGTTCAGGTATCAGGATCGGATTGAAGTAAAAAAAGGTGGGTGGGTGCTTCCCTACTGCAGTATAGATGAACAAGTTCCTGAAGCTGTCCCTCCATCAGACTCCTGGAATAAGAACATCTCAATGTTCATGAATTGTACTTCAATACTTGTTTTCAAAATATTTTAGAGACAAACTGGATCCACATTTTGTCAGTTTGTGTACTACAGTACTGCACTCTGTCAGGCATCAGTTTGTGTCTTTTTATTGGTGTACTCTAGTCACTGAACAATATCATTTAATGTATGATACTACAATATATTTTATGTCTAAAACTAGTCAGTAATTCTTCCCTTTAAATCATTAATGCAGTACTTGTATATAATACAGACAGTTGTTTTGAACTATTCTAAGGTAATTGAAATGACTGTGTTAATGTGTAAATAAATTAAATATGTAACTGTACTCTGATAGGCTAAATGTCTAAATGTTTCAGTACTATGTAATGGATACTCTCATGGACCCTCTGTTTTACCCGAAAGCTGAAAATGTAAAAGTTTAGAAACGAGGATATTATGGTTTAGTAAATCAGAGGCCTTACGTAAATCTAGAAAGACTGCACCGACCAATAACAGTCCAACTTGGTCGTTTTATTTTGACAGTCATTATGATAACAATCCAACTTGGTGGTTTTATTTTGACAGTCACCATAATAACAATCCAACTTGGTGGTTTTATTTTGACAGCCACCATAAAAACAATCCAACTTGGTGGTTTTATTTTGACAGCCACCATAATAACAATCCAACTTGGTGGTTTTATTTTGACAGTCACCATAATAACAATCCAACTTGGTGGTTTTATTTTGACAGCCACCATAATGACAATCCAACTTGGTAGTTTTATTTTGACAGTCACCATAATAACAATCCAACTTGGAGGTCTGTCCACTAGAATGTCCGTGTACTTTGTACTTTGTTTTCAGCGTTTCTGCCATTTCCTTGTAAATGGACACGGTTTTCTGAACTTTTCTGAAACAGAAATCCAAAATGATATGTGTTTTCTTATGAGTGACATGAGTTCTCAAACATTCTGAAAGTGACAGCAAAAGTGTATGTTCACATCCAAGCCCCCCAAAAGTTGTGAATCACCACAAATGCCCCAAAATACCATAGAATATTTTGAACAAGTAGAAAAACCAAAAACACATCATCTGTCAAAAAAGCTAAACTGGAATTAGATCAATTCTTAAATTCAAGCGTTCAACAAAACATATTTTGTGTGTTACATGGATGAAATGCATTTGGGTTTATTCTATTCCAGGAACTCCTCTACAGCAGAGTCAACAATGCAAAACTGAAAACATCGTTTAACTTTGTAATCAAGTATGAGAATGTTAGTTCTTGTAAAGTATTGCTTGATATGTCCTTTGAAATAAAAAGGTGTGAATATGTGTGTTAGGTGTGACTGTTCTGAAAGGACAAGAAGAGGTTGAGGTCCGCGCTCCTGTTGTCATTTCCAATGCTGGCATCTTCAACACTTTCCAGAAATTTCTACCTCAGCAGATCCAGGACAAGCAAGGTACTTCAGGCAGAATACTTTGAAACCACCTTTGTGATGCTTCCTGCAGAGTTCATGTGTGGCCTTGTCTTCATGTGTCTGAGCAGAGGTGAGGTCCCTGCTGGGTATGGTGCGTCATGGGATGGGTTCCTTCTTGGTCTTTGTTGGATTGGATGGAACCAAAGAAGAGCTGGGCATTGTTTCTACCAACTACTGGATGTATAAAGACAACGACTTGGACTCGCTGTAGGTTTAGCCCTATGGAAATAACTCCTGATTGTTTGTAACTGAATGGATTTCAGCCCCTGATTTATTGTGTCCTCTTGTGTCTATTTCCATGAACACTTCACCTCTCGTGAAGTATGGAGCAGTACGCTTCCCTGAGCAGAGACCAGGTATTAGGAAATATTCCAATGATGTTCATCACCTTCCCATCTGCTAAAGACCCGACGTCCAACATCAGACACCCAGGTAACAGTCACAAATACACACAAATGTTTCTATTGACCTCAGTCTGCTTTCAATTCTCCGTTACTTCTGTATTTTGTCTTTCGATATCTACTGACAGATAAAATAGCTTCTGGTAAATGGAAGACTGCCGTTTTTATCTTGTCCATATAACTATAATAGAACATGACAACACTGCTACTGTCAAGGCCCCTTCATCCTCCATAAGAACAAGAAGAAAGTTCAGCAGTGCAGGTCCTGACGAACAAAATGACGTCCTTTCTTCAGCCAGCTCCCTCTGGCCGAAGAAATTAGTTTGGGCTGTTCCATCCGTCCTGGCCGAACTATGTAGGAGCCGCTCTGCCAAAACTTCTGCTCTGCCGTGTGCTGCTCATACGTGTTCCAGCTCTCTAATGACTATCAGTCATATTTTAATCATATTTAACTTGTAACATCACTACTGTATGAGCGCCGCAGCTCGTTAAAATGTCGGAGTGCAGACTTACGTGATGCACCTGAACGCATCATGAACAGCTGTCAGCTCCTGGAGTTAGAACCAGACCAACATGGTGGTCGGAAAAAAACTCTCTTTTATTACTGGAACAGTTCAGAGAAATGTGTTTCTGAAAGTACTGGAGGACAGAAATGAACTGTGCAGTTGAAAAGTTTAAACGCTGCTTCACAGACGTGTGTCTGCTGTGGGGGCGTGGCCTGCTGTGAGGGGGTGTGTCCTGCTGTGGGGGCGTGGCCTGTTGTGAGGGGGCGTGGCCTGTGAGTTCGGCAGCTTCTTATCGGAGTATGAACCGTCCTGCAGAAAAAGCTTTTCTTTCAGCAGCTGGCTGACGTCACTGCTGAACTTTCTTCTGGTTCTTATGAGTTCAGAAAGGGAGGATGAAGGAGCCTTCAGGGTCCTTCATCGGCTCCAGTGGTTCATCTACTGCATTTATTATTTTTGCCTGAGGTTCAAAGTTCTACACACTCTTGTTCTGATTCAAGCGATGCCTATTGCTATGTAGTGTGGGCTTCAGTACGCCTTTTCACAAGTTTTTCAATGAATTCAAAGTACATGGAGAGAAACTAATTACACAACAAAAAAGTGTGGAAACATTATTTCTCCCTTTTAACAATACTACTTGGTTTGGTTATATATACAGTTGGAAAGCCTGATTAGTCACGTTTACAACGAGGTATAACTTGAAATGATCGTGCTTCTATAGAAGGAGCAACACAGTAAGAGTGAGCAGCGCCTCATAAACATGAGCCACAATCACCTGCAAGATGTTGGTATTCACTCTCGTTTGGGGCTTCAAGTTTGTGTCAAGGTGTGTGTGTGTGTGTGTGTGTGTGTGTGTGTGTGTGTGTGTGTGTGTGTGTGTGTGTGTGTGTGTGTGTGTGTGTGTGTGTGTGTGTGTGTGTGTGTGCGTGTGTGTGTGTGTCAGGATGAGGCCGTGCAGCAGAGCAACTAGCATGAGCAGGAGGTGATGGTAATGAAGAGGAGGTGATGGTAATGAGGAGGAGGAGGTGATAATGAGGAGGAGGTGATGATAATGAGGAGGTGACTAGCATGAGGAGGAGGTGATGGTAATGAGGAGGAGGAGGTGATAATGAGGAGGAGGGGATGATAATGAGGAGGAGGTGATAATGAGGAGGAGGGGATGATAATGAGGAGGAGGTGACTAGCATGAGGAGGAGGGGATGATAATGAGGAGGTGACTTGCATGAGGAGGACGTGATGGTAATGAGGAGGAGGAGGTGATAATGAGGAGGAGGGGATGATAATGAGGAGGAGGTGACCAGCATCAGGAGGAGGAGGTGATGATAATGAGAAGGAGGTGACCAGCATGAGGATGAGGAGGTGATAATGAGGAGGAGGTGACTAGCATGAGGAGGAGGTGACCAGCATGAGGATGAGGTGATGATAATGAGAAGGAGGTGACCAGCATGAGGAGGAGGTGATGATAATGAGAAGGAGGTGACCAGCATGAGGAGGAGGGGATGATAATGAGGAGGAGGTGACTAGCATGAGCAGGAGGTGATGGTAATGAGGAGGATGAGGTGATAATGAGGAGGAGGTGATGATAATGAGGAGGTGACTAGCATGAGGAGAAGGTGATGGTAATGAGGAGGAGGGGATGATAATGAGGAGGAGGTGACTAGCATGAGGAGGAGGGGATGATAATGAGGAGGTGACTTGCATGAGGAGGACGTGATGGTAATGAGGAGGAGGAGGTGATAATGAGGAGGAGGGGATGATAATGAGGAGGAGGTGACTAGCATGAGGAGGAGGTGATGATAATGAGGAGGAGGTGATGATAATGAGAAGGAGGTGACCAGCATGAGGAGGAGGTGACTAGCATGAGGAGGAGGTGATGGTAATGAGGAGTAGGGGGCGGCATGAGGAGGAGGTGATGATAATGAGGAGGAGGTGATGGTAATGAGGAGGAGGTGATGATAATGAGGAGGAGGTGACCAGCATGAGGAGGAGGAGGTGATGACAATGAGGAGGAGGTGACCAGCATGAGGAGGAGGTGATGATAATGAGAAGGAGGTGACCAGCATAAGGAGGATGAGGTGATGATAATGAGGACGAGGAGGAGGTGACCAGCATGATTAGGTGATGATAATGAGGAGGAGGTGACCAGCATGAGGAGGAGGTGATGATAATGAGGAGGAGGTGATGATAATGAGGAGGAGGTGACTAGCATTAGGAGGTGATGATAATGAGGAGGAGGATGATGTGACGAGCATGAGGAGGAGGTGACCAGCATGAGGAGGTGATGATAATGAGAAGGAGGTGACCAGCATGAGGAGGAGGTGACCAGCATGAGGAGGAGGTGACCAGCAGGAGGAGGTGATGATAATGTGGAGGAGGAGGTGACCAGCATGAGGAGGAGGTGATGATAATGAGGAGGAGGTGACCAGCATGAGGAGGAGGTGATGATAATGAGGAGGAGGCAATGATGATGAGGAGGTGACCAGCATGAGGAGGAGGTAATGATAATGAGGATGATGTGATGATGAGGAGGTGATGATACTGAGGATGATAAATGTGCCCAGCATGATGAGGAGGTGATGATAATGAGGAGGAGGTGACCAGCATGAGGAGGAGGAGGTGATGATAATGAGGGGGATGAGGTGACCAGCATGAGGAGGTGATGATAATGATGAGGATGTGACCAGCATGAGGAGGGTGTGATGATAATGAGGATGAGGTGATGATAATGAGGAGGTTATGATACTGAGGATGAGAACGGTGCCCAGCATGAGGAGGATGTAATAATAATGAGGAGGCGGAGGTGCCCAGCATGAGGAGGTGATGATAATGAGGAGGAGTATGGATGTCTGCCAGTATCACATGAATCCAACATTCTGTGGTGGTTCTTGTCACTGTGGAGGTTCTTGTCACTGTGGAGGTTCTTGTCACTGTGGTGGTTCTTGTCACTGTGGAGGTTCTTGTCACTGTGGTGGTTCTTGTCACGGTGGAGGTTCTTGTCACTGTGGAGGTTCTTGTCACTGTGGTGGTTCTTGTCACTGTGGAGGTTCTTGTCACTGTGGTGGTTCTTGTCACGGTGGAGGTTCTTGTCACGGTGGAGGTTCTTGTCACTGTGGAGGTTCTTGTCACTGTGGTGGTTCTTGTCACTGTGGAGGTTCTTGTCACTGTGGTGGTTCTTGTCACGGTGGAGGTTCTTGTCACTGTGGTGGTTCTTGTCACTGTGGAGGTTCTTGTCACTGTGGTGGTTCTTGTCACGGTGGAGGTTCTTGTCACTGTGGAGGTTCTTGTCACTGTGGTGGTTCTTGTCACTGTGGAGGTTCTTGTCACTGTGGAGAGTCGATCCACCAAGAAACTCCAGCAGGAGAACATTGCAGGGGATTCCAGCACATCCTTTGGGAGCGCGACCCAGACGTTTAGCTGTGTTGTTCATTCCACAAAAGCAGGATCTTTACAAGTGATATCTTGTTGGAAAGGTGACGAATCAAGCTTTGCAACGATATATAATACAAAACAAATTAATAAGGTTAAAGGGGAGAGATAATGTTTCCAAACTTTTATTGAGGAGTTTAGTTGCGCTGCCCTCAGTGTTTACATACATTTAACTGACCAAACCAAAAACTGCCAGAGGTCCAGACTTTGGCCCAGCTGCAGGAGGGGACACTGAACTGGTCAGTACTGAAACCCTGCTGAAACTCATTATTCCAATACTCATTGCTCTGTCTCTGTCTTTCTTCTCTTCTGACCACATTGTAGGTAAATCCTGCATGACATTGCTCACCATGGCTCGCTACGAGTGGTTCGAGGAATGGGAAGGGACAAAGCTTGGCAGACGGGGACAGGACTATCTGGACCTGAAGAACAGCATGGCCCAAGAACTGCTGGACTGGGCACTAACCATTTTCCCTCAACTGCGAGACAAGGTATGTCTCTCTTGTTTGTCTTAGCAAATATCCTTAATTGGTCACATAATAATAATAATAATAATAATAATAATAATAATAATAATAATAATAATAATAATAATAATAATAATAATAATAATAATAGCCCCGTCCAGCTCAGTAGGTAGAGCATGAGACTCTCAGTCTCAAGGTAGAGGGTTCATGTCCCTCGCCGGGCTCCACCGTCCTGTGGGCTCTCCACCCTCCTGTGGGCTCTCCACCTTCCTGTGGGCTCTCCACCTTCCTGTGGGCTCTCCACCTTCCTGTGGGCTCTCCACCGTCCTGTGGGCTCTCCACCTTCCTGTGGGCTCTCCACCTTCCTGTGGACTCTCCACCTTCCTGTGGGCTCTCCACCTTCCTGTGGGCTTTCCACCTTCCTGTGGGCTCTCCACCTGCAGGAAGGTTCTTAATGGGTCAATGTGATCTGGGTGACGGTGCTCAGACTGACACCACCACCACCCGGGAACGGATAAGATGGAGAAGATGGATGGATGGATAATAATAATAATAATAATAATAATAATAATAAGAATAATAATAATAATAATAAGAATAATAATAAGAATAATAATAATAGTAATAATAATAAAAATAAAAATAATAAAAATATTAAAATGTATTTGTAATACACTTTACATTTGGCAAACAAATCCCAAAGTTCTACAGTAAAAACATATTCAAAAATGTATTAGAAAACAGATAAAACACAAATACTAGACGTCACAAAACCCAAAATCAGCCTTAAGTCATGAAGTATATTTTCTTCCTTTTCTGTCAGCTCGTCTCGGTGAGACCTCGGGAAGAGAAAGTTTAGGTAGTGAGTGTTAGGGAAGGAATTCTATCTCCATTCTGTCCTCGAGGCCTGAGTAGTTTCCTGATATGGAACCCAACGTTCCGACATTCTGGCCAGCTGGAGGGAATGTATAAAATGTGCATACACCTGTTTATCAGTGAGGCACTTCCACCATCGCCTGGGATCCTGATGCTACCAATCTTGTGAATAAATATTTCTATGTGCACGCAAGAAGGCATCAGCCAAGTCCTTTGTCATCGTCATCACATCATCACCACCTGATTAACAACAGTCACATGGTAGCAGGTCACACACACGTTTCCTGGTATGTAATTGTCACAAACAAAATAGCACAATATTGTAGGCTCCAAACAGAACCTTTCAGCTCTCAGAAAGTAAATTCAAATTTGAAAGATCTTTATGTGATGGGAATCTGGAAAAAACACAAACCAGAAGCTACTCATAACATTTTACTCCCGCCGGCCTGACCTCCTCCCAGTCGGACCTGCCTGGTGAACCTTTACAGGGAGGCCACCAGGGGGCGTCCTCATCAGATGCCTGAACCACCTCAACTGGCTGTGGAGAAATATTGGCTTGACTTTTAGGGTGCGTCTACATGTACCCAGGTATTTAAAAAAAAAAACTGATATTTCTCTGTTTTTCTTGCATTTACACATAAACTAGCTACGAGTCTCGACAAACGATGAAAACAGTGGAGATTTATAAAAACTCCGTTTACGTCTAAAGAGTTGGAGGCAGACATTTTCGTCACAATTTGTGATGTGTTTTTTCCAGGATTCTGATCGGCTGTTATGGCTTCATGCTTCTTGTTACACTGCCCCCTACAGGTTTGGCTGCTCATAGTAGCTCTGAACCAGGTGGATATTTAGGTCTGTGTCAATAAATGAAGGAAGGAACAGAATCTCAGTTTTTCTAAAAACCCGGGAACGTTTAAACGTGTAAATGTGTAAACATAGACCAATCGGTAAACAGAGCCGCTTTATAGCTCAGCTCCTCTTCACCACAACAGTCTGGTACAGTGACGGTTACTGTCTGGATCAGTGGCTGATCTTACCATGCCTCCTCCTTCAGTCCCCCCTCCCACCCCCATACCCCCATACCTGGAGAGGGCACGCCATCCTCTTCTGTGAGAGGACTATGGACTCAGAACTCAGATTTGGAGGTGCTGATATTTCTGCTGAGTCCAGAGTCCCCTGAGCCAACCAGACCCTAAGGGTCTGCTGAGTCCAGAGTGCCCTTAGCCAACCAGGCTCTAAAGGTCTCCTTCTTCAGCTTGACAGTTTCCGGCCACAGCTGTTCATAGTCGCTTCCACAATAGAAGTCTTGAACAGGGTCAATTCAGACTCCATGTCCTCTGGTACCTGGAGAAGTTTTCCTGGAGGTGGGAGTTGAAATCACTTCTGACAGAGCCCCCAGCTACCCTTTACCAACGCTCACTATGCGTTTGGGCCTGCCGGGTCTGGCCCACAGTCTTCCCGCTACCTGATCCAACCCAGCACCAGATGTCGAGTTAAAGCTCAGTTAAAGCTCTGCACCTCTCTTCACCCGAGTGTCCAGAGCATACGGCCTCCGGTCAGGTGAGATGACAAGAAGGTCGATCATTGACCTAAGACCCAAGGAGCTCTGGTGCCAAGTCCACTATGAGCGTCCTTGTGTTGCAATCTGGTGTTTGTGATGGACAATCCATGATGAGCACAGAAGTCCAATAAGAACTCCCCACTCGGGTTCAGACCAGGTTACCCAGTCATTACCAACGTGAGCGTTGAAGCCACCCAGTCATACTTTGGAGCAGAAGCACAAACAACAGTCAGAATTTTCCTCCCCGCAATCCTAAGCTACCGGGAGGCGACCCCCTGGTCCTCCAGGACAAACTCAAACTGTGTGGCTTCCAGCCGGGGGCTTGTCAGTATCCTACAGTAGGAAAGAGACCATACCTTATCGACGGGTATGGTTCCAGAGCCAATGCTGTGCGTGGAGGTGAACCCAACTACCAATGTTCTACAGCAAATAATGCTCCAAGAACACTTGCACTCTGCAAACCACCTTAATGCCAGCTAACCCTTCTGGAGGAGGCAGAGAAGGAACATGCAGAATAAAAAACTTGCTTTATTGATTCTTTGCCAAAGACATGTTACCAAAGTTTTATGACATGCTGCCTTACATGTTTTTAGTGTTAACCATTTGCATTACTTGTTTAATAATGCCTGATCTAAATCCATCTCCGGTGGCCACTTTGTCGACACCAGAGTCATGGAGGCTGGAGCCAATCCAAACAGAACAGCAGTCCATCCCAGAAAGAATCAGAGACACAATCCCATCCACTCAAATATGCACATATACTGGAGACAATTTAGAATTGCTGATTGTTAATCAAAAGCAGATTTTGAACTATTTGAGCAAACCTGTGTACCTGTGGATAAAGCCCTGGAACACACAGGGAGAACATTCAAACTCCACACTGAGTGACGCCCAGTGGGTGGACAACATATCTTATGACTTAAAGCAAACAGAAAATTATTCATCAATTGGGCAAAAATGTAATTTTTTTTGTTTAAATGGGATGTTAGATATCCGAATTGTCATGTTACTTTGATAGTGATCTTGAAGTCATTGAGTCTTCTGGACTCCTTCCTATGTCTTAGAAGTCGTTTGACCCTGATCCAAGTGTCTTGGAGAAAGCTCCCTGGACAAGACAGAATATGTATAGATCTGCTACCCATTATCTGCTGAGATCAACTTCATTATGCTTTCAGCATTACTCATCCATCCATCCATCCACCCATCCATCCATCCATCCATCCATCCATCCATCCACCCACCCACCCACCCACCCACCCACCCATCCATCCATCCATCCATCCACCCATCCATCCATCCATCCACCCACCCACCCATCCATCCATCCATCCATCCATCCACCCATCCATCCATCCATCCACCCACCCACCCACCCACCCATCCATCCATCCATCCATCCATCCATCCATCCACCCACCCATCCACCCATCCATCCATCCACCCATCCACCCATCCATCCATCCATCCATCCATCCATCCATCCTTCTAATCTCAGCTCCTCTTACCATTTTCTTAAAAACCCAACAGTGACTGGACTCACCTAAGAGATTTCAGACAAAAAGCATTTTTCTTGATTGTGTTTACTATTGAAGAATATTGGATATCACTGAACATGTCAACTATTTACTGATGATAATCTACTCTGGACTTTATTTCCTTTTCTATGAATACATTCTGTGTGTGTTTTTGTGTTGAGGTGGTAATGGTGGACGCTGCCACCCCTCTGACCAATGTCCACTATTTGGGCGCTCCAAGAGGGGAGATGTATGGTGCTGAACACAACTTGGAGCGCTTTGACCCGGAGACAGTTGCCAGGACTCGAGCAAAGACACCCATCGACGGGCTTTACTTAACAGGTGGATAAAACCATAATACTGACTGAAGTAAACAAGCGTTACTGCTCAGAGGAAGGGACTGTGTGTTTACTCTGTTACTACACTGTTGGTATTCTAATCCTGGAAACTGGATAATGTGTCGCTTGAAATTAAGATATTTGTATGGACTCTTTCTGGAGAAATCTATTGCTGGGAATTTGTTTCCTCATTTCCATGATAATTAAGAGATGAATCCACTGTATCCTGGATAGTTTCTGTGTGCATATTCCTTGACTGTTCTATCTTCTTGTTGCACTCGTATGCAGGTCAGGATGTATTCTGCAACGGCATGGCTGGAGCTCTGCATGGAGGTCTGCTCTGTGCATCAGCTGTCCTCAATCAGATCCTCTACATCGACCTTCTAGCCCTGAAGATGAGTCTCAAGAACAAGCAGAACAATCATAAGCAGACCTAGTACCAACAGATCTGTGATGGAAGGTACCTACAGGGAAATGTTCCAGTGTCTCCTCAATGGAGAACTTTCATTTATTATAATCTGTTTGTGTTTTTCCTTTAGTTTTCATTTCTTTTTTTTGTTGGTATTTTTCTTGCATGTCTTTTTGGATGTCATGTCTTTGGGGATTTTCATTACATAAGGTACATATAGAGGAAATGTGAAAAAGCAAGTAGAACCCAAGTGAGCAAGTGAAAACAGACGGTTCCAATAGCTCCAGAGGATGATTACATCACCTTTAAGTAACTCTTCACACCACTGGAGTGTGGGGGACAATGTATGAGATAACAATTAGAACTTGGGTGTTCCATGAGTCACGCTTGGTTTGACAAGGATTGAGTTTGTTCTGCTCCAGAGGCTTAAACTGTCCCTCGTGGTCTACATGGTGGTGTGGTGGTGGACGTGCTCTTAATGAGAAGAGCCTGGATTGATCCTGGCTTCAGTATGAGGAGATTTCCTCTTGGTGCTCCAGTCGTTGGTCTGATTGTCTGGTTGTGTTGGTACTGTAATAACCTCCAGAGTGCACCAAGCCTCTCTCCCATTGTCTTCTGTAATCCCCCCCGCCACCCCTCAGCTGGATAAAGAAGGTCTAAAAGAGGAATGGGTGGCCGATGGAAGGTACTTAAGGTGTTATTACTTTTGGACGTTAATGTATGCCATTGCTTTCAAATAATAAAATGCTTCAATGCTCTTTTCCCTGTTTCATTGTATCAGCAACACTTTTACTTAGAACACAATCATTTGCAACAGGATTGGGAGAATGTCGCAGGTTCTTTCTTTCAACCAACAAAAATCCAAAAATGATGGCGCAGTCGATAAAATGTCTTTTTACCATTGATTTTCGCCGGCCTCCCAAGTGGAGACATTTATAGTGCAATGTGATCTGGGTGACGGTGCTCAGACCGCCACCCCCGCCACCCGGAAACGGATAAGAGGGAGAAAATGGATGGATGGACAAAATAATAATACTACTAGTGGGCATTTTGGCGGTACTAGTAGTGCTAGTAAGGGCCCAAATATTCACGAGTAGAACTACTGGAATTAAAAGCTAATGAGGAGGTGTGGACAGCATGTGCATGAAGGCTTCCTATTGGTTGTCCACAAATAATTCATCCCAGCCAAAATGTAACCCTATAAAGCTTTCATTGTTGTTTACATCAATAATCGTAAAACAAGTCAGATAGATAGAATGGATGAATGATAGGATTGATTTCTGGAAACAGAATAAGAAATATACAAATAAGTAGCAGATAATAATCATCAATAAAGCAGGATCAAATCCTCTGGCATCATACATATAGCAACACTGCTAACCAATTAGCATTAGCTTCATTTCCAACTGAACTGAATAAACACAGCAACAAAGGGAGGGCTGCTCACAAATCCCCCATGGTTCCTAACATATAAATAAATGTATGCAACACATATCCCCCTTTAGACATCGGCCAACATGCTTGGTGAACTATTCATATTTTACTTCTTTACTAAAGCATTCTCTGTGAAACAGCGGTCTATTATCGTCTATTACTAATGACAATAACTCAATCACACACAGATGTGTTACTAGGACCCCAAGGCTTCACTGGGCTGTTCAACAAAGATGCCTGACTGGAAATATGGTAAGCGCCATTTGAGCATTTATTTGATATCCTTAATATCAAAGTTAAAGTCCATGTACAAGTAAGCTCTTTGTCCTCACTAGTAAGACAATTAGTAGTCAGAGTGCCACAAGTGCTACTACTACTACTAGTACTGCTACTAGTGGCACTAGTAGCACCACTACTACTACTACTACTACTGCTACTAGTAGCTACTGCTACTGCTACTGCTACTAGTAGCACGAGTGCCGCTAGTAGCACCACTACTACTACTGCTACTCATGCCACTAGTGCTACTAGTAGTGGTACTAGTGGCACCACTACTACTACTACTAGTAGTACTAGCGCTAGTAGTAGTAGTTGTTGTAGTGGTGCTACTAGTGGCCGTGATGCTACTAGTGTCACTAGTCGCACCACTATGACTACTACAACAACATTACATGCTAATGAGGAGGTGTGGCCAGCATGTGCATGAAGGCTTCCTATTGGTTGTCCACAAAGAAGTTTGATTTGCCGGAAAACCAGGGCGTCGACCCCATAGACACAGTGGATCTGAGATCTGCAAGGCTCTCAAATCTTTCCCGCATAGCCTCCGCCTTTACAGTGCCTACAACTCTTCTCAGGTGAGCGTTGGAGATGTCAATAGCATGCGCTTCTCTTCAACCCACAGATCCTTGGTGATATGCTCTTTCAATTGCAGTACATCATCTTCTAATGCGTCTCAGGACAGCTTGCGCCATATTGGTCCTTGAACTTCTGTGAAATACTTCCGAAGCGATGACCAAATCAGCCACTGTTTGGTTCAAATTTCAACCAATCAATTTTAAATAATTTACTTCGTTATACGCCCACATTCACAATTCATAACATACAATACCTTTGTTGTGCTACATATATTATTTGCAGTTATCACACTGATCCAAATACTTCACAACTGTTATTAGATTAACCAGCCTGAGCAGCTCTATCTAGACCATAACATGATTTTCTAGATTAACCAGCCTGAGCAGCTCTATCTAGACCATAACATGATTTTCTAGATTAACCAGCCTGAGCAGCTCTATCTAGACCATAACATGATTTTCTAGATTAACCAGCCTGAGCAGCTCTATCTAGACCATAACATGATTTTCTAGATTAACCAGCCTGAGCAGCTCTATCTAGACAGTAACATGAAGAAGGAACATGAATTAACAAAGAAGCAACAACAAGAGAGGAATATAATAGTTTGAGCAAATGATGACAGAGAACAAGTAACTTCAGAAGTGGTTTGTCCACTGGGTGTGGCCGGAACTGTTGTGGGGGGACCCGTGGCGAGACCCCGGGGTCCGAGGCCATCGGGCCCGGACACCGCCACCCCGGCGGACGGCAGCCCCCCAGGCCCGGGGAGGCCCCAGCAAACCACCCCAGAGAGCCACGCCCCCGCCCAGAAAGCACCCGAGGAATGCAGAGAGGAATCCCCCCCAGGCAAGAGGAGCCCACAAGAGAAGGATAAAGGGCACAGGGCCCCAGGCCCCGACCCAAGCCGCCAAGCCGAGAAAAGGCCGGAGCAGGGCCCCCGGGTCGAGCGGGCCGAGAGCCCTCCCAACCCCGGCGGCGAGGCCCGCCGCACCCCCGGGAGCCGGCCCACCCACCGCCCCCCCCAACCCGGCAAGGCAGAGACGGCCCCAGCCGCCGCGCCCCGGACCAGCCCCGCCCCCAGACCCAGGAAAGCGAAGGCCTGTGCCGGCCCCGGTCGGAGGACAGTCAACTCTACACCCCCAGGAGCCTCATATCCCACCACCCACGTTCCCGCCCCATGATTCTCCCCCCGATCTTGAGAGAGACACCCACACCCCCACCTACCCCCCCACAAACACCCACCCCCACCCCCACCCCGACACAAACACAGACACAGACAGACACTCACACAGAGACTCACACATTCACACACATACGCTCACCCACTCACACACTCACACACTTGGTGGGGGTGGGGGGTGTCTCACGCAGCGAAAGGGGACAGAACACCGCACACCAGCCCCTCCACGAGCTCCACGCCCGAGGGAGCACGCATTCCAGCCGCACTCACCTCTGGCTGGGGCGGGACACCAGCGGGAGGTGCTGGGGGGAGCCACATCTCCCGTCCTCCCCCCACCCTGTGGAGTGTTGGATGCTTGTAGGGCTGTGTCCTTGTGTTTTGAGGAGGTGGGTGCAATGTGTGTGTCTATGGTTTAAAATTGGGCGGTAGCGGGGCCCGGGCGTTCTACCGCTTCCCCCCACCCTAGGCACCGCCCCACTGTTCCCTATTGTGGAGTGATGTAAGGTGAGGTAAGGCAGGGAGGGTTCTGAGGGAGGGGGTCCCCCCGTTGCTAGGACCTTGGCCCAGCTGGACCCCCCGCGCTGCACCGCCCCACCCCCGAGCGGCCGGCCTAGGACCCGGGGAACGACCCCCCCCCGACAAGGCGCCGTAAGGGGACCCGGGAAGGGAGCCCCCACCCCACCCAACCGCCAGACAGCAGAGCATAGGACCCGCAGGGCCCAGTGCGAGCCCGGCTGGAAGCCAGTGGTTAGGGCACCCCCCCTCACACGCTCTCACACACACACACACACACACACACACACACACACACACACACACACACACACACACACACACACACACACACACACACACACCTCCCATATATCAGGCCCTGGAGGTCACTCTCAGTCAACCGTCCATCCAGAACCCGGAGCCCCTCCGTCCCCCGCTACCCCAGATCCGGAAGCGAGGCAGACCCGGAGCACGGCAGCAGGGGCCAGCCCGCCCCACCGGGGGAGGGTGGCAGAGGAAGGACCCACCCCGGGCACCGCAGCGGCCACCCCCACCGGAAAGGGGGAGGCCCCGCACCCCCAGTGCCCCCGGCACCCCACCCCGACTCCCCCCAGCCGACGGCCCAGCCCCCCCACCCCACCCCAGCGGGCGCACCCCCGGCCCAGAGCAGAGCCCCCCCACACACACACCCGCCAGGACTCCCCAGGCCAGGCCACAGCCCCCCAGCATAGACGCTAGTACCCCCCCGAGCCCACAGAGCCACCAACCACCCAAGCCACGACGCCCCAACCACTGACGGTCCCCAGAGCCTCGGGGTGGAGCCACCACCCCCCCACAGGGCTACATGGTGTATTTGATTATTTTGGACCATGTGGACTCAAATTGTGTCAAATGATTTTTCCTACCAGCAGACATTCTCTCCACTGTGATGTGGTCTAGAAGTAAGTTTTTAAAAAATTTTATACTCAGATTACTTTTGGATTTCCAGTTCATGAGCCTTTTCTGCGACGCTTAGGGAAACCAGGAGCAGCAGGACTCTTTTATTCTCTTTTAATTTCTGTCAGATCTCCTAACAAGCAAAGTGAAGGTGAGACTGGAACAGGGGGGCCCAGGTAGAACCATAAATCTTCACAGATCTTTTTCCAGAACCTTTGGACTGGCGTACAAAGCCATAGTGCATGTAAATAGGTATCGGAGAGATCACCTGTGTGCAGTTTGAACATATGTTAGTGGGAGTGAGCCCCATCTTGAACATCCTTTGTCCTGTGTAATGAACTCTGTGAAGGACCTTGTATTATAAAGTACTCTGTGAAGGACCTTGTATGAGCTGTATATTGGGGTTTTTGCTCATTTTGAATGTATTTGTACAGATTTCTGACCAAAACGTTGGGTCTGTTGATGTTGAGATCTTCTTCCCATCTGGAGGTTGAAGGGATGTTGAGATATTTGAAGCTACAGGATTGAGATGATTTTAGAAAGAGGTTTAGGAGCTGAGATCTTCAGGAGCTTTGTCACTGTCTGAGGTCAGTTCAGCTCAATCTCTTCTAGATTACACTGAGTTTGTATTGTTGACTGAAGCTGAAGAGGTTCCAGATACTTGTTCTGACTGATAGCAGATGGTTCTATTAGCTCATTCAATGGAACCAAAGAGTTACTGGAGGAAAGTTCTTCTAAGGTTCTTCTTCCTTTATTTTGCCATCTTGGGAAGTTTCTTGGTTTCTTTCTTTGCAGGATGTCAGGATTGTTCCAGAGGGGGTGAAGAACCTCCCAGCAAGCTGTCAGAGACCTGGTTCTATTGATGCTTTTAAAGCAGCTGGGTTCTTTGATGAAGGACTGAAGAAGGGAAGATCTCTGGTCTGGAGATCTTCACACAAGGTTTTCTCAATGTCTAGCCAGCCTTCATCTAAGGGTTTCTGATTCATCCATTTTACTACATAAAGTACTTTATTGGCCAGATAATAAGTATAAAGTTTGGGAGTTCTAAGCCACCTTGGTCCTTGGTGTTCTGGAGTGTCTTTAAACTTCTACCTGATGGTTTGTTTTTCCATCAGAATGTTGAGACGTGAGAATCCAGAGTGTTAAAGCAGCTTTTTGGTGGTTTTGTTGGGATCATTGAGAAGATGGAGTTCATTTTAGGCAGGACCATCGTTTTGATTGTTGCTCCTCTCCCCAGAAGTGAAATAGGGAGTGTCCTCCATCGGGTGAGGTCCTCCTCCAATGTTTTAATAAGGGGGGTAGTTTAAGTTCACCAAGTCTGAGAGTTTGGCTGAGATGTTAATGCTGAGGTATTTGATGTTCCCTGGTTTTAGTGGGGTGTTAGGTGTGTGCTGAAATATAGAGTTGATAGGCAAGACGACTGATTTGTTCCAATTTATAGAATATTCTGAGATTGAGGAGAACCTGTCTATTAACCCTTTTGTTTCTGAAGAGACATCTGTGTGTTCTGCAGGAAAAGTATCACATCATCTGCATAGAGACATATTTTATGTCTTACATTTACTGTTAATTAATCTACGTGTATTGTTAGTGGAGTGGTCTATAAGATTAATTCATCTATGTGTATTGTTAGTAGAGTGGTCTATAAGATTAATTAATCTACGTGTATTGTTAGTGGAATGGTCTATAAGATTAATTCATCTATGTGTATTGTTAGTGGAGTGGTATATAAGATAAATTAATCTACGTGTATTGTTAGTGGAGTGGTCTATAAGATTAATTAATCTACGTGTATTGTTAGTAGAGTGGTCTATAAGATTAATTAATCTTCGTGTATTGTTAGCGGAGTGGTCTATAAAATTAATTAATCTACGTGTATTGTTCGTGGAATGGTCTATAAGATTAATTAATCTATGTGTATTGTTAGTAGAGTGGTCTATAAGATTAATTAATCTACGTGTATTGTTAGTGGAGTGGTCTATAAGATAAATTAATCTATGTATATTGTTAGTAGAGTGGTCTATAAGATTAATTAATCTATGTATTTTTTAGTGCAGTGGTCTATAAGATTAATTAATCTTCGTGTATTGTTAGTGGAGTGGTCTAGAAGATTAATTAATCTACGTGTATTGTTAGTGGAGTGGTCTATAAGATTAATTAATCTATGTATATTTTTAGTGCAGTGGTCTATAAGATTAATTGATCTTCGTGTATTGTTAGTGGAGTGGTCTAGAAGATTAATTAATCTACGTGTATTGTTAGTGGAGTGGTCTATAAGATTAATTAATCTTCGTGTATTGTGAGCGGAGTGGTCTATAAAATTAATTAATCTACGTGTATTGTTAGTGGAGTGGTCTATAAGATTAATTAATCTACGTGTATTGCTAGTGGAGTGTCGTCCTTTAATGAACCCAGTTTGATCAGGGTGTATGATGTGGGGTGTGATTTTTTCCAGTCTGCTTGCTAATGTTTTACTAATTATTTTAAGATCTACATAGATTAGTGATATTGGGCGATTTTAAGGCATTTGTGACTTAAAACTCAGTTTTAAGAAAAGTATATTCTTTTTTCAGTTTCACCCATACCAGGTAAGAAATCAAAAAGTTGTCCTACGTTTACTGTGTTGGTGTTTTTTTCCTGTTTCACAAAGGTTTAAGCAGTGCCGGATGAAGCCATAATAGCAATGATCTATACAACCAAGTGAGTATGCAGTTCTTAAGAAATGGAAGAAAAACAGGCCATATCTTTATTTAAACACTGCGGTATCGACAAGTATCGGTGTCGGCAAGTATCGGTATCGGGATACAAAATTGGTATCGGAACAACACTACAGAAATGTATATATATTTATTGTTTCAAAGAATTAAACCATATCACCATGTCTGCCACATTTAGAATATACATTTTAATCAATTTGAATATACAAATATTTTTTACCTTCAGATTTGAAACAAATGATCATGCAAAGACAAAAACAACATCAAAGTGTGATGTTTAAACATATCCACTGACCTTTCCCTGTTGTAATTTAAAATTAATTCTGCCCCGAAGTCCTCCAGAGTGAGACCACATTTATTGTGAAAACAATTTACAGAATTTGTTTAGAGCATGTACACAAGTGATACTCATTATTTGCTTTGTTTAATTGTGTTCTTTGTTCTTGTGAATTGCCTTGTGTCTTAATGGTGCTCGATGATTAAACCCTCGGTCCCTGCTAAGGATAAAGAGAAGAAGAAAGCACACTTTCCTAATACCATTTGTCTGCCTTTGGCCCTCTCACCCACAGCGGTGATGTTTCCACTGTGGGAATTGAACCTGCGAGCTTCTGATCCCAGGGCTGCTTCTCTAAACACTCCCCCCTGAAGGCCCCCTTACATTTCTATTAAAGCTCATCTGTTGGGGTCTTTTCTCTGGTTGTAAGTTGATGAGTCAGCAGGAGAAAGAATTAAGATTTCAGGAGTGGCTGAAGCTTTGCCTGCTCTGGACTTTTCGAATTCAGATGGACTAATTTGGAAAGCAGGAGGGAAGCACATATTTCCTGAAGTGTTTCTCACTTCCACTCCATTATCCGTCAGTCTGATTGATTTGCAGCTTCATGACGGGCTGGTACGTGTCTGACATCGTAGCCAGGATGGTAAAGCGATCCCCCTCATAGGAGAGAGCGGGCCCCTTGGCTTTACCTCTCACAAAGCATCTGCTGGACTTATAATACATCTGACAGTACAGATCGTAATCACACTCAGTGGAAGCATCGAAGATCCCCACTGCGTACCAGTTGAAATACCAGTTGAAGTCGTAGGGTACCGAGTACATGACTGCTAACTTCTCCCTGCATCTTTTTGTGTCGTTGTGCTGAAGTTCGTAAGTGAAGACGCCGACAGCTCCACATGCCGCGTGAGGAGTCTTGATGAACAAGCCGCTCCCCGATGTCAAGGCAGGAATGGTGGGAGGTAATGGCGAGGAGCAATTCCCACTGACCTTGTGGAATCTGTTCATCGGAGCAACAGAGAAACATTGAGCATGGACTCCTCTGAGCAGTCGCTTTGAACAGGAAGCAAGAAACCAGCACACAGTTACCCGGGATGACAGAGGGTGTAGCTGCTACATCCATTCTTTATCTCGACGAAGCACTGACGATGTGTTGGAAGCACTCCAGCGACCGCTTGTCCCACGGCAGTGACTCCAGCCACGGCAGCGATCTCCATGACGGCTGTCGGTCAGAGTCCAAACACACAAAATAATCATGGTTCTACACCCAAATCAACCGGAGCAAACCTTCAAACATGAAGGGGCAGCGGGCAGCGACGGGATGAGATCCCTCTTTGTTCCAATGCTCTTACTGTGGATGTGTGTGTGTGTGTGTGTGTGTGTGTGTGCGTGTGCGCGTGTGCGCGTGTGCGTGTGCGTGTGTGTGTGCGTGTGTGTGTGTGTGTGTGTGTGTGTGTGTGTGTGTGTGTGTGTGCGTGTGCGCGTGTGCGCGTGTGCGTGTGCGTGTGTGTGCGCGTGTGCGCGTGTGCGTGTGCGTGTGCGCGTGAGTGCGTGCGTGTGTGTGTGTGTGTGTGTGTGTGCGTGTGCGCGTGTGCGCGTGTGCGTGTGCGTGTGTGTGTGTGTGTGTGTGTGTGTGCGTGTGTGTGTGTGTGTACCTTGTGAGGTTGATTTGTGGTTCACAACCATTCTCTGCCATCTCTCCATTAAAAACAGTCGTCACAGAGAAAACTCACCTTAAGAACCTTTACATTGGGAAGTTTGACCACATTTTATGTTTATGTCATATTTATGAAAAACTGTTGATATTTAGCTGTTATGGTCCTTTAGCTGTATTAGTTGTTATAGCTGCAGTAGATTCATTGCAGCCGAAGGAAAACAAACAAAACAAACAAACAAACAAACAAACAAACAAACAAACTGTAATATTCAAATTGGAACAGAGGTTGCACAGTGTCAATTAAATAATATTTTCACTTTTTGTTCTCATGCTCCACATTTATGAAGAAACACAGCAAGGAGACGCTTCACCTCCACGTTTACCTTCAGACACATTTGAATTAAGGCGCAGCAGCAACATCATCAGTTGATTAACAGCCTCTTGTGAATCTTACCTTCTCAAAGAAAGTGACTCTTCCAAGGTTGCAGACTTTTCCGATTGGACTTTAATAAATAGAGCAAACTCTGTAGATGCTCAGAGTGCGTGCCTCCTTTTGTCTCCTAGCCTGCCAACAGGAATCTCACCTTGGTTGCCAAACCAGTTTTAAAATCTTTGCATGCCAAGAAGGAACAGTCAACTTTGTTTTGCCCTGAGAAAGATTAGCAAAACATGTGAGGGTGAACAGTTGACTTTGTGCAGACAAGCACAAGTGACACGTGAGTTCACGTCCCATACAGAGGCTGTCAGAGTAGTGATCCTCCTGAACCTTTACACATCACCAACATTGGATTGTATCAGATCAACACAACGTGAAGCAGAAGAAAATGTATCACAGGTTTCAATTTTACACGTTTAGTGATGGGGGACTCGTCCTGAGTGAAGCTTCTGATGTTCATGCTGCACTCTCCCACCTGAAGTGGCTTTCCTAGGTCCTGCATGGTTCTAGCAACCTGTGTGAAGGTGGCTGAACACATGACGGTGATTTCTGACCCAGAATCAAGCAGGGCGAGGGTGTCGACACCCCCTACCACCACTGAGGTGTATAAGCGGTTGGCATAGCCATCGCTCACAAGATTAGCCAAGAATGTCAAAGGGGGCCTCTCTGTTGGTTCTGGGGGCCTCTTTGATTTCCTGGATCTCCTCCTTCTCCTCCTTACAAAGTGGGCTTTGTGTGCGGAGGGGAGGGGCATCCGGCCTAGTCATGCGGTCAGGGACTGGGAGTCCGGTTCTTCTGAGGAGCCGGGTCCCTTCTGACCAGGCAGGTTCAGGTCCTGCACCACCTCTTTGATGCAGGTTTTAATCCACTGTGGAACGTCTACGTCCCCGTGGTTTCTGGTCTGACCTTGGCCTCGGTTGTTAGACTCACCTCTCCGTTGGGAGTGGTGAGGTCTTGGTCTACCTGATCTCTTACCTCTGCGCGGTTGTCCACCTCGTGGTCGAGGTTGTGGACGTCTAAAGGGGGACCCCCATCCGCAGCAGGTGCGGGGGAGGGGACCTCGTGACCTACAGGTGCCTAGTTCGTGTTTCTAGTCGCCTGCGTTCTCAGGATCCCGGCGTCACCATCATGGTTTTCACCTGAACGGTGGCGCAGCTCCCACACCATCTGCGCGTGTTTGCGGAGGTCTTTCATGGTGGGGTTTGTGGTCCTGCAGAACAGGGCGACATCGAACCGCACACTGTTGTGGAGGTTTTTAACGAAGAGGGACTTGAAAGTCTGGTCTTCGTCCAACCCCGGTGCATTGCGGCCTTGGAAGTAGGCGGCCCTTAGGCGCCTGTAATACTCTCTGGGAGGCTCCGCCCCCTTCTGAGTGATCGCAAATGCACCAAAAGTTGCAGAGGCAGGATCAGTGTACAGAGAATACTCTTCCCTCAGTGCATGACAGAGGGCTGAGTAATGGTCTCTGATGGCAGGTGGGAGGGATTCCATGTAAACATGGACGCTCCTGGATGTCGTCTTCCAGAGAAGCTTCAGCTTCTCCCGTGACGAAGGATGAGGCAGGTCGAGGAGGCAGCGTTCAACCTCCCGGAGGTAGTCCTCTATACTAACCTCCGGGTTGTTCGGGTCGAACCGCTCTATATCCTCTGCAAGGGATTCAAGTTGGCTGGTCCGAAGACCGCGTTCCCATGGGGGACCGGACTGGTCTGAGTCATCTGAGCTGGACCCCCCTGGTTCTCTCCGGCGGAGAGAGTGAGGGTCGCGATGACCATGAGGGTCTCCAGTGAGTGGAGGACCAAAGCAGATAGCACTGTGAGGTGCTGGAAAATAACTCTTTACTCTCTCCTGAAAAGGAGTGAAAGAGCTGTGAGAGTGCATTGTGGTGCGGCTGAGCACCGATGGATGTGTGTCATAGCACCCCGGGACCCTGTGGTCCTCAAAGTGAAAAGCTGGAGGGACTGGGTGTCGGTTCAGTGGGATGCAGTCAATTCCCACAACACTGGGCAGGTGTCTCGTGCCCCGCCCCCCTGGCTGTGTGTCAAGCCCCCCCCTCGCCATGGCTGCGGGGAAGCTTGATGCTGTCTGTCCCCCTGACGGGACAGCTTCAAGTCTGTACTCACCTGTGGTGGGCAGTCCACCTGACTGGACCGCTTCAGGACTGTATAGACCTGGAGGAGACAGTCCACCTGACTGGACCACTTCGGGACTGTATAGACCTGGAGGAGACAGTCCACCTGACTGGACAGCTCCAAGAATGCGCATATCTGGGGTAATTTGTCCATCTGACTGGACATTTTCCAGACTGCTGAGATGTGCAGCGTCTCTGCTGAGAGCTGCACCAGGTTTTACCCCAGTGTGGTTTGGCTCAATGTGCTGGGAGCCATAACCTGACTCAGCTTCTGATGAACCATCAGATGATGAGTCTGTTTTAACTTCTCTCTCAGAAGTTTGGGTTTGTGACCCAGTAGGTTCCGTGTACGGAGCCTGATCGTCCCTGGCCTGGACCTCCTGTCTCAGGCGGGAGTTCTCCAGCTTCAGCTGGGCATTGTTAATCCTCAGCTGCGAACTGTAAAGTTGCAGCTGGGAGAGCTGCTCCTGGGTTTCCAGAGCTTGCAGCTTGGCCTGGCGCTGGTAGAGCAGTGCAATGAGGCCTAACACATCCGGAATGGAGAGCTCTACCTGACCAACCGGGTTCCTCACAGAGCTTAACAGCTGCCTGATCTTTGCTTCACAGGTCTCTGAGCTGTAGCTGTGGAGGTTTCTTCTCTCCTCTGTGGAGACGCATAGGAGACCAGCGACCACAGTCTGCAGGGCTGGGTCATGTGGCTCCCGAGGAGTCTCTGCTCCGAGGACGCAGTGTCTCTGACTACTCATGGTAGGAGTCTCTGCTCCGAGGACGCAGTGTCTCTGACTACTCATGGTAGGAGTCTCTGCTCCGAGGACGCAGTGTCTCTGACTACTCATGGTAGGAGTTACGCGAAAGCTGTGTTTTGAAAAGTGCCAAAATGTTGTTAATGCACAGGTGATGGTTACACCTGTGGCTTACAACCCTATAGGATGCTGCTGATGCACAGGTGAGAGCTGAACCTGTGACTTACACACCTATAGTCAATGCTAATTGCTCTAACTGTAACTTCTCAAGTTAACAGAGTGTTTTAGCACCTGGGATGAGCAATAGCTGTGTTAGTGTACTTTTCTCTACGCCAGAAACAAGAAAAGCATGGAAATGCAAGAAAAAGGCTCTAACCACTTCACAAACACAAGTGACTTTGCTTTGCAGTGCTGTAACGTGTTCTTCGAAAACTAAGTTCTGGCAGAAACAAAGTCATCGGTTGATAAAGTAAAAAGACAATTCTGGATTAATTATGCAGATATTGTGACAATACTGGTTTTAAAACAGCCTCACATGGGCGGCTTTCTGTTGAGCAGCCCTCGGGGCACCATTATGTTGGGGTTTATGGTTGGTTATTAGCATATAATTACTGTAAGTAATAGATTACTAAAAGTAATAAATCACTGGAAGTAATTTATGAAAAATTGAAATTATTAATGGAAGTAAACGGTCATTTACTCATTAACAACTCTTAAAGTAATTGAGTAATTACTTAAAAAAGGAAAAAGAATGAATAAATTATCAAAAATTATTTATTAATAACAAAAGTATTAATTTGCATTAATTTGTTATTTATGTATTAATAATAAATCGGGGCACCACCAGATAAACTGGAAATAGCTAATACCAAAATATCAGTCTCGTTTGTAAAAAGTTTATTTAAGTTAGTTAATATTTCTGCGTAAAAATATAACAATCTTAAATCATAGGGAAGGTGTGAGATCCGAGCACAGACTGTTACAAACCAGTGAATTGTCAACAATAAATACACAATAATCACCAAGAAGCGTACAATTCAGCTAACAGGCGTTTATTAATAAAATGTATTAATTCATAATTGCCCCGGCTAGCTCAGTTGGTAGAGCATGAGACTCACAATCTCAGGGGTAGAGGGTTCGTGTCCCATGCCGGGCGTCGCCTTCCTGTGTGCTCACCACCTGCAGGAAGGTTCTTAATCGGTGCATTGTGATCTGGGTAACAGTGCTCAGACTGACACCCCCGCGACCCGGAAATGGATAAGCGGAAGAAAATGAATGAATGAATGAATAATTCATAATTAAGGAGTGTGTGTGTGTGTGTGTGTGTGTGTGTGTGTGTGTGTGTGTGCGTGTGTGTGCAGATAGACTGCCAGCAGACGGTAGCAGTCAGGTTGCTGCATGCGACAGTGTGCATCAGCGTGTTGATCTCGTCTCCGTCACTGAGCGGGTCGGCAATGGTGGAAAAGAGAGAAAGCGTGCTGGTCTGGCCTGGCCTGGTCTGGTTGGTCTGGTCTGGTCTGGTCTGGTCTGGTCTACCATTTCTTGAAAAAACATTTAGAATCATACAAACACATTTTTCAACTTCATTTGTACTTTTGACTAAACAAACAAACAAACAAACAAACAAACAAGGTAAAATACTGACAGACTCACAGCAAAGCAGAAGTCAGGCTCAGGTGTCGGGAGGATTTGTGCAGTGGAGGAGCTCCACACCTCCACCAGACCAGTTCACTCTGGGGCCCCGGCCCAGCAGCTGCTGTTGTCTCTGGGTTCTGGGTTCTGGCCGTCATGGTGGTTCCCACCATGGTATTTCAGCTCCACGCAGCAGTGTTCCTGCTGGTTTCACCTGGATTGCTCCTGTCCCACTTTCTCTTCTTATTCAAATCAATCTTTTGCCTTTCAAACATATTTGCAAACGCTTCAAATGAGAAAAGGACAGCGGAGGTGGATGGAGAGACTGAAGATTTAAATTCTCCTTAATGGAAAGTCAAGTTAATCCTTTTCCTATTTGAATGTGAGGTTTGTCAGTGTTTTCATATTCAATGCAAACTGAGGATTAACGGAAAGAACAGACTTCAGACTCTGTTTAAAAGTGAGCTGACTTCACCTTCACCTCCACCTCCTGCTGGCTGGCGTCACGGCCTCAGCAAAGGTAAGACGCCTGCTTTATTTGACAAATCACACATAGAAATATATAATACCTGACATGGAAGGGTGAAACTGTTTAAGTTCACTTGCAGATGATCTGTTTCATTTCTGTGAAGCACATGATGGTTTGTATTGAGTGAAAAGATGGAAAACCTCTGGGCTGGACTGACTGATGGCTGTTTGACGTGGCCTCCTCCCAGACATGATCAAAACTACCATCTCACTTTTAAAACGTCAGCCAGTAGACTACTTTACTGCTTTCTACTCTCATTTATATTAAAGTCAATTAAAGCTCTCCCTATGTTACATCAACTAATGTAAAATCATTGCCTTGGAAAAGTTCCAACTAAATGAAAAATGGATTTGATGTGAAACTTTCACATTTACTGCAAATGTAGTGTAGTTTAATGCAAAACTAAATAAATAAATACACCATTAAATAATTTATTAAATGTGTCATTAATTCAGTAAAATTGAAATTAAATATATAAATGTGTTATTTATTCATTAAAATACCAATTAATTTAATGTAAAAAACATAGAATTATTTCATTATTTAATTCATTATTTCATGGTCCGGTGTTGCACTGCTAATGACACATTAATATATTTAATTCCAATATTAATTATTTAATGACACATTTAATTGATTATTTAATGGTGTAATTATATGTTTCATTTTGGCACATTGAGTCCCCCATACAAATGAACCAAAGCATTAGTGTTGAAGGATATCACAGTAATAGAATATAATCAGATGTTTCACCCAGAGGCCATCATTATCACAATAAAGTTAGCTTTTTTAAATACAGGAACATTTTTAGTTCATATGCTTTTCGTCTAGAAACAATTAAAGAATTGTCAGCGACACTCTGACGCTCTGGGACCAGCTGTAAATCGTTTGCTGCTGCAAATGCTGTTAATGTGCGACGTGCAGCTTCACACATGTGAATGTGCACATATTAAAACCAAACATATAAACCTACAATAAAGTGTAGCGAAGACACGTCTGCCTAAATCTGTTCAATAAAACACATAAAAGTACTTTTTGTTTCACAGTAACAGCCTTTATCAAAGGCCATGGGTGGACAGTCAAACCTTTTATTTTGAAAGTTCCAGAAGTTCAGAAATTAACCAGGAAAAATGTACTGAATTGTGTGAGTTCAAGTCATAATCAACGATCATTATCCAGCAAAATCCAAACACCTGCAGCTGAGCGCACCCTGTTAATGACACCGCAGGTTTGCGTTCACGCACCAACTTTTACGTGAAGAAGCTTCTATACTTTCCTCACAGTCTGAAGGAAATTAAAGAGAAGCAACACCTTCATCATCATCATCGTCATCATGGAGGCAAAACTCCTGGTAATGCTCCTAACAGGTGAGTTTAACAACTCATGTCACATTATTCATTTTGATCCCAACTTAATACACACTCGCTGCTCACTAAAAGATCATGATATTTGGCTTTGGGTTGATATTTACAGAAAAGGTAAGAAGTTCCTGCTCCAGTGATGTTTTATCATGAATGTAGGATATTTAAGTAGAAGCTTCAGTTGTGTTTTCCTCGTCTGCAACACTTTATTAAAGCAGAATCCAGCAACAGTGGACAGTCGACCACAACAAGCCATGTCCAGCATTAATAACTACCATGTGATTCCAGCATTAATACCTGTCACGTGAATCCAGCATTAATACCTGTCACGTGAATCCAGCATTAATAACTACCATGTGAATGCAGTATTAATAACTGTCATGTGACCTCCAGCATTAATAACTATCATGTGAATCAAGCATTAATAACTGTCATGTGACCTCCAGCATTAATAATTGACATATGAATCCAGCATTAATAACTATCATGTGAATCAAGCATTAATAACTATCATGTGAACCAAGCATTAATAACTGTCATGTGACCTCCAGCATTAATAACTGTCATGTGACCTCCAGCATTAATAACTGACATGTGAATCCAGCATAAATAACTGTCATGTGACCGCCAGCATTAATAACTACCATGTGAACCAAGCATTAATAACTGTCATGTGACCTCCAGCATTAATAACTACCATGTGAATCCAGCATTAATAACAGTCATGTGACCTCCAGCATTAATAACTATCATGTGAACCAAGCATTAATAACTGTCATGTGACCTCCAGCATTAATAACTATCATGTGAATCAAGCATTAATAACTGTCATGTGACCTCCAGCATTAATAATTGACATATGAATCCAGCATTAATAACTATCATGTGAATCAAGCATTAATAACTATCATGTGAACCAAGCATTAATAACTGTCATGTGACCTCCAGCATTAATAACTGTCATGTGAATCCAGCATAAATAACTGTCATGTGACCGCCAGCATTAATAACTATCATGTGAACCAAGCATTAATAACTGTCATGTGACCTCCAGCATTAATAACTGACATGTGAACCAAGCATTAATAACTGTCATGTGACCTCCAGCATTAATAACTACCATGTGAATCCAGCATTAATAACAGTCATGTGACCTCCAGCATTAATAACTATCATGTGAATCTAGCGTTAATAACTGTCATGTGACCTCCTGCATTAATAACTACCATGTGAATCCAGCGTTAATAACTGTCATGTGACCTCCAGCATTAATATCTATCATGTGAATCCAGCGTTAATAACTGTCATGTGACCTCCAGCATTAATAACTATCATGTGAATCCAGCGTTAATAACTGTCATGTGACCTCCAGCATTAATAACTATCATGTGAATCCAGCTTTAATAACTGTCATGTGACCTCCAGCATTAATAACTACCATGTGAATCCAGCATTAATAACTGTCATGTGACCTCCAGAATTAATAACTACCATGTGAATCAAGCATTAATAACTGTCATGTGACCTCCAGCATTAATAACTACCATGTGAATCCAGCATTAATAACTGTCATGTGACCTCCAGCATTAATAACTATCATGTGAATCCAGCATTAATAACTGTCATGTGACCTCCAGCATTAATAACTACCATGTGAATCCAGCATTAATAACTGTCATGTGACCTCCAGCATTAATAACTACCATGTGAATCCAGCATTAATAACTGTCATGTGACCTCCAGCATTAATAACTACCATGTGAATCCAGCATTAATAACTGTCATGTGACCTCCAGCATTAATAACTATCATGTGAATCCAGCATTAATAACTGTCATGTGACCTCCAGCATTAATAACTACCATGTGAATCCAGCATTAATAACTGTCATGTGAATCCAGCATTAATAACTAATCCCGGATGTCAAACTCCACCCGATTAGAAAAAGATTGTTGCATTAGATGTTTTTCTTCTGGACAGAATAAAAATGTAGGGTACCAATGTAGGGATCGTGGTACCATGTCTGTAGTGCAGTCTGCACACGGGGCACCACATATGTTAGGTTGGCTATCGATAATGATTAATAATGATCAAAGATAGTTATTAATTATTTCATTGAAAATGTAATGTGATCTGTATCAGACACCTCGGAGCTCCACCTGTTTAACAGGACATGATAACCAGTTCAGTTCTATCAGCCTCATAAGATCTACCAAACTATTCATTTGGAATTTGAATTAATAGTAAAATTAATTACAATTATCAGAATTAACAGTAAAGCTCGAAGGATTTTGGAGTTCTTGACACAGAAAAGGCTCCGGCCAGCTCAGCTGGTAGAGCATGAGACTCTCAACCTCAAGGTAGAGGGGTCATGTCCCACGCCGGGCGCCACCTTCCTGTGGGCTCTCCACCTTCCTGTGGGCTCTCCACCTTCCTGTGGGCTCTCCACCTTCCTGTGGGCTCTCCTCCTTCCTGTGGGCTCTCCACTTTCCTGTGGGCTCTCCACCTTCCTGTGGGCTCTCCACCTTCCTCTCCACCTGCAGGAAAGTTCTTAATGGGTGAACATGATTAATAAAACAGCAAGTACGATTCCAAAAATGATATTCATTTACAATGGAAACTGATAAAACACAGGTTCTAACTACCTATATACAGCTTGGTGTGTGTGTGTGTGTGTGTGTGTGTGTGTGTGTGTGTGTGTGTGTGTGTGTGTGTGTGTGTGTGTGTGTGTGTGTGTGTGTGTGCCCAGTTCTGTTTAATAATAAAGAGGCTTTGCAGACCAGAAACTTACAATAGTAATGCACAGTGAGTAATGTGATTACTGGTTTTGTAACTCGTGGTCATATTAGTAATAATAAAGTAACAGTAACGTTGCTGGCATCACTGCTGTGGCGGGTCAGCGGAGGATTGAGGCCTTCGGCTGCAGGCCTCTGGGTGTTAGCTGTTAGCTGTTAGCTGTTAGCTGTTAGCTGTTAGCAGGCTGAGCTGCAGGGATGCAGCTTCTTTCTCTCCGGTGTTCACAGAGCGGGGGGGGGGGGGGGGGGGGGGGGATCTCCCCAAAGGCTTTGATAAAGTGGGGGGATTCAAAGGTGTCAAATCCTGGGCCCCCCAGCCAATCAGTGACTGCAGGAGGATTTCCATGGGGCTCCCTGCTGGGTGTGGTGCTCAGGCCGAATCCTGAGAGTCAGACTCCACATGTCATGACCTTACATCATGACCTTACATCATGACCTTGCATCATGACCTTGCATCATGACCTTACATCATGACCTTACATCATGACCTTACATCATGTCCTTACATCATGACCTTACATCATGACCTTGCATCATGACCTTACATCATGTCCTTGCATCATGACCTTACATCATGACCTTGCATCATGACCTTACATCATGACCTTACATCATGACCTTACATCATGTCCTTACATCATGACCTTACATCATGACCTTACATCATGTCCTTACATCATGTCCTTACATCATGACCTTACATCATGACCTTACATCATGACCTTACATCATGACCTTGCATCATGACCTTGCATCATGACCTTACATCATGTCCTTACATCATGACCTTACATCATGACCTTACATCATGACCTTGCATCATGACCTTACATCATGACCTTACATCATGACCTTACATCATGTCCTTACATCATGTCCTTACATCATGACCTTACATCATGACCTTACATCATGACCTTGCATCATGACCTTACATCATGACCTTACATCATGTCCTTACATCATGTCCTTACATCATGACCTTACATCATGACCTTACATCATGACACATGAAGATGGTCTTTCCTCAGAAATGAACCACCTTTTCTGAGGTCTTGTGTCTCATGGACAGCTGCAACCTAAATAACTATTTATCAGTAGAAAACCCTCCAATGGACCCTACTGTTGAAAATCTAATATACTTTTCACACACTTTTGTCTTCATTTTTGCAGGATTGTGGGTCCCGCCGGCTTATTTTCAAGAAACCTACATCGTCATTAAAAGTACGATAAGTAAAGTTAATGGGATTACACTTTGGGGGACAGTGAGCACTCACTGTTCAAACTGTCTCCAATCCAGCTCCTAGACTTTAGTTTAATGTGACATCAGCCATTTGTCACAACATCAAGCTCTTAGTTATCAGATTGCACTGACTTTAAGTACTAAAGTGGCTCCCTGTACCACCTTGTGGTACAAACTGGAATTACAATTGAGTTAGTAACCCTAACCCTAACTAACCCGAACCTAACCCTGTGCCTTTTGAAGAATTAATGAACTGGAACGAAGCCCTGGATTACTGCGAGACGAATCACAACCACCTGGCCATGGTTGAAAATGCCCAGAAGGCAGAGGAGCTGCTGACTCACACTCAAAGATCCAGCAGCAGCTATCTGTGGATCGGACTGCGCCACGAGCCCGTCGAGTGGACGTGGTCACTGGAGATGGAGGGATATTATGATGATGAAGGGACGGAGTTCAGGAGGTGGAATCCTCCGGAGCCCACCGACACCACCCAGGCACTAGAGAACTGTGTCTCCATGGGCGGTGACGGACTCTGGTATGATACCAGTTGCAGTTCTGAAAAACCCTTCACCTGCTTCACGGGTAAGAGCAGCTTGTGAATATAACCACTTGTAGGTATGTGAAGATCGCCGCCGATCGCCGCCGCTTATTTTATATTTTATATTCGTGATCCGCATTTTGGTCAGTGACACGTAATTCCTCGGGATTCCCTCGAATGACGTAGTCAGGAACTCCTCCGCCATTTTGAATTTCTCACTTCCGTCAACATTCAGATCGTCTCCAGAACGTGTTAAAAACTCACTCGACTTCAACACATAAAAACAACTTCAAGGGATTAAGTGACGCTTTTGAAAGGTAAAACTACGTATTTGTGATTATTTTGACTGAAGTCATCCTGAAGTTTCATAACTTTTTATGGTTCAGAAAAAAAGTTGACTGAGCAGGAAGAGGAGGAGGAGGAGGAGGAGGAGGAAGAGGAGGAGGAGGAGGAAGAGGAGGAAGAGGAGGAGGAGGAAGAGGACGAGGAGGAGGAGGGACAGGATTTGATTTGTTATTGACCAATATAATTAAAATACATGACACACATTTACCAGGTTATTAATAAAACATGTATATGGATAGAAAGTGACTAACACAATATATATGGTGTGGTAGTATGTAGTATGTATTATGTAGTAGTCTGGTAGTAGGGTGTAGCAGCTCCAATCTTAATAATATCAAATTTATTTCAGACCAAGAACAAACTTAAAATATATATTATTATTCCTTCAGGTTGAGTATAAAGAGATACACCTTCCCTGAAAGCTTCATTGAGATATCTTGATTAATAAAGAATCTTTAAAAATTAAAGAAATTATTGAAGTGTCACAGATTTGTGTACTAATTACCTTTAAGAAAAATGAACTCGTTAGTCAACTTATTTTACCTATAAATTCCTTATTTGTTAAGATATCTGAATGGTTCTGGTGTCATTTTCTTTGTTTTTGCTCTTTCCAGTGGGACCAGTCACATTCTATGGTCTTCACATACCCAACACTTGTCCTGGAAAAGCAGTCGACCCACATGCAGAACAACAGATTGACTTCCAACAATCATAGTTGTGCATTTGCAAGATTTTATGATCATTTGTTCCAATTTTGGCTCGAAGTCGTCATTTGCACAAAGGCCTTTGTTTGTTTTAGTTAGCTTGTGTTAGTACTGGTAAAATAACCACCACTGGTAAAATAAGGTAAACTAACCACCACTGGTAAAATAACAGATTGGTGGTTTTACTCTCTGATAATCATAATGTATAGGTTTTAAACGGAAAATCACGATGGACCTGATCTATTAAAGCTACAACAGGAACAAATGTCATAGAGTTTACAAACAAACGTGAAGGCTGAAGTAGTAATGGGATAAACCGAGAATCACGTATAAGTAGATTAATGGACAACACTGTTGTTTGTTTATGATTGTCTGGTTATAACATGCAAAGTGAAAGAACATTCTGTTATGATCGACACAGGATCTCAGATCCATGGAGCACAACTGAATCATATATACATATATAATGACCACATATTAAATGTTGGCCGCGACCGGAAACGGATAAGCGGGAGAAAGTGGATGGATGGATGGATGGATGGATGGATGGATGGATGGATGGATGGATGGATGGATGGATGGATGGATGGATGGATGGATGGATGGATGGATGGATGGATGGATGGATGGATGGATGGATGGATGGATGGATATATAAAATTTGATGCTTGCAAAAAATTGAGGCAGGTTAGTAAATCCAATTTTCAATCATGATGACATTGGTCTTTCTCAACATTTGTGTTTAAGTGTGTTTTAAATTGGGATGAAAATATGCTAAGGTTATAAGAACCTTTTAAGAATAATGCCACATTTCCATCGCGACGACTGACTGGAAACGGCATCATTTGCGTTTTGGATTACAAAAAGAATCACATGTAGAAATAACAGACATGCTGTAGTTTACATATCACACCACTAGTAGGTGCTACATTTTTTGCAATACAACCATCCAATAAACTCCTGAAAACTGTCTTTTCCATTGCATAGAGCGAGTCAGGATGGCTGTTTGTAAGAAATGTCTCCATGTATGCCGATGACAGCGCAGTAAGTGTTCACCTTGTTGGAGAGTCAAGCAGAACAGACACTTTGAACCGGTATGCACCGGTACTACCGGCACTTTGAAATTTGACCCCTCAGCATACCGGGACTTTTTTCCAGAGTACGGCGCGTACCAGAACTTTTCATAATGTCCGGACTGTCAGCCGCTACTTTTTCACACTTTGAACCCGGCGGCTTAAACAACGAGGCCAATTGATGGATTTTTACTGGTGAACCAGCTTCATGCCGACAATACATGGTGATGTGCTTATAGACAAGTGTATACTGTATATGTACAAATGGATTTTTTTCTTTTTAAATATGGTGGGTGCAGCTTATGTTCATTTTTTAATAATAGTTTACACTGTACTGTCTGTGGCCCATGTTGATGTGATCATCAACATCAACATTTTTCACAATCACACTAAAATCCCACCTAATTGAAATTTTGCTGTCAAGGCAGATTTTTAAAAATTCCCTGAAAAACCTCCTTGTTTTCAGTAAACTGCAGCACAGTCCTGTTCTACATGACCCCAGGTTCCTCTGGGTCACTTTTCTAATGGATTCACTGCAGCTTTTCTCACAATTACACCTTAAATTACACCCAATACATGTACTGCAGTACAGACTGATTAAACACAAATCCCACAGGGACAATAAAAGTATATGTGAACTTATTCAGGACGGTGTAGTGACATCCACTCCTCTCTCTCTCTTTCTCTCTCATTCTTTACTTTACTTTTTAGGGGGGAATTATTAAACGTCTGCCGATATTTAAATAAATATACAATTACTTACAACATGTACTTATGGGTTGTTTTATAAATCTCACACTATTATAATAAAGCATCCGGTGGATCCTCACGCTGCCTTATGTTACACTGACCACCTGCAGTACAAAACGTCTGTACACGCCACTGAATACTATGTTTTGGTCCTTATGAGTATGAGAGACTGGCAGCAGGTCACCAAGAGGAGGACCACCACTCACCTTCTTCCTTTGAATCCTTCTTTGTTATCATTGTCGATCGACTCATACGTGTGCACAACTATTTCCTATGACAATAGTGCACTAGTGCACTATTGTCATAGGAAATAGTTGTGCACACCGTCTCTGAAAAGTTGGGTTTTCGCTGTTTATGGGGAGACTGTTTCAAAAACGTTGCGGTAAGAAAGCTGTTTAATGAGATACTGTTTCCAGTGATGAGCAGTGTTGTTTTTCTGTAAACAAACAGCCAGAATACAATGACAGTTTTCCATGTACACTCCATGTAAACAGGCCCTAAAACAACCCTTTCATTTTGGAGTGTTTTAAGAAGTAAAATATCTTCAGTATCTTCATGCAGTTGAACATTCCTCACCTTTTCAAAACCATGTTTGAAGGATCGTCTCCCAGCTCGTTCTCCCTGGTGTTTGTGGACCAGCCCATGACCTGGAAGGAGGCCCAGCACTACTGCAGGCAGCACCACACCGACCTGGCCAGCGTGAGGAACCAACAAGAGAATGACTTGATATTGGAAAAGACCTCTATCAGCGAGAACTGGATTGGCCTCTACAGAGCCCCCTGGAAGTGGTTGGATGGGACGCTCACGTCCTTCACTTTGTGGAACACTGCAGCGAATGAACCAAACGGTGGAGTTCTGACACCCTGTGTGGTTTCATATGAAAACATGTGGGAAGACCGTCTCTGCAGTGAAAAGAACTGGTTCATCTGTAGCACTGGTGAGCGCTGAGCTAAAGACTTCAGAGGATTACATGCTGGACTCTTTTCTGAGACAGTATTCTGCTCTGGCTGTTACAGACACCGAAACAAACTAGACTCATTTTAATTGTCTTTTCTCTCTCAAATAACAAAAGTTCCATTGATGCGCCGGGTTGTGAAATTCACAGTGACCACAGAGGATTTGTCAGAAAGCCTGGAGGATGAAGCAGAGGCCATCATGGAGCAGGTAACACTGACGACCAGGACAGGTAGAGCGGCTGGAAATGTACATATTCCCATTTTATACTCACACTCACTGTTCACAGTTCCTCCTACACATTTTTCCAATGAAAGTTTTTACCGTTTTATTCTGTAAATGCAGATTCAACTTAATATGTGAATCTCAGAGTCCACAACATCAATGCAAAAGTCAAGGCACAACATGTGTGCTATTTATAGGACCAGGTCAGTCCAGGACTCTGGAGAGACTGGATCTCTGGTTTGGTCTGGGAGGAGGACCAGGTCGGTCCAGGATGGACGGATGGATGTATATATTGATGGAGGGATGATAGATGGAGGGATAATAGATGGATGGAGTTTGTACATTCTTCCATTGTGTCCATGGATTTTCACCAGGTGCTCCAGGTTCCTTCGACTGACCAACAAGAGTCCAGGTTTAACAGAACCCTGAATGGCCAAAGGTGACCGTCTGCCTTTCAGGTTCACCCTGCGATGAACTGGTGACCTGGCCATGGCGGCCATGATAAATTGGTGACCCGGTCATGGCGGCCATGATGAATTGGTGACCTGGTCATGGCGGCCATGATGAATTGGTGACCTGGTCATGGCGGCCATGATGAATTGGTGACCCGGTCATGACGGCCATGATGAATTGGTGACCCGGTCATGGCGGCCATGATGAATTGGTGACCTGGTCATGGCGGCCATGATGAATTGGTGACCTGGCCATGACGGCCATGCTCCTACCCAATGGGATGAAGCGGTGTAAAATATTTAATATATCTTCTGCAAATAACATGACGTCAAAATGGAGTTGGCCAGTTTTGTTTTCTGCTGAGGGACTGAGATGAAGTTTTCATGAATGTATTTTGGATGAACCTACTCATTTCCTTCTACCTGTTTCATTTATGCCCCATTAAACTTTGACAGGATCATGTAGTTGATCCCCATGAGGAAAAGAATTCTGTCTTCTACCCATCTTATTCATAGATGAATTTCAGTACTAGGAACCTGTGGGCCACCGTTTCCTCCATCACTGACTCATGAATGTAGGAGGGTGGGCAGTGCTTTGGCCTCGTCGCTAAGAGGATGTCCATGTGTCCTCTGCAGCCACGCTTCTCCACAGACCAGCCAGCAGACTGACCCCCTGCAACTCAACCACAGAGTTCACAAACTGTTTTGCTGCTGTTGATATTTTCACCACTAATCAGGAATGTTTGCGTTTCCTAGTTGAATGAGAGAGTGACCGAGTTCGGGATGAAAAGAAACGTGACACTGACTTGGAGCAAGCAGCCCGATGGGAACATCTTCCACAAAGAAAAGGAAGCGATGCCTGAAGAAGCCACCAACCAATTCTGCTGAACTCTCACTGATTCTCTTCTCACACATGATTTCTTTAGTTTGTGTCGTAATTCATTTTCTATATTGATTTAATGACACTTCCCATTCATATCAAAAAGAAAGCTTTAGATGAGTGTGCTCTATGTGTGTGTGTGAATAATCAATATGTGACTGCTTTGTAGCTGAATTGTGGTTAATTGTGACACGCCAGGGAACAAGTGTGCAGGTTAGAACAGGACGAGTCAATCAGGTCAGTGAGGAGTTAGTGGAAAACCAAACAAAGAGTTAATAAGCTGAAGGGAGCTTGAAGTTAGTAACTCAAACAGCCTTCTGCTCACTTTGCATTATGAACATCATCGCTATTTCAATTACTTCTCTCTCCCTCCCTCCCTCCCGATAGATAAATAGATTGTGTTTTATTTCTTTTCACTGTAAATAAAAACAAGTTTGGGAATCATACTCGCTGTCTTATTACTGAGCACAAAGGTGGATGACATTGGCCATTAAGTTGACTCTTATTGGGCCTAAAACCCCATTGTTCACCCCTCCTGACAACAGGGGGCGTAGAAGGCCACGTTTTTCTTAAAGGAAAACCTTTATAGTGACCGCATGGTGGAAAATGCCTTTGGTCATGTGACCCCCACCAGGGGGAGCCCCGAGACCACTCCTGTAAGCTGCACCCCTGCATCTCACTGCCAGGGGGCTCCACCAACTCCGCCACACCCAGAGGAGGAGACTGCTCTCGGAACCTTAGACCAGCGCAAGGAGATGGTTTAAGCCACGCAGGGCCCGAAACTGAAACTTGGAAATCCCCTTCCAGCTGTCGCTCAGGGCCTCTTCCCCCAACCTGCCCAGTGTTACGACCCGGCTCTGTAAGAGAAGGATGGAGGTGGAGGAAGTAACAAACACCAGGTGAGTTTGGGTGAGGTGAGGGTTTTATTGGTTGTTCTCGGGTCAAACAGCACAAGAGAACAAACACACCACAGCGGCGGAGGCAAGGCCATACAGCCTGAGGGCTGTACCACCCCCCCACCCCCCACTAAAACATAGAAACTCTGGTACATTAACAAATTCATCTCATACATTTCATTTTTCTCTTTTTCCACTCTGCCTTTGCAAACACAGTCACAGAAGTTGGGAACGCACTAGTGGACTCACCCTCCTGAAGTTCCTCAGTCCTGGCACTCGTGTCATGTACATGTGGCACAGGAAGTACTAGACCTCCTGCCTCATTATTCCCCAAAATAACAGTGATACCTTTGATTGGAAGGGCAGGACACACAGCAAAGGCAAAAGTCCCAGTTACTCATTTTGATTTTAGGGTTACAAGATGCAGTGGTCGAGGAGTGTAGCCCATATCTACTCCCTGTAAAATGGGGCGACATTTACAGGAAGTTGCATCAGAAAAGGGAAGAATACTTGCCAAAATGAGAGATTGTGAACATCCTGTGTCTCTTAGAATTCTCACAGGGACAGCTTTGTCATTTACATTCCCAGATGCAAAGTCGTTTAACACAAAAGGTTTGAAATAGGATCACGTTGATCGACCTCAGTCCTGCCTGGTGATTCCCCCAGTATTAGTAAGTGTGATGGCTTTAGACTGGGAGGCTTCACGAGCCTCCTTACGTTTCAGTACTAAGCAGTTAGCAGTCACATGGCCAGGCTCGCGGCAGTAAAAACATTCCCTCGCCTCTTTAAGTGGAGTGGGTTTTGCACCAGCAGCAGATTTACCTGAGGTAATGTGGTTGATTTCTGGCACCAGGAAAGACAGTTTGACTTCACAGGTACTCATCAGCCAACGCAGCAGCTGAAGCCAATGTCGTCACTTTTCTTTCATTAGGTACATGGTCATGCACTTTGGCAGACATTGAACTCCTCCAGCAGGAGAAGTGATGTGGACTCTACACTGTCCACATCACAGGATGAACACCATCGGTCAAACAAAAGACCTTTTTCTCTGGTGAATTCGAGGAAACTTTGGTGTGTGTTTTTCTGGAGTTGGTGAAATTTCTGCCTATAAGCCTCTGGCACCAATTCATAGGCTTTTATTATGGCACTTTAACAGTGGCATACTGAAGGCCGTCATTCAAAGGTAAAGTCGACAATTTCCAGAGCTTTACCTCGTAATTTACATTACAGCATGAGGGCCCACAGACCCGTTTGCCATTGCAGAGCGAGGGTGATCCATTCAAACGCAGCAGTCCACCTCAGCTTCTCTGAACTCTGGTACTAAACGTACAAATTTAGAGACATCAAATACTTGTGTGGCAGGAGCAGGGGACTCACCTCGGGCACCATGTGGTGCCTCAGACTTTACAGCCAGTTTCTTGGCTTCAAGCTCCAACTGACAAAGGCTGACAGCCTTGTCAGCTTCGAGCTCCAGCCTTCGGACTTCAAGCTGGAACTGTCGGTTCTGGGCCCGCTCTCGAGCCTCGTGTTCCAGTCGGGCTCGCTTCAGCCAACCAGAGACCGATCACTGCCATAGGGAGGTGATGGAGAGTCAGTGCTCTGCTACCTGCACCAAGTCGTCCTTCCTACAAAGGTCAAGCAGCTCTAAAGAAGGACCCACCAGAAACGGCTGCAGACTAAACTGAGCCATTGCTCTGTTGAATTAAAACTAAATGCTCTCACTATAACCAACCCATGAACTACACTAAACCAGCACTGCCCAACCACCTGCTAGAGAAAACAATTGAAGTTCCCGGACGAGCCCCATTTGTTACGACCGGCTCTGCTAAGAGACGATGTTAGATATAGGAAGTGACAATAACCAGCTGAGTTTGGGTGAAGTGAGTGTTTTATTGGTAGTTCTCAGGTTTACAATAATCAAACAGAACCCCAAAGACAATAATACAACAGAGGGCCAAACAGGAAATGCCCAATAACTCTACAATGTCTGATTTAATTTCACAAAAAGGCAGCTTCTTCTCTAGAAGACCCTGAACTAAGGTTCAACTAACACAAATTCCAAAAAACAAAAGAGCAGTAAAATGAAAACAAACATAACCACTAATTAACACAACAGGAAACAGCTGGTACCGTCACCAAACTGTTGGACGATGGGTCCTGTGGACCAAAGTCTAATCACACGGACATGGAAAGAGTGATTCCATGTCCTAGAGGTTCTCTAGGCAGACTGAACAGACTCCTCCTGCCTCAGCCGCCCCCAGGGGGCTGCTGGAGCTGTTAATAGTCTCAGCTGGTGGGCGGAGCTGAGCCAATCAGCTGTCATCCTCCAGTCAGAGTGCTCCACATCAGGACAGGAGGAAGTCGGTGAGGACACCTCCTGTCAATCAACACACTGTCACAAACACAGAGAGGTGGAGACAGGCCCTGCAGCCTGGGGCTGCAACACCCAGACACCCACGTCTGAGAGCACAAGAACCACAGAACCAAACCAAGGTTCAGCCCGCTGGACGAGCAGAACACAGTCTGGGATCACTTTTTCTTTTTTTCTTTTCAAGCCGGCGGCTCTCCTCACTGCTGCACAGCGCCCCACAGTTCTGGCTCAAGACGCCGAAACCAGACCCGGTAAAACAGTCAAGTTACCGCCGCCTCACTAGAACGACATCACAAGTAACGGTGAGAACCACGTGACTAAAGAACAGTAAGAGAGCTATTGTCTGGGCAGCGCTGCTAAATTAGCCTGAAGCTAATATGTAATGTATTTTACTGTGTCACTGATATGGAGCTGCCGTCTGCCTGTGTACTCGCCTGTGTGCTCACCTGTGTGCTCACCTGTGTACTCGCCTGTGTGTTCGCCTGTGTGCTCGCCTGTGTGTTCACCTGTGTGTTCGCCTGTGTACTCGCCTGTGTACTCGCCTGTGTGCTCGCCTGTGTGTTCACCTGTGTACTCGCCTGTGTACTCGCCTGTGTGTTCACCTGTGTACTCGCCTGTGTGTTCACCTGTGTACTCGCCTGTGTACTCGCCTGTGTGCTCGCCTGTGTGCTCACCTGTGTACTCGCCTGTGTACTCACCTGTGTGTTCACCTGTGTACTCGCCTGTGTACTCGCCTGTGTGTTCACCTGTGTACTCGCCTGTGTACTCGCCTCCAAAGCTCCGGTTCTTCCCCTCAGACACTAGAGATCCAGGTGAGCTTCCAGGAGCCACTCGATCTCTGTGTGAAGGAACCGGGAATCAGAACCAAACTTTCTCGCCAACGCTCTCCTTCTTTCCTCTCTCTCTTTTACTAACACAAAGACGCACCCAACGCGCTCGTCACCGCTCTGCGATCACGATTACATAAACGCTCACACACACAGACAAGTAGCAACCAAACTGCTACATTTCGCCATCGTCCCTCCGTACGGTCACCAGAGTTCTAACTGCATGTTCACACATCCAGTTAGAACTCGGGAGTTCAGAACGAAGCCGTTCGGTTCTCACATGACATCAGGAAGCATCTTTCCGTCGCTACAGCAACAGCTCTGCGTTGGTGAAATACGTTTGATACTTAGATGTGTTGATTTATGAATTAATACACTTGTGTTAATAAACGCCTGTTAGCTGAATTGTACGCTTCTTGGTGATTATTGTGTATTTATTGTTGACAATTCACTGGTTTGTAACAGTCTGTGCTCGGATCTCACACCTTCCATTTTATTTAAGGTTGTTATATTTTACACAGAAATATTAACTAACTTAAATAAACCTTTTACAAATGAGACTGATATTTTGGTATTAGCTATTTCCAGATTCTCTGGTGGTGCCCCTTTAATTATTAATGAATAAATAACCCATTTATTCAAATTAATAATTCTTCATTAATTATTTTTGATAATTTATTCACTTTAAGTAATTAACCAATTACTTTAGGAGTTGTTGAGGCTTCCTAAAGGAGTTAAGGAAAGGTGTTAGGAGACTTCCTAAAGGAGTTAAGGAAAGGTGTTAGGATGCGGGGGTCGTGCTCGCTCAGGCACGGCGGTCTCGGGGGGGGGCTGGGGTGCGGTTCTCCCTCACCATTTGCTGTTGGATTATTGGAAGATGGGATCTTGCAGTGGCCTGGTGGGGGCCCGGCTGGCAGCCTGGGGGGGTGGAAGGCGTCACCTTCCCCCCAAGTGTGCGAGTGTGTACATGTGTGCACGTGTGCGTCTGAGTCTGTGTCTGGGGGTGGAGGTGGGCGTGTCTATCAAGATCGGGTCGGAAGAATCATGGGGCAGGAACGTGGGTGGTGGGGTACGAGGCCAGTTGGGATTCGCTGGGGCCTCCCCGGATCTGGGGGGCTGCCGGCCACTGGGGTGGCAGTGTCCGGAATGTGCGAACCGGAACGACAACGTTGGACGGGGATGGGGAAGGAGAGGCAGCAGAGATGAGGAAGTGGTGAATTGAACAAGATGGAATAGTGGTAGCCCCCGGCTAGCTCAGTTGGTAGAGGATGAGACCCACAATCTCAAGGTAGAGGGTTCATGTCCCACGCCGGGCGCCACCTTCCTGTGGGCTCTCCACCTTCCTGTGGGCTCTCCACCTTCCTGTGGGCTCTCCGCCTTCCTGTGGGCTCTCCGCCTTCCTGTGGGCTCTCTACCTGCAGGGAGGTTCTTAATGGGTCAATGTGATCTGGGTGACGGTGCTCAGACTGACACCACCACCACCCGGAAACAGAGAAGAGGGAGGAGATGGAGGGATGAAGTGGTGAATTGAACCAGATTGTGAGGAAGAGAAGAGAAGTGACAGAGTTAAAAATCAGAACTTGTCTTCATGTCAACACCGGGTAGAAACACCAGAACGAACCAGAAGTGACTTTAAATCACTGAGCAGCTCTGGAGGTTTAAAGTCGCCTCTGGTCTCTGACATTAAATAATCTGATTGGTTTAATTTCACATCAGTCACTCTGGTGATGATCAGTCATTGGTGAGATTGTGACTAAGCCCCGCCTCCTTCGGGTGCATTTCACTTTGCCCCAAGCTGCTCACACACACACACACACACACACACACACACACACACACACACACACACACACACACACACACACACACACACACACAAACATTCACTACTGGAGAGAGAAATCTAGAAATCCTCTCTTTTATTGACGATCACCTGTAGAAAATGAAGTGAAAGCAGTCGTGGCTAAGCTACTGGAGCTAACGAGCTGCAGTGGAGTGATTGCTGACACACTCAGTCTGCAACTTACAGTTCTGAATCACTCTCTCCACTACCAGCCCCCACGGACATCTCAGTCTCACTGGAAATGGGAGATGATCAGAGAAAATCCCAAACTAATATTCTTTTGGCACCCCTCGTGGTACACCACCTCTTCCTCCTTTTCCAAAGTCAACCGGAAATGATTGCCGTTATCAATTCTAAAAAAAATAGAAAGAAATCATTTGTTCTGTACCTTTTAACAAGAAAAATGTAAAACTATTTTCTCCAAGATCTGAAAACATAAAGTGTATGAAAAGACACATATCGGCTTATTACACCAAAATATTCCTGAGGTACTTTGCCTTGACGGTTCAGGGTAGAACGTGTGTGTGGAGGTGAGATGTGAACTGCACAACCTTCCAGCTGGACTGGATCTGGAAAGGGAAAGTGTGTGCTGATGTTCGTACACACAGTTTTATAAATCCAAATACTTTTTGGCACAATTACATATTTTCATCTTTTGGGAGCACATGTACTTTTAGTTTGGGTTAGGGTCCTGTGCAATGTATTGTAAATAATATTTGAGAACCAGGATGAAGGAACTCAAACAGCTTCTTTTGCTTTTCAGTCACTCCTCCTGTGTCGAAGGCTTGACAAGGCCTCCTGGTTCAGTCTGCACGTGTTTCTACTTATTGAGTGCAAGACAAGCGTGAGCAGGCCACATGCCAGAGTGTTTGTGCAGGTCTGCATCTCGCCGGGCAACAAAACTGACATTCATCACAGCAGGTGAAGCGTTGCATGTGGGCGGCATGCACACACGTGACCCTGAGAGAGGACGGTACTGAGAGTCTGGCTGGTTTCTCAGTCAGACCAGGAAGCAGATCTCCAGAAGACACATCCGATGAACAACTGAGGAAGATTCTGGACTTGGGGAGAAAAGTGGGCGGGTCTTCAAACCTGGTGACTGACAGATGAAAACTCATAGTTGAAGAAGAGATTTACAACGATTACTTCTGTTTCCATGATAATGAGAATAATATTCATAATTCTGTGCCCTGTCTCCTATTTTTCTTTTTCTTTCTTTCTTTCCCATCAACATTTATTATTTTAGTACTCTGTCTCCTTCGATTTTCAGATAATTTGTTAACCTCATGAATATAAACTGATGGTGAATAATGAGAGACAGCCGTTGGTGAGAATGAACTGAACACCTGGTTACAGTTAGGAGCCTCATTCAACTGTCAATGTTGGAAAATCTGGTTTACCTGAACGTATTTAAATGAAAAACAGGCCTTGGTTGGAATTGTGTCCTCTCTTATTTTAAGACCCTCACGTGGAAAAGCTCCTCAATTCATAACCCCAATACACAAGGATTTATGATGGATGATGGATGGATGATGGATGGATGGAATACATTGAGTAAATACCATCACTGTGGTTGATGGAACAACATTGAATGTGTCCTGTGTCCTCATGGGCGGTGACGGATTCTGGTATGATACCAGTTGCAGTTATAAAAAATCTGGTAAGAGCAGCTTGTGAATATAACCACTTGTAGGTATGTGTTAAAAACTCACTCGACTTCAACACATAAAAACAACTTCAAGGGATTAAGTGACGCTTTTGAAAGGTAAAACTACGTATTTGTAATTATTTTTACTTTGTAATCCTGAAGTTTCATAACTTTTTATGGTTCAGAAAAAAAGTTGACGGAGGAGGAGGAGGAGGAGGAGGAAGAGGAGGAGGAGGAGGAAGAGGAGGGACAGGATTTGATTTGTTATTGACCAATATAATAAAATACATGACACACATTTACCAGGTTATTAAAAAAACATATATATGGATAAAAAGTGACTAATACAATGAATGTGGTGTGGTAGTAGGTAGTATGTAGTATGTATTAGTATGGTAGTATGGTGTGGCAGTGCCAATCTTAAGATGACCCTGACTGACATCCTGGACACAGATCCCAGCAACACAGGAGCTGGAGCGTGGTGGTGCAGCAGAGGGGGGAGCGTGGTGGTGCAGCAGAGGGGGGAGCGTGGTGGTGCAGCAGAGGGGGGAGCGTGGTGGTGCAGCAGAGGGGGGAGCGTGGTGGCACACTTGGCCTCCAGCTGAGCCGCACACAGAGGAATAACGGCGTGACACGGCGTGACGCGGTGGGAGCTGGTGGGAGCTGGTGGCTGCGGTCGGGCTGTGTGGTGCTGAAGGCTGTACCTGCAGAGCAGTGGCTTCACCCTCCAGACTGAGGAGGGCTCCCTCACCTGGCCGCTCAGCTTCAAGCAGCCAGAGGGTCAGGTGGTGCAGTGGTTAGAGACGCTGCAGAGACTTTCAGTATTTCACAAAAGTGAAGGTGGTATGTAATCAACAATCTCTAAAATGTCTCACATGCAACACACTGTGTTCCACACAGATACAAATCACACATATTTTGATATGCAATCTGATGTATGCACTGACACATCAGGTCACAGAGGCATTCACACACTCAGTTTGGTTTAGAGGGGAGGTGTGGTACTAAACACCTTCATATGGTATAAAGCAGTTGTATTACTGAGTCGCTGCAGGATTGCTCATGATTACTTCAAACCTTTTCAATAAAATCATCCAAGAATCACAAAACTGGTAAAGGTTCTGTCAGAGTGCGTTCAGTGAAATATTGAAAGTGACTTTCATCAAATACTCAACTGTCCAACAAGTGTCCCACAGTTCAGAAACCACAGCAGCAGATGAAGAACACATGGACTGGACATCAGTGCAGGACTTCTCATACTTCTCATACTTCTCATGTGTCTGAGGTCTGCTCCTCGCTATGCCACTTATCTCTTCATGTGTCAGAGCAGGAGAAGCAGGCAGCTTTCCTTATCTTCTGCACGTACAAACACCATGAGATATGGAGATAAAGACACTATAAATGCCCTCTTGTTCTGCTTTGTCTTCAGTTCAGACGGCTGAAGCTCGCAGCTCTTTCTGATGACCACTCATTGAACAGGTAGGATACTTCACACTATACACACTCGCTGCTCACTAAAAGATCATGATATTTGGCTTTGGGTTGATATTTACAGAAAAGGTAAGAAGTTCCTGCTCCAGTGATGTTTTATCATGAATGTAGGATATTTAAGTAGAAGCTTCAGTTGTGTTTTCCTCGTCTGCAACACTTTATTAAAGCAGAATCCAGCAACAGTGGACAGTCGACCACAACAAGCCATGTCCAGCATTAATAACTACCATGTGATTCCAGCATTAATACCTGTCACGTGAATCCAGCATTAATACCTGTCACGTGAATCCAACATTAATAACTACCACGTGAATGCAGCATTAATACCTGTCATGTGAATCCAGCATTAATAACTACCACGTGATTCCAGCATTAATACCTGTCACGTGAATCCAGCATTAATAACTACCACGTGATTCCAGCATTAATACCTGTCACGTGAATCCAGCATTAATAACTACCACGTGAGTCCAGCATTAATACCTGTCACGTGAATCCAGCATTAATAACTACCACGTGAATGCAGCATTAATACCTGTCATGTGACCTCCAGCATTATTAACTGTCTGAGTTCAGTAGAAACTCGTTCTTCCTGTTTGAAGCTTCAATGTCGAGGTTCTGTTAGTCAGTTTTTGGGTCTGATCTCTGTCTCATCAGGTTTGTCTCTTTCTAATCAGGTTGGTCTCTGTCTCATCAGGTCTCTGTCTCATCAGGTCTCTGTCTCATCAGGTTGGTCTCTGTCTCATCAGGTCTCTGTCTCATCAGGTCTCTGTCTCATCAGGTTTGTCTCTTTCTAATCAGGTTGGTCTCTGTCTCATCAGGTTGGTCTCTGTCTCATCAGGTCTCAGTCTCATCAGGTTGGTCTTTGTCTCATCAGGTCTCTGTCTCATCAGGTTAGTCTCTGTCTCATCAGGTCTCAGTCTCATCAGGTTGGTCTCTGTCTCATCAGGTCTCAGTCTCATCAGGTTGGTCTCTGTCTCATCAGGTCTCTGTCTCATCAGGTTGGTCTCTGTCTCATCAGGTCTCTGTCTCATCAGGTCTCTGTCTCATCAGGTTTGTCTCTTTCTAATCAGGTTGGTCTCTGTCTCATCAGGTTGGTCTCTGTCTCATCAGGTCTCAGTCTCATCAGGTTGGTCTTTGTCTCATCAGGTCTCTGTCTCATCAGGTTAGTCTCTGTCTCATCAGGTCTCAGTCTCATCAGGTTGGTCTCTGTCTCATCAGGTCTCAGTCTCATCAGGTTAGTCTCTGTCTCATCAGGTCTCAGTCTCATCAGGTTAGTCTCTGTCTCATCAGGTCTCAGTCTCATCAGGTTAGTCTCTGTCTCATCAGGTCTCAGTCTCATCAGGTTAGTCTCTGTCTCATCAGATCTCTCTCTCTCATGAGGTCAGAATGTGAACAGCAGGATGAGTAGGACTGTTAAAATACCGATTCTAATGATGAGGACATTTATTGATCCATTCATCAAACAGCTGTTGTGAATGTTTTCGTTAAGCGCCGGGTCAGAGAACAGCAAGTTGTGCAAAAAACCATTCAACAGTTTGGAGAAGGTCACATGAAGGTCACAATGAAGGTCACAATGAAGGTCACATGAAGGTCACATGAAGGTCACAATGAAGGTCACAATGAAGGTCACATGAAGGTCACATGAAGGTCACAATGAAGGTCACATGAAGGTCACATGAAGGTCACAATGAAGGTCACATGAAGGTCACAATGAAAGGTCTGACTACATTTTAGCTTCATCCTGAAACTTCACCCCAAACCTCAAAATCAATAATAGTTTGTGACGATGAGTCTGTGACCGACAGGTGCAGGTGAGATTGCTTCTGTGAAGGACTGTTCACTGAGCCTCGTAGCGACAGAAGGAAACCTTGGTGAAGCTCATTCACTTTTTCTTGGCTGAACCCAAACATTTTCATTGTAAGTATTCTGGTGGAAACTGCAATATTCAGTATGACTGTGAGCACTTCAGAGAGGAAAGCTCTCCTGGAGCGGCAGGCCTAATGACACTCCTGTTGTTCCACCTCATCAGAGCACCTCAGAGTCCATGGCTCTAACGGCTCTCAGTGCCAGCGCTGCAGCGGCGAGCGTGGGCCAAGCCATCAGCCAAGGTAGTCCCACTCATCGGCAGTGCCTCATGTACATAACCAATGGATGCAGCAGCTACACTCTTTGCAACTCCAGGTGACGGAATTTCAACAAAACTGAGTCTCTAACCATCATCAGACTGTCACGTTAACCCTTTCCCCACCAAACAGGTGGTACATCTACAGTGGAAGCTGCGCTTCACCCTTACCACCCACCGTTCCCTCCAACGCGTCGGGCAGCGCTCTGTTCATCAAGACTCCTCACACGGCCTGTGGCTCCGTCGGTGTCGTCACCTACGACCTCGTGTACGATGATGACGACCAACCCAGTGGAAAAATAGCTATAATGTTCTCTAATCCCTACGACTTCAACGTGTACTCCAACTGGTTTGCAGTGGGAGTGGTTGACCAGAGCAAAGAGTGTGATTACGACCTGTACTGCGAGATGTATTATGAAACGAGCCAGTCCTTCGTCAGGGGTCAAGCAAATGGCGCCGTCTTGAATTACAAAGGCAAACGAGTTACGGTTGAGGCGACGATGTCAGACGCCTACCAGCCTGTAATGAAGGTGGAAATCCGTGAGACCGACTGAAATGTCTGCATGGTAGAAACGGTGTCAGACACCACAAAAGGATGTTTGGTTTTACAGTGTGGTGGGCCGAGCCCCCTTCAGACCCGGTTGTGTTTCCCCCAACAGCTACTCTACTATAAGTCTTTCTATATCGCCTGCAACAATCGTGACCTAATGAGTTTCTCTAATGCATCTTATTCTTTAGAAAGGGAAAAGGGTTAGGGGCAGGACAGTCCTGAAACCCTCGATACGATGACAACTACTGGTTTGTAGGGAAACTTCTGTCAGCTTATTGGAACGTCTTATTGTCACTTCCTGCGTAGCGGCTGGTCGACTGTCTTTTACAGCCGCACTGACAGTGATATTACATCCTGTCAACTTTGTCTTTTGTTCTAAACACATTTATCGCCAATCTTAACAAGGCAGACATATTCCTTTATCTTAAGTTGTTCTATATGTGAACTCACTTTTGGACTTCGTCTCTGTGTGTCATTTGAAGAACGTTTACTCAGGTGCTGAAAAACCCAGAAAATCCACCTCCCAAAAATAATAAAAATATATTTTTTTAAAAAGTGTAATAATAATAAAGATAATACATTTTATTTGTCAGCGACTTTCAGGATTCTGAAGGTCACTGTATAATACACATGTTAAAATACAGCTAAAAAACTGTAAAAAGATCCTGTAAAAACATGAAAAACATCCAACTTCAAACCACTTGTTTCAAAAGATTAATGCTTTAAGATTTAAAGAGACCAGGGATTGAAAGTTTACCAAAATATAATGTTGATAAACATTTGAAAAAAAAAGGTGTTTATTTTTTTCTTCAGCTTGAGATTAATTACTTCACATTTCATGACAAAGTCTGGTACAAAACCACAGAAGTTCCAAAACACAAAGGTACCATCAGCATCAGAAGCAGTCCTGTCCAGAGTCCCTTTCTGTCTGCTGTATTCCATCCATCCATCAGTCCATCCATCCACTAATTCATCATCCATCCATCAGTCCATCCATCCACTAATTCATCATCCATCCATCAGTCCATCCATCCACCAATTCATCATCCATCCATCAGTCCATCCATCCACCAATTCATCATCCATCCATCAGTCCATTAACAAGAGACACGATGAAGTCCTCCATCATAGTCCCAGTCCTAATTCTAGTCCGAGTCCCAGTCTCACCCCGTGGTGAAGAACTGGTCCGGGGACAAAATGGTTGACGAACTGGTGGACAAACTGGAGGACAGATTGGTGGAAAAACTGGAGGACAAACTGGTGGACAAACTCGAGGACAAACTGGTGGACAAACTGGAGGACAAACTGGTGGACAAACTGGAGAACAGACTGGAAGATAAGCTGGAGGACAGACTGATGTACAAACTGGAGGACAGACTGGTGGACAAACTGGAGAACAGACTGGAAGATAAACTGGAGGACAGACTGATGTACAAACTGGTGGACAGACTGGTGAACAAACTGGTGGACAGACTGGTGAACAAACTGGAGAACATTTATCCATCCATCATCCATCCATGAGAGACACGATGAAGTCCTCCATCATAGTCCCAGTCCTAGTTCTAGTCCTAGTCCCAGTCTCACCCCGTGGTGAAGAACTGGCCTGGGACAAAATGGTTGACGAACTGGTGGACAAACTGGAGGACAGACTGGTGGACAAACTTGAGGACAAATTGGTGGACAAATTGGTGGACAAATTGGTGGACAAATTGGTGGACAAATTGGTGAAAAAACTGGAGGACAGACTGTTGCACAAAGTGGTGGACAGACAGGAAGATAAACTGGAGGACAGACTGATGTACAAACTGGAGGACAGATTGGTGGACAAACTGGTGGACAAACTGGAGAACAGATTGGAGGACCGACTGGAGGACAGACACCTACATGAAGCTTCCCCCCAGCCCCCAGGCAAAACTCAGCGAAAATAGTCCCAATCGTTAATGCTGGTTTGTGCTGCTTTAGTTTTTAAGATATAAGAGTTTATAAGATGATGACGTCCCTCAGCCCCCCACTCATGTCTTTTGTTGACCTGAGTAGAGAGCAGCTCTCTAGCGCCCCCACAGCTTCAAGATGAACTCTGTCAGCAGATCTCCTGCTGTATGAGCTTCCTCACGTTGCACCAGGAGTATGACGTCAATTCAGTGCTAAAATCACCAGAGCATAAAAACTGTAATTGTATACAGTTAGATCGCTCTCTGTGCCGCCTCTCCCTGCGCACCGCCTCTCCCTGTGCGCGCCGCCTCTCCCTGCGCACCGCCTCTCCCTGTGCGTGCCGCCTCTCCCTGCGCACCGCCTCTCCCTGTGCGTGCCGCCTCTCCCTGCGCACCGCCTCTCCCTGCGCGCCGCCTCTCCCTGTGCGTCGCCTCTCCCTGTGCGCACCGCCTCTCCGTGTGCGCGTCGCCTCTCCCTGTGCGTCGCCTCTCCCTGTGCGCGCCGCCTCTCCCTGCGCACCGCCTCTCCCTGCGCACCGCCTCTCCCTGTGTGCGTCGCCTCTCCCTGTGCGCACCGCCTCTCCGTGTGCGCGTCGCCTCTCCCTGTGCGTCGCCTCTCCCTGTGCGTCGCCTCTCCCTGTGCGCGTCGCCTCTCCCTGTGCGTCGCCTCTCCCTGTGCGCGTCGCCTCTCCCTGTGCGTCGCCTCTCCCTGTGTGCGCCGCCTCTCCCTGTGTGCGCCGCCTCTCCCTGTGTGCTCACTGTGACTTCTGTGATTTCTCAACGTGTGGTGATGTTGAGTTTGGGCACTTTGGGGGTGGGTATTGCATAGACGGACATGTAATCGCCTTCCTTTCTGATTGGTCACCTTAAACATCATCCTGAAGCTGTGGGGGCGCTAGAGAGCTGCTCTCTACTGAGGTCAACAACACACACACACACACACACACACACACACACACACACACACACACACACACACACACACACACACACACACACACACACACACACACACACACTTCCTGGTCTGACTGAGAAACCAACCAGACTCTCAGGGTACATCCGAATAGTCCCTCCTATCTCCTTCTCTATGAACTTTGCCTTAACTCCTGGATGACATCATGGGGTTAGTGAAAGGTGTTAGGAGGCTTCCTAAAGGTGTTAGGAGGCTTCCTAAAGGAGTTCGTGAAAGGTGTTAGGAGGCTTCCTAAAGGAGTTAAGGAAAGGTGTTAGGAGGCTTCCTAAAGGAGTTAGGAAAGGAGTTAGGAGGCTTCCTAAAGGAGTTAAGGAAAGGTGTTAGGAGGCTTCCTAAAGGAGTTAGTGAAAGGTGTTAGGAGGCTTCCTAAAGGAGTTAAGGAAAGGTGTTAGGAGGTTTCCTAAAGGAGTTAGGAAAGGTGTTAGGAGGCTTCCTAAAGGTGTTAAGGAAAGGTGTTAGGAGGTTTCCTAAAGGAGTTAGGAAAGGTGTTAGGAGGCTTCCTAAAGGAGTTAGTGAAAGGTGTTAGGAGGCTTCCTAAAGGAGTTAAGGAAAGGTGTTAGGAGGCTTCCTAAAGGAGTTAAGGAAAGGTGTTAGGAGGTTTCCTAAAGGAGTTAGGAAAGGTGTTAGGAGGCTTCCTAAAGGAGTTAGTGAAAGGTGTTAGGAGGCTTCCTAAAGGAGTTAAGGAAAGGTGTTAGGAGGCTTCCTAAAGGAGTTAGTGAAAGGTGTTAGGAGGCTTCTTAAAGGAGTTAGTAAAGGTGTTAGGAGGCTTCCTAAAGGAGTTAAGGAAAGGTGTTAGGAGGCTTCCTAAAGGAGTTAGTGAAAGGTGTTAGGAGGCTTCCTAAAGGAGTTAGTAAAGGTGTTAGGAGGCTTCCTAAAGGAGTTAAGGAAAGGTGTTAGGAGGCTTCCTAAAGGAGTTAGTGAAAGGTGTTAGGAGGCTTCCTAAAGAAGTTAGTGAAAGGTGTCAGGAGGCTTCCTAAAGGAGTTAGTGAAAGGTGTTAGGAGGCTTCCTAAAGGAGTTAAGGAAAGGTGTTAGGAGGCTTCCTAAAGGAGTTAGTGAAAGGTGTTAGGAGGCTTCCTAAAGGAGTTAGGAAAGGTGTTAGGAGGCTTCCTAAAGGAGTTAGTGAAAGGTGTTAGGAGGCTTCCTAAAGGAGTTAGTGAAAGGTGTTAGGAGGCTTCCTAAAGGAGTTAGTGAAAGGTGTTAGGAGACTTCCTAAAAGAGTTAGTTAAAGGAGTTAGGAGGCTTCCTAAAGGAGTTAGTGAAAGGTGTTAGGAGGCTTCCTAAAGGAGTTAGTGAAAGGTGTTAGGAGGCTTCCTAAAAGAGTTAAGGAAAGGTGTTAGGAGGCTTCCTAAAGGAGTTAAGGAAAGGTGTTAGGAGGCTTCCTAAAGGAGTTAAGGAAAGGTGTTAGGAGGCTTCCTAAAGGAGTTAGTGAAAGGAGTTAGGAGACTTCATAAAGGAGTTAGTGAAAGGTGACTTTCACTTAGTGACGTCATAATATTGTGACGTGGCGCAAGTTATGGTTAGCCATGGTGGGGAAAGAACTACAACTTTCTGAAAATGGACTACAAAAAATTCCTTTGGGTTCTAGACCAGTCATTCTCAAAGTGTGGTACGCGTACCACTCGTGGTACTCGGGGCTCCCTCTAGTGGTACGCCAAAGGATCACTGAAATAAATATAAATGCGCTGACATCAACATTTATTCATGGTAGCAGGCAAGAATTGATGGCAAGAGGTGGAGGTTTTTAACCCTTTGGGCCCTAAAGCTCATTTTGACTGTTTTCACTGCTGTTGCTTTTACCTTCATATTTCACTATATAAAGGGTTTTTCTTGAATATTTGGTCCCGGCGCCTGAACTAATCAGTAGCGGGTCCCAGGCTGTGCCCGTCGGCTGATGGTGGGCACAGGGGGGCATCTCCACCTGTACGGCTCCGGACAACGTTTCTGAACATGAATTTCCAAGAGTTCCTCCCCTGTACCATGAATAACGACATATACAATCCAGTTCTTATAAAAAATAAAGTTTTGATGTGAAAACTGTTATTCAGCGGTGCTTTCTGTGGACTGACCCCGACAAAGGGACCTCATTTCTGGGTTCACGTCACGGCAAATCATGGTAGAGCGTTTATACCCTAACTTAGTGTGTACTGCACCTGAAAACACAGGATTCAGCAGCTCTGTGGGAAAAGGCCTATCTGAGCTGATTCTCGTGAAAAAAGTGAAGTATTTTGTGTGTAAAATGACTTTTCACGTCGAGTCCTGGAGGTTAGCGGGTCGCTAAGCGTAGCATTACGGGCGATCGTGACACGAACTGCTGTAACGCTGCCCGCTGATTACAAATAGGGATGTCCCGATCCGATCGGTAGATATCGGATAGGGGCCGATATTGGTGATTTGTGAGTGATCGGGAATCGGCAAATCCAGCCGATCACCCCGCCGATCTAAAAAAAAAAAAAAGGAAAGGCGATCCGCAACGTCACCTAATAACCAGAACAATCAGGGACTAGAAGCTCGGGTGGAGCTGCAGAAGCTAGAAGCAGGCGGAGCGGGGCCATAGACCTATAAAACTAGAGTTATATATAGTGGTTTATGTGTTTTTGTGCAGAAGTCTACTACTACATTTCTATGTGGTCTGTCTCCTTCTGCGTTTTTATTGTGTTTGGTGAGTCACAGCGCCCCTAAAGGCCTGGCATGTGTACTACATGTCCTGAAGCCTCGTGTAGAGTCGTGTTCATAGTGAGGTGTGGACGGTTTGTTGGGAGAAGGCCAGGGAGGACAAAGATCGTTTTTTTTCGTCATGTGGATGTTCCTCAGTTTATAACTACAACTAAAGAAAAAGCAGCACCGAAGCAGCAAACTCTCGACCCACAGGGGAGCGATATGGTGAAACAAGAACCCAGAAGGTTCCTCTAGTTTGAAGGGAGACTGGGATATTCTGAATAAGTTTTTGAGAGTACTATGTTCAGAGTACTTTTGTCAAACAGGTTGAAGTGTTTATAATTCACATTGAAATGTAAATGTTTAGTGACATTCAGGTCAAACCTCTCATACTGCTTTAAGGTAAACTGGAATTTAATACACAAAGAAGTTAGATTGGAGCCTCAGAGTATTTATGTTTAAGATTTATTTATTTATTTGTATTATTATATTTGCACTTTTTTAGGACTTCTTTTCACCCCAACCAGCCAAAGACACTTTGAAGTGGAACTGGGTTCTTCTGATTGGTTTTACTGAATACTGTTTATGTTGTACTTTTTTATACTTTATATGTTAGTCAAACTGATTCACTGGGTTTCATTTAAAAAAATGTTTTATTTGCCACAAAATGCAGGTGAAGTAGTTTAAGTTAAGATAAATAAGAGAAACAAGACTGCAGAGTGTAACTGGGTTTTTGTTCTTCTGACTGAATAAAGTTTAAATAAGTTCTTAAGTCATTCTGAGAAGTATTTTGATTCAATAAGTGAGTTTTACAATAATTTCTAGGTAAACAAAGCTTCTGCCAATAGTGCTTTTAGCTTCAGACGTCTTAGTTGCTCCAAAAATACACTATTGAGTATCTTTGCAATAGTAATGTGAGTATCGGATCGGGAAAGTATCGGTATCGGGGGCAAAAAGTATGATCGGGACGTCACTAATTACTAATATGGATGAACTGGACGGTGGAAGAGGAGTTACTTCGATCGCTTCTAAAGCCTTTATCTACTTCATAATGTTTATCGTCTCAAACACTCAGTGCGTGAATAAAACATCATTTCCTGAAATGACAGCCATGTTTCATTTGGGGGTCATGTGACACGAGAAGGGAGGGGGGGTCCCAGATCTATAGTAGAATGAGAGAGAGACATTGGCTAGAATCCATTGATCATCTTTTTTATCAGATGGCATGAAGTTTTTGTTATATTTTAGCCTCCGTATTGGGTTTTTTTTTCCATAAAAAACTCTTCCGTACTTAACATTTAAGTACAGTAGTTTTATTTAATATTTAAGAACTGCTTTTTGTTCGTTTGTTTTTCATTTATTTAAGTACAATGTTTATTTAACTTTTCTGTGCAATATATTTTACTTGAATCATTATTTATGTACAGTCTTATTTTCCTATATTTAAGCGTAGTGTTACTAATCTAACTGTGTACAATGTTACAATGACTGACAATATTAAATATACTTCTTTAGGAGTAAAACCTCTGCCTTGTTTTTGATGAATGCTAGGCTACTGTATAGTGTTGGTCAGTATGGTGGTACTTGGAGAGCCAAGTATTTTCTGGGTGGTACTTGGTGTAAAAAGTTTGAGAACCACTGTTCTAGATGATTTCAAGTTGTTCTAGGCAGATTAGAAAGAACTTGGCGTTCAACAAAAACAGAGCTAGATTATATAGCCTGGAAGGATAGCTTCAAAACTTATAAGAAAGCTCTGAGTAGAAGTAGAACTAATTACTACTCATCCTTAATAGAGGAAAACAAAAACAAGCCTCGGTTTCTTTTCAGTACTGTAGCCAAACTGACCAAGAACCAAAATAGTGTTGAGCCCACCATTCCTAACAATATATGTAGTGAGGACTTCATGAAGTTCTTTCAAAATAAAATGACAAGGCTTAGGGATACCATCCATCAAACCCTACCGTCCGTTAGCCCCATAACAGAGGAACTGGTTAAACCTAACAGTCATCTGGAATGCTTTCAGCAAATACAACTAGTCCAACTAAACTCCCTTATTTCTTCTGCTAAACCAACTACTAGCCTGTTGGACCCAATTCCTACTAGAATTCTGAAAGAGGCACTGCCACTAATTAATAATTCTATACTGGCAATTATTAACCAGTCTCTATCAATAGGCTATGTGCCCCAATCCTTTAAACTAGCAGTTATTAAACCTCTCATTAAGAAGCCAAACTTAGACACAAGCCTTCTCTCAAACTACAGGCCCATCTCCAACCTTCCTTTCCTGTCAAAGGTTCTGGAGAAAGTAGTGGCTAAACAACTCCAGGATTATCTGCAGGAGAATAATCTGTTAGAGGACCTTCAGTCCAGCTTCAGAATGAACCACAGTACAGAGACTGCTCTGCTAAAAGTTACTAATGACCTTCTAATGGCCTCAGATAGAGCTCTTCTATCTACTTTACTTCTTCTGGACCTTAGTACTGCATTTGATACTGTCCATCATAATATACTCTTAAGGAGATTAGAAGATGCCGTCGGCATTAAAAACTTAGCCTTAAACTGGTTTAAATCATATTTATCTGACCGGTTTCAATTTGTTCATGTAAATAACAAATCTTCAATACATGAACGGGTCCGGTGTGGAGTACCACAAGGCTCCGTCCTCGGACCGATATTGTTTAATCTCTAGATGTTACCACTCGGAAATATTATTAGGAAACACAACATTAACTTTCATTGTTATGCAGATGATACTCAGCTCTATTTATCAGTTAAAGCCAATCAGGCCGACCAACTTGTTAAACTAGAGTCCTGCCTCAGGGACGTTAAGTCCTGGATGTCTATCAACTTCTTAATGCTCAACACATCCAAGACTGAGGTTCTAATCCTAGGTCCTAAAAAGCTCAGGGATTACTTTTCAGATAGTCTGATTACCTTAGATAATATTACCTTAACCTCTAACAGTGATATTAGGAACCTGGGTGTTATTTCTGATCAGGATCTGTCCTTTATGTCCCATGTTAAACATGTCTCCAGGACAGCCTTCTTCCATCTAAGGAATATTGCAAAAATGAGAAACTTCTTGTCCTTCAAAGATGCAGAACAAATGCTTCCTGCCTTTGTGACTTGAAGATGAGATGATTGTAACTCCCTAATGTCAGGATGTCCAAACTCCTCTGTTAGGATCTTCCAGCTAGAGCAGAACGCTGCTGCAGGTTTACTAACCAGAACTGGAAGAAGAGAGCACATCTCCCCAGTCTTAGCATCCTTACACTGGCTTCACATCAAATCTAGAATAGAATTCAACATCCTTCTGATCACATCTAAAACTCTTCATCACCAGGCTCCGTCCTATATGGAGAAACTTCTAGAAGGGTCTCACCCTCCACGAGCCCTTGGCTCTGAGGATGCAGGACTGTTGGTAATCCCTAAAGTCCTTCAAAGTAAAAGAGGAGGCAGGAGTTTCAGCCATATGGCTCCTTTACTCTGGAATCAACTAGCAGCCTCGGTCCGAAGGGCCCACACCATTAGTTTATTTAAGAGGAGACTAAAAAGCTTCCTCTTTGATAGAGCTTCTCATTAGGAATAAAATAGGAGCACTAAGTTGAGCTGCTCTAGGCCTAGACTGCTGAGGGGATTTCCTCTCTCCCGTTAAAGGGAGGAACTCTACATTTGGAGCTTCTGTTTCTTGTCTTTCTTTCTTTCTCTCTGTGTAACAACATTACTGGAGCCACCAGATCCTGACAGGAGGGGAGCAGGATCCAGGGGATCAGACCCAAGACTCCCAGAGTGGAGTTACCACGGTCCTACTACCCGACCCCCCCACAGCACCGGGACCCCCCCACAGCACTGGGACCCCCCCAACAGCACCAGGACCCCCCCACAGCACCGGGACCCCCCCACAGCACCGGGACCCCCCCACAGTACCGGGACCCCCCCACAGCACCGGGACCCCCCCACAGTACCCTGACCCCCCCACAGCACCGGGACCCCACCACAGCACCGGGACCCCCCCACAGCACTTGGACCCCCCCCCCCCACAGCACCGGGACCCCCCCACAGCACCGGGACCCCCCCACAACGGCACGGCCCTTAAACTCCAGACTGAGATTGGTTCATCATCAGACCAACGCTCATCATAGACTTTTCTTAGTATTTGTACTTCTCTGGTCTGTCTGCCTCTCTCTCTCTCTCTCTCTCTCTCTCTCTCTCTCTCTCTCTCTTCTATTCCTCTCTCTCTCTTCTATTCCTCTCTCTCTCTTCTATTCCTCTCTCTCTCTTCTATTCCTCTCTCTCTCTCTCTTCTATTCCTCTCTCTCTCTCTCTCTTCTATTCCTCTCTCTCCCCCTCTTCTATTCCTCTCTCTCTCTCTCTTCTATTCCTCTCTCTCTCCCTCTTCTATTCCTCTCTCTCTCTCTCTTCTATTCCTCTCTCTCTCCCTCTTCTATTCCTCTCTCTCTCCCTCTTCTATTCCTCTCTCTCTCCCTCTCTCTCCCTCTTCTATTCCTCTCTCTCTCCCTCTTCTATTCCTCTCTCTCCCTCTTCTATTCCTCTCTCTCTCCCTCTTCTATTCCTCTCTCTCTCCCTCTTCTATTCCTCTCTCTCTCTTCTATTCCTCTCTCTCCCTCTTCTATTCCTCTCTCTCTCTCTCTCTCTCTTCTATTCCTCTCTCTCTCCCTCTTCTATTCCTCTCTCTCTCTCTCTCTCTTCTATTCCTCTCTCTCCCCCTCTTCTATTCCTCTCTCTCTCTCTCTCTTCTATTCCTCTCTCTCTCCCTCTTCTATTCCTCTCTCTCTCCCTCTCTCTCCCTCTTCTATTCCTCTCTCTCTCCCTCTTCTATTCCTCTCTCTCCCTCTTCTATTCCTCTCTCTCTCCCTCTTCTATTCCTCTCTCTCTCCCTCTTCTATTCCTCTCTCTCTCTCTCTCTTCTATTCCTCTCTCTCTCCCTCTTCTATTCCTCTCTCTCTCCCTCTCTCTCCCTCTTCTATTCCTCTCTCTCTCCCTCTTCTATTCCTCTCTCTCCCTCTTCTATTCCTCTCTCTCTCCCTCTTCTATTCCTCTCTCTCTCCCTCTTCTATTCCTCTCTCTCTCCCTCTTCTATTCCTCTCTCTCTCCCTCTCTCTCCCTCTTCTATTCCTCTCTCTCTCCCTCTTCTATTCCTCTCTCTCTCCCTCTTCTATTCCTCTCTCTCCCTGTCCTATCCCATGTACTTCTCCCCCCAACCGGTCAAGGCGGATGCCCCCCCCCCCCCCTTCCAGAGTCTAGGCTCCGCCCCCTTTCTTCCTGAAGAGGGACTTCTTATGAACTGTTCTTCCTCGGCTAAAGGAGGTTCTAAAGGAAGCATCAGTAGTTCCTAGACTAAAGGATGTTCTAAAGGAAGCATCAGTGGTTCCTAGGCTAAAGGAGGTTCTAAAGGAAGCATCAGTGGTTCCTAGGCTAAAGGAGGTTCTAAAGGAAGTATCAGTGGTTCCTAGGCTAAAGGAGGTTCTAAAACACGCATCAGTGGTTCCTAGGCTAAAGGATGTTCTAAAGGAAGCATCAGTGGTTCCTAGGCTAAAGGAGGTTCTAAAGGAAGCATCAGTGGTTCCTAGGCTAAAGGAGGTTCTAAAGGACGCATCAGTGGTTCCTAGGCTAAAGGAGGTTCTAAAGGAAGCATCAGTGGTTCCTAGGCTAAAGGAGGTTCTAAAGGAAGCATCAGTGGTTCCTAGGCTAAAGGAGGTTCTAAAAGATGCATCAGTGGTTCCTAGGCTAAAGGATGTTCTAAAGGAAGTATCAGTGGTTCCTAGGCTAAAGGAGGTTCTAAAAGATGCATCAGTGGTTCCTAGGCTAAAGGATGTTCTAAAGTAAGCATCAGTGGTTTCTAGGCTAAAGGAGGTTCTAAAGGAAGCATCAGTGGTTCCTAGGCTAAAGGAGGTTCTAAAGGACGCATCAGTGGTTCCTAGGCTAAAGGAGGTTCTAAAGGAAGCATCAGTGGTTCCTAGGCTAAAGGAGGTTCTAAAGGAAGCATCAGTGGTTCCTAGGCTAAAGGATGTTCTAAAGGAAGCATCAGTGGTTCCTAGGCTAAAGGAGGTTCTAAAGGAAGCATTAGTGGTTCCTAGGCTAAAGGAGGTTCTAAAGGAAGCATCAGTGGTTCCTAGGCTAAAGGATGTTCTAAAGGAAGTATCAGTGGTTCCTAGGCTAAAGGAGGTTCTAAAAGACGCATCAGTGGTTCCTAGGCTAAAGGATGTTCTAAAGGAAGCATCAGTGGTTCCTAGGCTAAAGGAGGTTCTAGAGGAAGCATTAGTGGTTCCTAGACTAAAGGAGGTTCTAAAGGACGCATCAGTGGTTCCTAGGCTAAAGGAGGTTCTAAAGGAAGCATCAGTGGTTCCTAGGCTAAAGGATGTTCTAAAGTAAGCATCAGTGGTTCCTAGGCTAAAGGAGGTTCTAAAGGAAGCATCAGTGGTTCCTAGGCTAAAGGATGTTCTAAAGGAAGCATCAGTGGTTCCTAGGCTAAAGGAGGTTCTAGAGGAAGCATTAGTGGTTCCTAGGCTAAAGGAGGTTCTAAAGGAAGCATCAGTGGTTCCTAGGCTAAAGGATGTTCTAAAGGAAGTATCAGTGGTTCCTAGGCTAAAGGATGTTCTAAAGGAAGCAACGAGTGTCCTTTCCTTATCATGGCCGCTTTTCTGAAGTCTAAGAACGCTGCTCCTACGTAATTATTTTAATCCAAACTACTTTTAACTTTGTCTACAAACATCGTTGTGGCAGATTCAGTTGAATGATGTGCACGAAAGCCAAATTGCATGGGATGCAGTGGAGTTTGGCCTCACAGGAAAGGTTCAGTTCACTGCTTTGGAACCCATTTCTCAAGGACCTTCGAAAATACTGTCAGTATGCTAATTGGGCTATAATTATTCATATTACTTGTATCACCTGCCTTATAAATAGGGGTAAAGGTGGTACAATGGAGTGCTTAACAGACAAATTAATTAAATGGGTAATTGGATATGAGTTTTAAGGAGTTCCAGGTCAAAACCATGATAATCTTTAGCTTTGGAGTTTTTCATAGTATTTATGATCTTTACAACATCTGCTTCAGAAATTGGTTTTAATTTCAGAGTTTGACTGTTTGCTTCAGTGTCATACGATATTTCCGGTGCTTTGAAATGTGCAGTTATTTCTTCAGCAGAACGTAGGAATGGTGAGTTCCGCTCTTGTGCTGCTTCAGCAGGATCATTCATTAGCTGATTGTTCATTTTCTTTTTTTTTTTTTTTCTTTGCCCTTGTCCTGTTCGGCAGCTTGGGCCAACAATATGATGTGATTGAGAGCCTTCGGAGTCAGAACAGTTTTTGGTCTTGCAACAGGGAGAGACCTGGAGTCTCCTCCTGTTGCCTTCTCCGTCAGAAGATGGCATGGCTGCCGTACACGACCGGGGGGGAACGCTCAAAGAGAGAGAGAAGAGAAAAGAGAGAAAAAGGTTGAGGGAGGAGGGAGGAGGGGGGAGGGGGTAGGGGGATAACATACAATATCCTTGTTGTGCTCCATATATTATTTGCAGTTATCACACTCATCCAAATATTTTCCAACTGTTTTTGGATTAAACCAGCCTGAGCTGCTCTATCTAGACAGTAAAATGATTTCTTAGATTAACCAGCCTGAGCAGCTCTATCTAGACAGTAAGATGATTTCTTAGATTAACCAGCCTGAGCAGCTCTATCTAGACAGTAAGATGATTTCTTAGATTAACCAGCCTGAGCAGCTCTATCTAGACAGTAAGATGATTTCTTAGATTAACCAGCCTGAGCAGCTCTATCTAGACAGTAAGATGATTTCTTAGATTAACCAGCCTGAGCAGCTCTATCTAGACAGTAAGATGATTTCTTAGATTAACCAGCCTGAGCAGCTCTATCTAGACAGTAAGATGATTTCTTAGATTAACCAGCCTGAGCAGCTCTATCTAGACAGTAAGATTATTTTCTAGATTAACCAGCCTGAGCAGCTCTATCTAGACAGTAAGATGATTTTCTAGATTAAACCAGCCTGAGCAGCTCTATCTAGACAGTAAGATGATTTCTTAGATTAACCAGCCTGAGCAGCTCTATCTAGACAGTAAGATGATTTCTTAGATTAACCAGCCTGAGCAGCTCTATCTAGACAGTAAGATGATTTCTTAGATTAACCAGCCTGAGCAGCTCTATCTAGACAGTAAAATGATTTCTTAGATTAACCAGCCTGAGCAGCTCTATCTAGACAGTAACGTGAAGCAGGAACATGAATTAACAAAGAGGAAACAACAAAAGAGGAACATGATTTTTAAAGTTTGAACAAATGATGATAGAGAACAAGCAACTTCAGAAGCACCTTTCGTGAGCAGTGGAAGTTTGTGTGTGTGTGTGTGTGTGTGTGTGTGTGTGTGTGTGTGTGTGTGTGTGTGTGTGTGTGTGTGTGTGTGTGTGTGTGTGTGTGTGTGTGTGTGTGTGCGTGTGGTTTGTCCACTGGGTGGGACCGGAACTGTTGTGGGGGGAGCTGTGGCGAGACCCCGGGGTCCGAGGCCATCGGGCCCGGACACCGCCCCCCCGGCAGACGGAAGCCCCCCAGGCCCGGGGAGACCCCAGCGAACCACCCCAGAGGGCCACGTCCCGCCCAAAAAGCACCCGACGGAGAATGCAGAGAGGAATCCCCCCCAGGCAAGAGGGGCCCACAAGAGAAGGATAAAGGGCACAGGGCCCCAGGCCCCGACCCAAGCCGCCAAGCCGAGAAAAGGCCGGAGCAGGGCCCCCGGGCCGAGCGGGTCGAGAGCCCCCCCAACCCCGGCGGCGAGTCCCGCCGCACCCCCGGGAACAGGCCCACCCACCGCCCCCCCCCCCCCCCCAACCCGGCAAGGCAGAGACGGCCCCAGCCGCCGCGCCCCGGACCAGCCCCGCCCCCAGACCCAGGAAAGCGAAGGCCGGCGCAGGCCCCGGTCGGAGGACAGTCAACTCTACACCCCCAGGAGCCTCATATCCCACCCGCCCCATGACCCTCCCCCCCAGTTTTAATTGAAATACCCAACCCCTGACCCACCCCCCACAGACACCCACCCCTGACGCAGACGCAGACACACACACACACACACACACACACACACACACACACACACACACACACACACACTCGGGACGGTGGGGGAGTGATGACTCTCGCCCCCCCAGGCCGCCGGCCGGGCCCCCACCCGGCCACCGCGGTGTCCCAACCTCCACTAATCCAACAGCAAATGGAGAAGGAGCACCGCGCCCCAGCCCCCCCACGAGCGCCATGCCCGAGGGAGCGCGAACTGATTGTTCATTTTCAATTCCAAGTCTTTATACCGTTCTTTGTCTGCCGCGCTAGAAGTGTATTAATTAATATTGTGCCAGGTTTGTTTCCATTGGCATTTTCCATAATGTGAATAAAAAAATAGCTTTTGCGCTTCGTGTTTGTGATGTAACTCTATTCTCATTGATGATATTTCTGTCTGTCTGTGGTCAACCCAGATTTTATTGAAATCTTTAGGAGTTGATCTCTTTTTATTAGTTTCAAACAATTAGAAATTAACCATGGAACAGAATTACATTTTTTCCTTCTATAACTTATTGTTTTTGTGAAAGACCTCTGAACTTCCTGAATTTCCTTTAGAAATATTTCATGTTTCAGTGTCATCACATGAGATTACATTTTCCCAGGTCAGATCGTTTCAAGCTTTCCCAAAATGTTGTTGTTGGTTCTCGGGTACTTACTTTAGTATTTTGAGGTTTCCCTGGATGGTTGGGAGAAGAGTGATCGAAGCGCTGGTTAGTTCATTTTCTTGTGCACAGAACAGCATTGTGGTCTGAAAGACCAGCTAATAGATTATATGTTTTAGTAATCCTTTCTGGCTTATTGGTGAAAAGCAGCTCTATTCTAGATGCTGAATAGTGATTCTGGTTGAATTTTCAATTAATTGAGTAAGATTAAATTGAGCGGTTATTAATTTCAGATTTTTCCTGTCCTTTTGTCATCCCAGTTTATGTTGAAATCTAATAATATGATTTCTTTCTTATCATTGCATGTATTTAGGAGCTCTAAATCTTTTTTAAAAGATAAAGACAAATTACAGTCAGTGACATTTCAGCAGAGAGAAAAGTCTTCACACCAACGCATCCCAACCTGATCCTATCTGGCCATACAGTTTCACTACATTTGAACTTATCTTTTAACATATAACAAAACTCCACCTCCTTTCCCCTGATCCCTGTCTTTTCTAAATGTATTAAAACCTGGTAACGTTAATGCTGAGTCTGGGGAAACACTATTTAGCCACGTCTCAGACAAACCAAAGAAAATACATATCAGGTGCTCTCCCTGTTTAATATCAGACTATGTATATCTAAATGCCCTCCAAGTAAGCCACTTCTCACAATCCCAGCATGGTTAAGAGGAGCAAATAGTTTAGATTTTCTATGTTTTTTGAAAACTGGGTTTGTGTACTGCGTGACTTTGTGGACTGGTTGAGGTTGAGTGTTTGTGTTGGTGGTGGGGCGGTCCAGATGACCGTGGTCCTGCCCGATGCTCTTCTCCACTGAGGGTGCTGTCACCGTACCTGGAGAGCCCCCCGGCACCGGCTCCACAGGGCGCACCCTCACCGGGCCGCAGCTGAAGACAGGGGCCAGCCGACTCTGGGGGACTGGTGGGGGACCAGCGACAGGAAAGCCCTCCGCCGGGCAGCACCCCCACGCCCCAGATGGAAGAGGAGGAAACACGGATCTTTCTCCTGGGAGGTTGTAGTGCTCCTGGTCTGGGCATTGCTAAGCGTGTCGTCGCTGTGCCGTGAGAAACCGAGCCACTGATGGTCCAGGGAAAAGCCCCCGGTCCGGACCCCACCGAACACACAACTGCCGGGGCAGCCGGGGGATCAGCAGACGAAGAGGTCGATTGCTGCCGCAGTCATCTGGGTCCTTATTTTCCTTCAACAATAAAGAGACTAGTGCCAACGTCTCTTTAGAAACCTCCTTTGTCTACTGATGTCCTCCTCATATCCAACATTAATGGACCAAGTTTGTCCCAGAAAGTTCCAGATGTATTACACATGCTCAGGAGGGATCCCATCAAAGCCCAGAGATGTATTCCTTTGCATAGCGGCTGCTGCATCCTTCAATTCTTGTAAAGAAATTGGAGCATCCAGATTTGCACCGACGCCTTCTGTGAGCTTCGGGACGTCCATCTGATCCAGGAAGTTAGCGTACCTATCACTATCCGCTTCAATCTCTGACTGATATAGCGTAGCATAAAAGGGTCAGTTGTGATATTACAGGTACACGACCTGATAGATGGAATATAGCAAACGACTCACTGGTTCTGATTCTGAGCCTTGAGTCATGGAGGTAATACTTCTGTCTAGTACTATGTATCAAGAACTCTGACTGTTGTTTATTCCCTTCTTAACAATATCACGCTGTGTTCCCACCTGTTTGGATTCATTTGTTTGCAGTATCAAATCCAGTCTAGTAAAGTCTGCTTCTGCGTTTGTCATGGAGCAGCTCTGGCCTTGTGCATGTTTGAAGAAAAGCGTGTGGCGTTCCTCCTGATGAATCCCAGAACAGCATTCCAGAGTACTCAGGGATCTTCTACTGAGCCCACATTAATATCTAGAAATCCTGCAACTGAGCGTTAAACTGTTTTAAAAGCCTCATTCTACAATAATAAGGAATTTTAGCGCCATCGAGCTGCTTTTTTAGATAGCGCACCAATAAACACATTACCAAAGAGCCCTTTATGGTCCGAAAGCACCAAAGGAAGAAGAGTGACATCATAAATATTCTGAAACAGCGGAGGTGAAGAGAAAAGAAAATCTATCCAGGAGGAGGTTTTAAGCCTGGACTTTATCCCCCAGGCCTGGAAAGCCGCTGTCGCCATCTCCTGGTCTTTATCAGCAATCACACCTTCAGACGCCTGCCAGACAGCGTTCATGTCAGCTCCGACAAGAAATGATTATTCAGTCAGTTGCAGCATTTCCTGGGTGGAGGTGGAGGTGGAGGTGGAGGTACTATAAAATTCCTTCTTAGAGTTGTTGGGGGCGTAGGCTGAGATAATTGCGATCTTCCTCCCGTATATTTCTATGTTAGCAATCATCATCCTCCCATTATTGTCTGTCCATGTGTCCAAGACATTTTCACAGTGCGCCTACAAACCATGGCCACGCCTCTGCTTTTAGAATCTGCACACTATGGTGTGATAGTATTTATGAGCCATGGCAGCTGAGTATTTCTTTAAGAAGTGTGTTTCCTGAAGCAGAGCTTTGTCTATCCTCCTCCGTTCCTTTTCAAACCATCCCAGGATTGATTGATCACACAGTCAGTTGCATTCTACTCAAAATATTGTTCACTGTTTTAATCAGAGTGGGAAGTACGTAGTTTAACTAGGATTTCCTTCCAATTAAGCAGCATTAGTTTCTGTGGATGTTCCCCAAAGCCTGAAAACACCATGTCCCTCATAACGTTCCTAAAAACCCCAAGGTGGCACCAGAACCCCAATGACACAACAGAAACAAGCCAAAACGCTCCTGTATTGATCGGTGATCTGTGTGTGGGATGAAGAAAGGAGGCGCCGTATGTAGGTTAGAGTGATAATATGTAAACTCTCCATCCCAGAAGACAGACAACACCACCCTGAGAATTTCACCCACAGGTTAAACACCAGGACTGGTTTGACCAAGGACACAGGTTCCTTTACTAAAAAGACAGGAGACACGGTTCCTTTGAAAAGACATGTAGTTTGCAGTAAACACTACTTTAAACTCTAAAAGAGGAGAAATGAAGACAGGAGAGCTGATCAGAGTTTACCAGTGAGGTGAAGGATGAACCTCTACCCTCCACCGTTCCGACCCTCTACCCTCCACCGCTCCAACCCTCTGAGGTCCACCGCTGCGACCTTCTACCCTCCACCACTCCGACCCTCTGAGGTCCACCGCTCTGACCCTCTGAGGTCCATCGCGAAGACCCTCTACCCTCCACCGCTCCGTACCTCTGAGGTCCATCACTCTGACAAATTATGTGATGGTGCGACCAGTGCACCCCGACTGCTCCGTCTCCAGAGCTGCTGGGTTCTGGTGTGAGGAGATCCTCCGTCTGCTCGTCGGAACACAATTTAAAAGCAAATAAAGATCCAGAGGCTCAGAACTCCTGAAGTGAAACATAACCCCCCCCCCCCCCCCCCCCCCCAGCTCCCCTGAAAGAAGTGATATAGTTTGAGCACACACACACACACACACACACACACACACACACACACACACACACACACACACACACACACACACACACACACACACACACACACACACACACACCTAGTGGAGGTGGCGGTGGAGGAGAAGCGTCACATCCAGCTCTCTTCCACCGGCTCCAACATGCTGCCCCGCGCGCTCTCCCTACTGATGCTGCTACCGCTCCTCGATGCGGACCGGGTCCCGGTGCCGGTCCCGGTGGCCGCTGAGTACTCCTCCAAAACCGACCCGGACTACGACTTCGGAGACTACCGGGGGAAGTGGTGCATCGACGACCACGGCTTCGTGTACGGGATCGGAGAGCTTTACTACCCGAGCCCCTCGGCGTGTCCGTGCACGTGCACCGCGGACGGTCCGGTGTGCGTCCGACCCAAGTGTCCGCGCATCCACCCCCGGTGCACGCGCATCAGGTACAGGGCGTGCTGTCCGGTGTGCGAGGCGATGGCCAGGGTGTGTGTCTACGGAGGCAAAACGTACCGGCTGCTGGAGGAGTTCAGGGTGAGAAGATCCACAGGTCCTGGATAGAATAGAATAGAATAGAATAGAATAGAATAGGATAGGATAGGATAGGATAGAATAGAATAGAATAGAATAGAATAGAATAGAATAGGATAGAATAGAATAGAATAGAATAGAATAGAATAGGATAGGATAGGATAGAATAGAATAGAATAGAATAGAATAGAATAGAATAGAATAGGATAGGATAGGATAGAATAGGATAGAATAGAATAGAATAGAATAGAATAGGATAGAATAGAATAGAATAGAATAGAATAGGATAGAATAGAATAGGATAGAATAGAATAGAATAGAATAGGATAGAATAGAATAGAATAGAATAGGATAGAATAGAATAGAATAGAATAGGATAGAATAGAATAGAATAGAATAGGATAGAATAGAATAGGATAGAATAGGATAGAATAGAATAGAATAGGATAGAATAGAATAGAAATACTTTATTTATCTCAGAGACAAATTCCTTTAAGGATCGCTCTACACAGAATACATAGAAAAGAACTTTGAATATGGAATAAGAAAAGACTGGCAGCAATATTTAAATATTAGTCTTAAATAGCAGTATTGGAGAGTTACTCCTGTACTTTCAAAAACCCTTCAATACAAGAAAAATCTTCATTGATCAATAAGTATTTTTTTTAAAAACAAGTTTTCAGCATGAGTTAGTCTTCATGTTTTAGTCTTCATGAGTTAGTCTTCATGTGTTAGTCTTCATGTGTTAGTCTTCATGAATTTGTCCTCATGAGTTAGTCTTCATGAGTTAGTCTTCATGAGTTAGTATTTATGAGTTAGTCTTCATGAGTTAGTCTTCATGTGTTAGTCTTTATGAGTTTGTCCTCATGAGTTAGTCTTCATGAGTTAGTCTTCATGGGTTGGTCTTCATGAGTTAGTCTTCATGAGTTAGTCTTCATGTGTTAGTCTTCATGAGTTAGTCTTCATGTGTTAGTCTTTATGAGTTTGTCCTCATGAGTTAGTCTTCATGAGTTAGTCTTCATGGGTTGGTCTTCATGAGTTAGTCTTCATGAGTTAGTCTTCATGAGTTTGTCCTCCTGAGTTAGTCTTCATGAGTTAGTATTTATGAGTTAGTCTTCATGGGTTAGTCTTCATGATTTAGTCTTCATGAGTTAGTCTTTTTGAGTTAGTCATCATGAGTTAGTCTTCATAAGTTGGTTTTCATGAGTTAGCCTTCATGTGTTAGTCTTCATGAGTTAATCTTCATGAGTTGGTTTTCATGAGTTAGCCTTCGTGGGTTTGTCTTCATGAGTTAGTCTTCATGAGTTAGTTTTCATGTGTTAGTCTTCATGAGTTAGTCTTCATGAGTTAGTCTTCATCAGTCGGTTTTCATGAGTTAGTTTTTATGTGTTAGTCTTCATGAGTTAGTCTTCGTGAGTTAGTTTTCATATGTTAGTCTTCATGAGTTAGTCTTCATCAGTCGGTCTTCATGAGTTAGTCTTCATGACTTGGTCTTCATGAGTTAGTCTGCAGCGCGGTCTCTCAGAGTCGCCTTCAGTATTTGATCTAAAACCACAACATGAGAAGAGCAGGGAGGAGAAGAGTTGGTGACTGACGGCTCCAGAAGGAAACCAGAGTCCTGGCCCGGTCCTGGTCCTGGTCCAGAGTCCTGGTCCAGAGTCCCGGTTGAATCCTGGTCCGTCCTGGTCCACAGTCCGGGTCCAGAGTCCTGGTCCGGTCCTGGTCCAGTCCTGATCTAGAGTCCTGGTCCAGAGTACTGGTCCGATCTTGGTCCAGTCCTGGTCCAGAGTCCTTGTCCAGAGTCCTGGTCCGGTCCTGGTCCAGTCCTGGTCCAAGTCCAGTCCTGGAGGACTCAGGCTGCGGTGGTTTGTGTTCCAGCTGTCCAGGTGTGAGCGCTGTCGCTGCCAGGCCAACAGAGAAGTGTACTGCAGTATCTCCGACTGTCCGGCCCCCCACTGTGTCAACCCCTCCTACGAACCCAGCTACTGCTGCCCCATCTGCAAGACCGGTAAGACCTGGTCCAGACCTCTCGGTCCTCAAGGACACGTCCATCCTGCCCCGGCTCCATGGTCCTTATGCTCACCACCGGAGCTCTAGAAGCTTGTTCCTCCGGTTCAGATTTAAATGTGGCAGCAGAGTCTCAGTTCTGTTTGATCCACCGATCATTTTAAACTCCGCCTCTCACAGTTCCTGTCTGACTGTATGAACGACCATGGACATTTCTCTGTTCTCACACTGCTGATTGTTCCTCATCGTTTCAGAAAAGCTGTGTTTACCTTGTTTACATGGAGGTGGAGAGCAGAGAACCTCCAAAGTGTCATTGTCATTAAAAAATGCAGAAAAACACAACAAGCATTTTCAGTTGAAACATTCTCGTCCTCCTACCTCAAGGTAGAGGGTTCATGTCCCCCGTCCAGCTCAGTAGGTAGAGCAGTCTCAACCTCAAGGTAGAGGGTTCATGTCCCCCGTCCAGCTCAGTAGGTAGAGCATGAGACTCTCAACCTCAAGGTAGAGGGTTCATGTCCCCCGTCCAGCTCAGTAGGTAGAGCATGAGACTCTCAACCTCAAGGTAGAGGGTTCATGTCCCCCGTCCAGCTCAGTAGGTAGAGCAGTCTCAACCTCAAGGTAGAGGGTTCATGTCCCCCGGCGAGCTCAGTAGGTAGAGCTTGAGACTCTCAACCTCAAGGTAGAGGGTTCATGTCCCCCGGCCAGCTCAGTAAGTAGAGCATGAGACTCTCAACCAGTAGAGGGTTCATGGCCGGGCGCCACCGTCCTGTGGGCTCTCCACCTTCCTGTGGGCTCTCCACCTTCCTGTGGGCTCTCCACCTTCCTGTGGGCTCTCCACCTTCCCGTGGGCTCACCACCTTCCCGTGGGCTCTCCACCTTCCTGTGGGCTCTCCACCTTCCTGTGGGCTCTCCACCTTCCTGTGGGCTCTCCACCTTCCCGTGGGCTCTCCACCTTCCTGTGGGCTCTCCACCTTCCTGTGGGCTCTCCACCTTCCTGTGGGCTCTCCACCTGCAGGAAGGTTCTTAATCAGTCAATGTGATCCAGAAATGGATAAGCAGGAGAAAATGGATGGATGGACGTTCTTGTCCACACAGAACCGCCAGATAAGTTCTTTATAAAGAAGGGTGGCTGTTCTTTCTTCTGAACTGGGAGCAGATTGGTCATCAGTCACAATCACAAATACTTTTTCAATCCTTGGAGGACCTTCTGGAAACACAGCAAACACACAACATACAGAATTGGGCAGCATAGTTCGGTTGGTACAGTGGTTGTCGCCCAATCGGAAGATTGCAGGTTCAATTCCCATCTCTACATGCCGAAGTGTCCTTGGGCAAGACACTGAAGTGGCGGAGTGAAAGTGCCTTGCACAGCTGCAGCTTCCAATGGTGTGTGAATGTGATGAGCTATGTAAAGCCCTCCGGGGCTGTTGTCAGCTGAAGCGCTCCGTCAGTTCGTCTATTGAAAGCTTCACTATTGCAGAACACAGGGGGACTATATAACAGGACGTCGTTCCTTTCATTTATATTTTCTATTGAATTCTTTTGAGGCCCCGATGGAACATTTTGTGTTGGAATATTAAATCCTCACTGTGATAACACGACTAGTTGTGTGTTCCATAAATCCATGTTTCTGCAGTTCGGCCATGAGGGACCATTATTAGGAACCTTATTATTTCACATGCAACCAAAGTGGAGCGAAACACTTGGAACAAGTGAAAGACTAGAGAAACATTCCTCAAGGGCAAGGCTTGATTATTAATGGCTCTTATTTATACAGGAAGAGGTCAAGCTTTTACTGTGTGAGGGTCAGCCTCAGCCTGAGCCTAAACCTGAGCCTGAGCCTCAGCCTCAGCCTGAGCCTGAGCCTGAGCCTGAGCCTGAGCCTGAGCCTCAGCCTCAGCCTAAACCTGAGCCTGAGCCTGAGCCTGAGCCTGAGCCTGAGCCTGAGCCTGAGCCTGAGCCTCAGCCTGAGCCTAAACCTGAGCCTGAGCCTGAGCCTCAGCCTGAGCCTGAGCCTGAGCCTGAGCCTCAGCCTCAGCCTGAGCCTAAACCTGAGCCTGAGCCTGAGCCTGAGCCTGAGCCTGAGCCTGAGCCTGAGCCTGAGCCTGAGCCTGAGCCTGAGCCTGAGCCTGAGCCTCAGCCTAAACCTGAGCCTGAGCCTGAGCCTGAGCCTCAGCCTGAGCCTGAACCTGAGCCTAAGTCTGAGCCTGAGCCTGAGCCTGAGCCTCAGCCTGAGCCTAAGTCTGAGCCTAAGTCTGAGCCTAAACCTGAGCCTGAGCCTAAGTCTGAGCCTAAGTCTGAGCCTAAGTCTGAGTCTGAGCCTGAGTCTGAGCCTGAGCCTAAGTCTAAGCCTGAGCCTAGGTCTGAGCCTGAGTCTGAGCCTAAGTCTCAGCTTAAGTCTGAGCCTGAGCCTAAGCCTCAGCCTGAGCCTAAGCCTAAGTCTGAGCCTGAGCCTGAGCCTAAGTCTGAGCCTAAGTCTGAGCCTGAGCCTAAACCTGAGCCTAAACCTGAGCCTGAGCCTAAGTCTGAGCCTAAGTCTGAGCGTAAGTCTGAGTCTGAGCCTGAGTCTGAGCCTGAGCCTGAGCCTGAGCCTGAGCCTGAGCCTGAGCCTGAGCCTGAGCCTGAGCCTGAGCCTGAGCCTGAGCCTGAGCCTAAGTCTGAGGCCTCCACCTTAAGACAGGCAGCCAGATGAGGATCAGAGATGTACTGAGCTGATCTCCAATGGTGAACATGGACAGTGTTTATGGTCCACTGCTGGACAGGAGCTTAACTCCCTGCGTTCTGACGGGATCAGACACATTTCAGGTGGTGAACGTCTTTTCTCCCAATCAGAAGGTTGCAGGTTCAATCTTTCTGAGCAACACACTGAAAGGAGCATGTAGTTCTCATGTTGTATACATATAAACAATGTTTTTATCCAACTGTATAATGGAGGTTGCAGTGGTGGAGAGTCTGGGTGTCTTAGCTCAGATTGGAAGAAAGGTTCCTGTTGGTTTGGAGAACTGAAGGAAACCAGGAACCACATTCATTAGTAGAATGTGGTTCCTGTTGGTTTGGAGAACTGAAGGAAACCAGGAACCACATTCATTAGTAGAATTTACAATAGAAGAAAAAAACACGTTTTAACCTAAACAAGTCAATCAGAGCTCCTCTGAGTTACTGTAGGAATAAACAACCACCTCCTCCTCTGCTGAACACACAGCGTCACCTCCTGACCTCACCATCGCTACAGGCGCCATCACACACACACACACACACACACACACACACACACACACACACACACACACACACACACACACACACACACACACACACACACACACACACACACACACACACACACACACACACACACACACACACTCTAATGACAGTGAGCGTGAAAGCATGAAGCATGCTGAATGATGCATGACATAAGAATATCCCTCTAAGCTCAAGTGTGTGTGTGTGTGTGTGTGTGTGTGTGTGTGTGTGTGTGTGTGTGTGTGTGTGTGTGTGTGTGTGTGTGTGTGTGTGTGTGTGTGTGTGTGTGTGTGTGTGTGTGTGTGTGTGTGTGTGTGTGTGATGACCTCTGTGTTATGTGTTGAAGAATAAAGTGAGAGCCGCCACAGTACAGACTTTAATTGAAACGCTCTCCGCCTCCCACTCGGCTGGCGCTCGCTGTTTGGTGGCAGATTGGTTCTGCTGGACCCTCAGTGGGCCAGATGGCTCTGTTGGTTGCGTCACCTTCTGTTTTCGCTCACGTCAGCTGTGCATTATGGGAAGCGGCGGGATCTGGCTTGAGATGAACTGTACTTCCTGCGCTCCCGCTGACTGCTCTTGGTAAATGGTTGACAGGTGGCAGCCAACGGGATGAACCTCCGTCCCTGACAGAGGGACGGGACCATATAGAGCACACACGATTTACATGTTGTCCTGCAGGCTCCTCTGGAGACTGTTTTCCAGACAGCCACGGCCCAGAAATATATCATTTGGACTGACAATATTGTGCAGGTCCTTCATAAGATACAAGGTGTGAATAGGTTGCAGAAAGAGTGATTGCATTTGCTATTTCATTGAAAAGTAGTGGAGTTACTGTGATAGTTACTTTCCCCCTCGGGCATGACTGTGTGGACGAGTGATGCAGAGTTAATCTGGTTAATCCAGCTTGACTTCAGCTGGCGTCACATCTGCTCTACAATGTGGATGTTTCAGCTGATGACAATGACAGGAAGCAGTTCAGCGAGCGTTTGAGGAATTAATGCTCAAGGCTTCTGTGAATACACACCAACACTGAGACCAGCAGCATTTACAGTCTGAAATCTTTGATGTTGTTTTGATGAGTAAGTAGTTACTTTGGGATTACTGACATCAGGTTTATCCAAACGTGTATCATCCAGAGAAGTAAGACCAGCTACAAGAGAAGTCAATGACTTAAATACTCTCTATGGACTTTCCTGCTTTTGTTTGGTTCTGCTGTCAGCAGGCAGCAGCATATTTCTGGATTAGCTCTGTTCTGTTGAGAAGCTCCACCTAGTGTTAAGAGTCAGAACTACAATGCAGTCAATGACCAGAAGCAGGCTTGGCCTGTATTTCATTATTTCATTAACAATGTGCTTTAATTAAAAATGAAGGTGTCTGTCTACATGTGTTTGCCCTGTGAGAGACTGGCAGCCTGTCCAGGTGAATCCTGCCCTCACCTGTCCAGGTGAATCCTGCCCTCACCTGTCCAGGTGAATCCTGCCCTCACCTGTCCAGGTGAATCCTGCCCTCACCTGTCCAGGTGAATCCTGTTCTCGCCCACAAAACCCTGAACAGGATAAGCAGGATGGAGGATGGATGGATGGATAAATGAAGCACAGTCCACTCCGTCTCCAGTATACTTGAGGTGGTTCCAGTTGCCAAGTCTGCTTATTATAGCGACTTTGGGCTTGTGTTTCAGATCTTTTGCCCAGTTCCCCGCAATAAAGCAAAACACGTTGGGTTGTCCTTTTCCAGGTCCGCTCGCCCATTTCCTGGTTAACCCCCCCCCCCCCCCACACACACACACACACACACACACACACACACACACACACACACACACACACACACACACACACACACACACACACACACACACACACACACACCACCTGCGCTCACACTCAAGCACAAAAACACAAGAGACTCTGTCAGAGCGAGAGAGTGTGAGGAATGTGACGATGTGTGAGGAAAAAGTGGGACAGAAATGGCAAAACCTATAATAAAGAGTGGGGTAAAGAGACTTTGCTTTGAAAGACTGAGTCCAACCTCAGGTGGGAGATGTCCAGGTTCTTCTGCAGATCTCTAAATGTGAGATCTGTGCTCACTGCTGATTTAATTCAACGTACTGCAGTAATACAGCATGGTGGCACCGAAACACAACAAACTGCCCCTTTCTGATATATGAAGCTTGCAGACGTTGGTCTCAGCACCTCCAAACAAAAGACAA
>NC_137647.1:25407730-25587730 GCF_963383615.2 Lipophrys pholis | reverse complement strand
CTCCGCCTCAGGACGTGACAGGATGTAAAGTTTACTGCTGGGAAGTAGCGCGCCAGGAAGCAGATCAATGGCGCAGTCGTAAGGCCTGTGGGGAGGTAAGGAGAGAGCCAGATCCTTGCGAAATACCTCCCCCAGGTTGTGGTATTCGGCCGGGACCAATGTTAAGTCGGGACGGGTGAACTCTGGAAGTTTTTGTGGAGGTGAATGGGATGCCGCGCTCAAACCGTGAGCGTGACAATGAGGGCTCCAATTGAGCACCCTGCCGGCCTGCCAGTCTAATTGAGGGTTGTGGAGGAGGAGCCAGGGGTAACCAAGAACAATAGGATTAATCGGAGAGCTGATGACTTTGAATTTGAGGGTCTCATTATGATTTCTGGAGACAGATAACACCAATGGAGCAGAAGTATGGGCCACCTGGGCGAATGGCTGGCCGCTAAGGTTGGTAGCTACCAAGGCCTTTTCCAGTGGGAATAAAGTGATGTTGGCTTGACGGGCAAACTCATAGTCCAGGAAGTTGTCCTCCGCTCCGCTCTCTATGAATACTGTCAAATTGAGGGCTGCTGGGCCAATTTGTAGTCTTGCAGGGAGCAACAATCGTTTTACCTGGGCAGGGTCTAAGTTAAGACTCATCCGGACCCCCACACGGCCGGACGAGTCTAGTCTTAACGTGGGTGGACAGTTGGAGATGAAGTGGCCTGGCTTACCACAGTAGAGGCAGTCTTTAAGCGTCTGTTCCGCTCGGCTTGGGTGAGGTGGGAGCGACCAAGTTGCATGGGCTCCTCTGAATCTCCGGCGGCCTCACTGCGAGAGGCGGGGCTGGGAAAGGCCCGCAGGAACTCCGAGCTCGGCGGCCGCTGGTTGGAAGCTGGTGTGGGGGGGCGGCTCCGTCCTGCCCGTTGCTCGCGGATCCGGTTGTCCACCCTGATGGCCAGGCGGACCAAGGCTTTTAATTCTGTTGGTGACTCAACAAGGGTTAAACGGTCTGTTATAATGTCATTTAAGCCTCGTAGGAAGGCATCCCTGCGGGCAGAGTCATTCCAAGTGACGTCCGGGACTAATGTCCAAAACTCCAACGCATACTCCGCCACAGACCGGGACCCCTGGCGGAGCTCTTGTAGCCGGCGCGCTGCGTCCCCGCCGTGAGCCGGATGATCAAAAACCAACTTAAAATCCTCTAGAAAGTCATTATAACTTAAGTGGGTTAGTGGAGTGGGAGAACTATTAGTCTCCGCCCATGAAAGGGCACGGTCCCGCAGAAGACCTAAAATGAACTGAATCTTTGCTGCGTCGGCTCCAAACACAGCTGGCTGGAGTAAAAACACCTGCTCACACTGAAGCAAAAATCCCCGACAACGGTTCAGATCCCCGGAAAAACAATCTGGCGTAGGAATCCATGATTGAAGGAAGTTCGGGTGGCCTTACCGGTGCAGAGGGGTTCTGGACAGATGAGGCCGGAGCGTCTGAGGCAGCAGCCGGCAGCTGATCCAGTTGCTGCTCCAAACGGTTGAATTGGGCTTGTATCTGATTCATCATGGCTTGAAGTGTCTGGTCCATTTGACCCAGATTGGTGTCCTGCTGTGAAACAGCATGACGGAGCTGGGCGACCTCTGCGTGTGCTCCGACGGTGTCTGCGTTCTGGCCAGTCCGTTCTGTCATGATTCCCGGGGGGGCAGAACACACGAGACCACGTTAGACAGATTTGAAGGTGAAAACTCAAAAGTTTATTGGGGGATCCTTCAGCTCCCAGACAACCACCGCAGAGAAGCCTCTCCACGGTGCAGGATGGGAGAGGATGGCGAGGACCGGGAGAACGCAGGAAAACAGGAACTGTTGCGAGCTCAGGGATCATCCCCAGGGGGGAAACTCTGAAGAGAGCGCTGGCACAACCACTACCCTCACAGGAGTACGGACTGGCGACGACCACTGGCAGCTCCAGGCTTTTAAGGGCGGAGCCGCTGATGAGCCTCAGGTGGAAGGAGTTCTCCTCCCCCACGGCTGCTCCTGCTCTGCTGTCACAATGCGAGGGGGAGGAAGGAACACTACACTCAGAACAGAAAGACACTCACCAAAACAAACACAACACAAAACATAAAACCACCAGGACCGGACCCACCGAATCCTGACAGTTACATACATATATATATATATATATATATATATATATAATATCATTACTGCTACGGGTCAATGTCGGGACATCGTCTCATTAATACTGGTATAACTACTACTACTTTCATTAATACTGGTATAACTACTGCTACTCTCATTAAAACTGATAAAACTACTACTACTTTCATTAATACTGATATAACTACTCCTACTTTCATTAATACTGATATAACTACTGCTACTCTCATTAACATTGATATAACTACTCCTACTCTCATTAATACTGATATAACTACTCCTACTTTCATTAATACTGATATCACTACTCCTGATATAACTACTGCTACTCTCATTAAAACTGGTATAACACCTACTACTTTCATTAAAACTGGTATAACTACTCCTACTACTCCTACTACTCCTACTACTCGATGTTATTACAGTCCAACTCGATCCCCTTGGAGTTTCCGGCGAGTGGGTTCAGCTACGTCACTTCCTGTGGGTCGGCTTCTGTCTACGTAACTTCCTACATGTTCGGTCCATCATGTCACTTCCTGTGAAGTGGCGTCTGGATACGTCATTTCCGGTGGGTCATCTGGTGTCATTTCCGCTAATGCTTCCGCCTTGCACCATTTCAAGATGGCGGCGACCAAGAAACGAATATGGCGGTGTAGGTACCAGATCTGTCCAGCCTACCAGATCTGTCCGAGGCGGGACCTTTGCCCACGCCTTCTGATGACGTGGCACATTATGATTGGCTGTGATGGCATTTCGCTTTATTACTAGCTACAAGTTTCTCCCGTCACAGTGTGGATAAGTTAGGAAGCTAACGTTAGCTTTCAGTTAGCGTTGTAGCTTCGTGGAAAGCTAACATGGTGAGCTGTGTGAGGTGAACAGGACGCTACGACTGGTTTTATGACTCTGAATGTCTCGAAGTGGCAGTGATCTGTCTGGTTTAACTTCAGGAGAGACTGAAGGTGTCTGGTTTAACTTCAGGAGGGACTGAAGGTGTCTGGTTTAACTTCAGGAGAGTGTAGAGACTGAAGGTGTCTGGTTTAACTTGAGGAGAGACTGAAAGTGTCTGGTTTAACTTCAGGAGGGACTGAAGGTGTCTGGTTTAACTTCAGGAGAGTGTAGAGACTGAAGGTGTCTGGTTTAACTTCAGGAGAGACTAAAGGTGTCTGGTTTAACTTCAGGAGAGTGTAGAGACTGAAGGTGTCTGGTTTAACTTCAGGAGAGTGTAGAGACTGAATGTGACTGGTTTAACTTCAGGAGAGTGTAGAGACCGAATGTGACTGGTTTAACTTCAGGAGAGTGTAGAGACAAAAGGTGTCTGGTTTAACTTCAGGAGAGTGTAGAGACTACAGGGGTCTGGTTTAACTTCAGGAGGGACTGAATGTGTCTGGTTTAACTTCAGGGGAGGCTGAAGGTGTCTGGTTTAACTTCAGGAGGGACTGAAGGTGTCTGGTTTAACTTCAGGAGAGTGTCGAGACTGAAGGTGTCTGGTTTAACTTCAAGAGGGACTGAAGGTGTCTGGTTTAACTTCAGGAGAGACTAAAGGTGTCTGGTTTAACTTCAGGAGAGTGTAGAGACTGAAGGTGTCTGGTTTAACTTCAGGAGGGACTGAAGGTGTCTGGTTTAACTTCAGGAGGGACTAAAGGTGTCTGGTTTAACTTCAGGAGGGACTGAAGGTGTCTGGTTTAACTTCAGGGGAGGCTGAAGGTGTCTGGTTTAACTTCAGGAGGGACTGAAGGGGTCTGGTTTAACTTCAGGGGAGGCTGAAGGTGTCTGGTTTAACTTCAGGAGGGACTGAAGGTGTCTGGTTTAACTTCAGGAGAGTGTAGAGACTAAAGGTACCTGGGTTAACTTCAGGAGAGACTGAAGGTGTCTGGTTTAACTTCAGGAGAGTGTAGAGACTGAAGTTGTCTGGTTTAACTTCAGGAGGGACTGAATGTGTCTGGTTTAACTTCAGGAGAGTGTAGAGACTTAAAGTGTCTGGTTTAACTTCAGGAGGGACTGAAGGTGTCTGGTTTAACTTCAGGAGAGTGTAGAGACTGAAAGTGTCTGGTTTAACTTGAGGAGAGACTGAATGTGTCTGGTTTAACTTCAGGAGAGTGCAGAGACTAAATGTGTCTGGTTTAACTTCAGGAGAGACTGAAGGTGTCTGGTTTAACTTCAGGAGGGACTGAATGTGTCTGGTTTAACTTCAGGAGAGTGCAGAGACTAAATGTGTCTGGTTTAACTTCAGGAGAGACTGAAGGTGTCTGGTTTAACTTCAGGAGAGTGTAGAGACTGAAAGTGTCTGGTTTAACTTCAGGAGAGACTGAAGGTGTCTGGTTTAACTTGAGGAGAGACTGAAGGTGTCTGGTTTAACTTCAGGAGGAACTGAAGATGTCTGGTTTAACTTCAGGAGAGTGTAGAGACTAAAGGTGTCTGGTTTAACTTCAGGAGAGTGTAGAGACTGAAAGTGTCTGGTTTAACTTGAGGAGAGGCAGAAGGTGTCTGGTTTAACTTAAGGAGAGTGTAGAGGCTGAAGGTGTCTGGTTTAACTTGAGGAGAGTGTAGGGACTAAAGGTGTCTGGTTTAACTTCAGGAGGGACTGAAGGTGTCTGGTTTAACTTCAGGGGAGGCTGAAGGTGTCTGGTTTAACTTCAGGAGAGTGTAGAGACTAAAGGTGTCTGGTTTAACTTCAGGAGAGACTGAAGGTGTCTGGTTTAACTTCAGGAGGGACTGAAGGTGTCTGGTTTAACTTCAGGAGAGTGTAGAGACTGAAGGTGTCTGGTTTAACTTCAGGAGAGTGGAGGGACTACAGGTGTCTGGTTTAACTTCAAGAGGGACTGAAGGTGTCTGGTTTAACTTCAGGGGAGGCTGAAGGTGTCTGGTTTAACTTCAGGAGGGACTGAAGGTGTCTGGTTTAACTTCAGGAGGGTGTAGAGAATAAAGGTGTCTGGTTTAACTTCAGGAGGGACTGAAGGTCTCTGGTTTAACTTCAGGGGAGGCTGAAGGTGTCTGGTTTAACTTCAGGAGGGACTGAAGTTGTCTAGTTTAACTTCAGGAGAGTGTACAGACTGAAGGTGTCTGGTTTAACTTCAGGAGAGTGTAGAGACTGAAGGGGTCTGTTTTAACTTCAGGAGGGACTGAAGGTGTCTGGTTTAACTTCAGGGGAGGCTGAAGGTGTCTGGTTTAACTTTAGGAGGGACTGAAGGTGTCTGGTTTAACTTCAGGAGAGTGTACAGACTGAAGGTGTCTGGTTTAAATTCAGGAGAGTGTAGAGAATAAAGGTGTCTGGTTTAACTTCAGGAGGGACTGAAGGTGTCTGGTTTAACTTCAGGAGAGACTAAAGGTGTCTGGTTTAACTTCAGGAGAGTGTAGAGACTGAAAGTGTCTGGTTTAACTTCAGGAGAGTGTAGAGACTAAAGGTGTCTGGTTTAACTTGAGGAGAGACTGAATGTGTCTGGTTTAACTTCAGGAGAGTGTAGAGACTAAAGGTGTCTGGTTTAACTTCAGGAGGGACTGAAGGTGTCTGGTTTAACTTCAGGAGAGTGTAGAGACTAAAGGTGTCTGGTTTAACTTCAGGAGAGTGTAGAGACTGAAGGTGTCTGGTTTAACTTCAGGAGAGTGTAGAGACTAAAGGTGTCTGGTTTAACTTCAGGAGAGTGTAGAGACTAAAGGTGTCTGGTTTAGCTTCAGGAGAGTGTAGAGACTAAAGGTGTCTGGTTTAACTTCAGGAGAGTGTAGAGACTAAAGGTGTCTGGTTTAACTTCAGGAGAGACTAAAGGTGTCTGGTTTAACTTCAGGAGAGTGTAGAGACTAAAGGTGTCTGGTTTAACTTCAGGAGAGACTAAAGGTGTCTGGTTTAACTTCAGGAGAGTGTAGAGACTAAAGGTGTCTGGTTTAACTTCAGGAGAGACTAAAGGTGTCTGGTTTAACTTCAGGAGAGACTAAAGGTGTCTGGTTTAACTTCAGGAGAGTGTAGAGACTAAAGGTGTCTGGTTTAACTTCAGGAGAGTGTAGAGACTAAAGGTGTCTGGTTTAACTTCAGGAGAGACTAAAGGTGTCTGGTTTAACTTCAGGAGAGTGTAGAGACTGAAGGCGTCTGGTGGAGCTTTGTCTGATTTTCATGAAGTGTCCTTTTTTGCCCCTCTTCAGGTATGGACTAGTCCCCCTGAACAGAAAGACCCCCCACAGCTCTTACTGATTTGCTTTGTATTGCTTTTGTCTTTTCCAGACGGTTTGACTCGTCCAGTAAATACAAGACAAAAAGCAAATGGAAAAGACAAAGACAAAACAGGACAAGCATTGAAAAAATGGAATAAGCAAAGACGAGATGGAAAAAGAAAGAACCTTTGTATATTTCTTGTTTTATTGATTCTCTTTATATTTCCACATTTATTTCCTTTTAATTTTGGCACTCCTGTGATTCCAAACAGCAGCGCCAGCAACACCACCATCTCCGGTTTTCCCCACTGGCATCTCTTGATCAAAGGGGCACTGAAGCAGACCAAGGTACATTTTGTTAGTTTGATTTGTTGACAAAATCCACACAATCACAAACAAAAAAAATGGGTCGTTTTTTCGTTTTCTAATTTGGGTCAGAAAACAATAAAACGAGAATTCAACAAATATTTTTGTTTTCTGGTTTTTGGACAAAAATTGAAAAAACCGACTTTCGGCTCCTATTTTCTTTTGTGGTTGATGAAGTAGATTAACGCTGTCATTGGTGGGCGGGGATTCAGCGACCCTTTTGTTTCGGATTAGTCGGGTTTGCCTGAACTTTTCACAGTAAAACTCCACGTTGACACGACATACCTCAATGTCAAATCACCACTGCACCTCCAGTCTGTGTTGTCACCATATGGTGTTTGGTTATATATCGATGCGATACACACATGATTTATTTTAAGGTTTTAAACACACTAACATTCATTAAATTATGCCTTCAAATGACAAACATGCCTCCACACTGCCACCTGCAGGTATTTTTTGTAACTGCTTTTGGCGTGTCAGGTAGTTGCCGGCAAACGGCAGTATAACATCCAGGAGTTCCGGGTTAATCAGGAGTAAGTGTGGAAAAATACCCAGTGCAGAGTCAGTAAGTAAGTAATATTTATTTATATAGCAGCTTTCACAGACAAAAAGCCACAAAATACTTCACAACACTGTTTAAAAACATCAGAAAGTACACAGAATATAAACGGCCAAGACAAGACGAAACCCTAGCAGCACAAAGGTCGTTAATTAAAAGCCTGAACTAATAGACGAGTCTTAAGTTTGTTCTTGAAGGTGTCAACAGAGTCAGTTGAGTCCAAAGAGGGAAGAAGATCCTTCCAAAGCCTCGGAGCAACAGCCTGGAAGGATCGGTCACCTCTAGTGAGGAAATGAGAGCGTGGAACCTTCAGCAGGTTCTGATCCACAGACCTCAGAGCCGTTCAGGGGTGTAAGGCTGGACCAGATCACTGAGAAAAGAAGGAGCCTGACCATGCAAGGCTCTGAAGACCAGGACCAGAACTTTAAACTGGATCCTATAGGACACTGGCAGCCAATGAAGTTCTTTTAGAACCGGGGACACTCAGAATTCTCACTTGCAATTGCAGTGGAGAGAGCTCCTTCTTGTTCAGACATGAAAACAAACTGTGACTATACTCTAAACGTGAAGACACAGAGGCATGAATGAGCATGTGTGTATCATATCGATATATAACCAAACACCCTATGGTGACATCACAGACTAGAGGTGCAGTGGTGATTTGACATCGAGGTATGTTGTGTCAACGTGGAGTTTTACTGTGAAAAGTTCAGACAAACGTGAACCAATCAGAAACAAAAGGGTCAATGAAGCCCCGCCCACCAATGACAGCGTTAATGTACTTCATCAACAAAAGAAAATAGGAAACTGAATGAATGTCAGTTTTTTCGATTTTTGTCCAAAACCCAGAAAATTTAAAAACGAGTTGAATTCTCGTTTTTTTTGTTTTCTGACCCAAATTAGAAAAAGAAAAAACGACCCGTTTTTTAGTTTGTGATTGTGTGGATTTTGTCAACAAATCAAACTAACAAAACGTACCTTGGTCTCGTCAGGTCATGGAGTTTCCTGCCTCCTTTCTCTTTCTGCCGTGTTGTGGTTGAGCAGTTCTCCCTGCAGCCGGTGGGGGCAGTAGTGAGTGGACACCACGGTGTGGCTACCGCCTAAAGCAGGAAGAAGAGCTCCTCACGTCAGTTAGCACAGTGGCGGTTGGTAGACGTCTGATAAAATACGTTAATGTTAAAAAGTGATTGTGTCTAAAGACGCGGAGCCGCGGCCAGCAGGTCATGCAGCGCTCCAAAAGGTAATGAGCCGTAAAGCCCCGGGGTCTCGGCTCAGCGGCGCCCACAAACTGCGGCCACACTGGAACGACTGGCAGCCCAGGTTGGTGCTCCTCTCCCGGTTACAAACACAGATCCGCTCCGGGCCCTGGAGCCTGCTCCGGTGCTGCGCTACAGGTTAAAGACACAGCTCCGCTCCGGGGCCTGGAGCCTGCTCCAGTGATCCTGCCGGGGTCGTGGAGCCAGCTGTGGAGGGCTCTGTGTCCTCCGCTCCGGGTCGAACCCTGTCCGGGCCTGCGCTCGGCTCGGGTCCGGGTCCGGGTCGGTGTGCTGGCCTCTCCGGGCCTGGAGCCTGCTCTGCTCTGCTCTGTTGTCAGTCCTTTTCCCCGGAAACTATCCTCGCAGGTTTCAGTGTTCTAACACGATGTAGGAGGATTTCTGCTGGTTGTTTTTCCCGGTTTCCCCAGATCGGCCTCTCATGAGCCCGTCTCGTGGAGCTGCCAGCCCGCGTTGTTCCCGCCGGTCCGCGCTAACGGCTACTAGCATTAAGACATAAACAGTCCGCCAGATGCCAATATTACACTCAAAGTGTGTGCGTGTGTGTGTGCGTGTGTGTGTGCGTGTGTGTGTGCGTGTGTGTGTGTGTGTGTGTGTGAGAAGTCTTGTAGTGCTGGTTAGCAGAAGCTAACTGTTAGCACGGGCACGACGACACCCTGCGATCACTGTTATTACCCCAAATAAATTCTTTATACATTCAGAATGAGCTGGCAGAGTACAACACTATCCTTTAAAAGGGAAACAATGGTCAACTAGAAAGATCGACCAAAGCACAACATTCGATTACTCAAACACTTATTAACTCCTTTTACTTTGTATAGAAACGTCTTTGTCAGAAACTCCATGTGTCCAGCACCCTTAAGTTGCTTATAATCAGACTATCATATTGGCATTAACAGTGTTGGGTAAGTTCAGTTTCTACATGAACTAGTTCAAAGTTCAGTTCTCAAATTTTAAAATGAACTTGTTCAGTTCATAGTTCATAATTCACAGTTCAAAAAATGAACTAGTTCATAGTTCTTTTTTCTTTTTTTTTTCCAATATGTTGCTGCGAGCTATTACCCTCAGAATACTGGTATCTCCCCATTGTTACCACCCATTCAGTCCTCACTAGTTGCTACTAGGATATTCACAAAAACATGAGGAAAAACTTGCAGCTTGAATGGTCTTTATGAATGAGGAATTATTAAAACAAAAACAGACTTGTCCATAAGGTGCAAAGAAAAACATACCAGGCAGGTTCTACAAACAAATTACAACTTAAAATATTAAAACCTTCAAGTAATTCTTTAGTTACTCGCACATACCTTGAAAGTCCAGCCAGTTTCAATGAGCTGTCTCAGGTTTGATGTTGAAGTTGTTGAGTTGCTTCTTGAAACCCGGCGGGCAAAGTTTATATAAAATAGTAAGATTTTTCGCACCTGGATCATCGCTGACTTTTTTATAAAATAATTTTAAGTACCGTGATTTCCTGACTATTGAGCGCACTGGAATATATGCTGCACCCACCAAATTTAAAAAGGATAAAAAGATGCACCTGAACGCATCACCCAGTATCGGCAGCATGGAGCTTGTTAACCCTTAAAAAGCAGAGTCGTCCTCCGCAGGGTTCAAAGCATGTTTTAAAACAAAAAGTAGCGGCTTATCGTCCGGAAAGTCCAGTAAACATACGAAGATGAAGTATTAATCGTGGAGGCAGAGTCTGAGGTAGAGCTGCTGTCTTCATTTTGTTTTTGCTGTGATGCTTCACATTTTGATGACGTATGTGGCGGTGCGACTCTGGTGCCTGCTGTTGCCAGATTGGCTGTTTTCCCTTGATATGATAAAGCCCGTTAACGGTGAGCTTCAGCTGGGTTTTCGACCGGAAAGCTCGGAAATCTGGCAACCCTCTTAAACAATTTTGAACTGTGAGAGCGCCGTTCACTAACACCAGAATGAGCGCCGCTCACAGTGACGTTCATCAGACAGAAATACAGAACGTTCAGTTCACGTTCACCTAAAATATGAACAAGTTCATGAACGAGCGTTCAGTGAACTCCTTCAGGCACAACACTGGGCATTAAGGCTAAAGTGTCACAGTCTGTCTAAACTATAAAAATCTCTTGGCAGCATTTCAGACCCAAGAACCAATGACACCAAGATAAACGAGGACCATGCTAATTGTACTCACAGAAGCAATGTGTTTAAGCCTTCAGAATTTGTTCCTTTCAGTTGGTGGCGTACCGATCGTACCAGGCCTCAGACCACACTTCAGAGTGGGAGAACAGTCGCATGCCAACGGACGTGACTATCAAACGCAGGACAAATGGAATAACTGAGGTCCTGTATACATGACAATGATTTCAAGTGAAGGCACAAAGCTTTTGTTGCTATTTGTGCTGTTTACACAAAATCAGTGCTCAGCCACCGATAAAGCATATTTTTGAGAGCAGCTCTAAAGGTGGAACTATTTGAAAACTGCTCAAAATTTTGAAAAAGAAAATAGACTTTAAATGATGCATAATGAACTGTGGAGTACTAAATACTGCATTGTGATGATATTGAATGAACCAAACACCAAATAATATGTTATGAAAGAAACAAACCTATTTAAAAGCACATAACTGAACCAATATAAAGATGTGTATGTGTATATATATATATATATATATACACAAAGAGGCATACAAAATAGAATTTGACTTGAGGGCCACATACAGTCCAGTTTCATTTTAAGTGGCTGGACTGGTAAAATATTGCTATGATAACCTTTAAATTTACACTTCAAATGATTCTTTGTTGTGGCCACAGTGTACGGGGTGAAACTGTCTATAATTATACAAGATCACACAATTACTACTGCAAATGACAACAATCTCAACATAAAGTCAATTTTAATTAAACAGACTGCTGCAAAATACAGTGAAATGTAAAAAAAAAAGAAACAACCTCCAATAAATCCTATAAAACCTCCTTGCTTGGTGGTTTGTGGAGCTGGATTGGAGCCTTTAGCGAGCAGCTGGCTTTGGCCCATGGGCTTGATGTTTGACTCCCAGTGTAAAGTGAAAGTGAAACTTGGAGGAGTCACAGCAGCGCTGCTGGAGGCTGTCTGCTGATTAAGGTGTGTTAACAGTTAAAACCTCTCCGTGCAATGATAAGTCTGCTCTTACCGGGTCCCTAGTCTGAGGTTCTACTGTACACATATTTTAGAGGCTTTGCGCAGCTGTGTGCTATTTTCCAGCTATCTTTTTCTAAAATTGACCATCCAAATGAGGGCTGGAGGCTCGCAGCCTTAAACGGTGCAGTGAAATGCAGCTGCTGCTGCTTGAACTGACTTTAACAGCCAAAATACTGCTTGTGCGTCCTCGCCCTCCTGTCGGAGGACGAACTTGCGATTACCCAGCCCAGTGAGTGCAGAACTCTGCTGTGAAGGTGGAGACTTGCAGCGGTGGTGTATTCGCGTCAATTAAAGAAGAAGAAGACAAAAAACATTTTAAGGAGCGGTGGCAAGGATTTAGGAATGGTGGCCCGCCACTGCTAAATGAATATAGAGGAAACGCTGGATAATCCAAATAAAGGACAAAACGTGTGTAGTATAAAAGACATTAAAAGATTAGTAAAACCACGTAGAGTAAAAAGTGAACAGCTCACATGGTTTTGAAGGCCCAAAGAGAGCAGGTCAGTTTAAAACCAAGCAGGGAAAGACCTGTCTGATAGGCAGAGACAAATCATTGCACAGCTTCGGGGCAATAACTGCAAAAGCACGGTCCCCTCTGAGTTTGGGCTTAGTGTCGGCACCCACTGATCAGCTGCTCTTACTACCGACAGATGGACCTCTCACGCTACAGAAAGTTTCCTGACTGTAACATCCCACTACATGAGCTCCGAGTGGGAAATGAAAAGCTCCTTGTTGCAGATCCGCTCCTTTCATGAGAGCATCTCTCTGAAGCACTGTGACAGAAGGGAGGTTGGAGAGGGGCAGTTGCACAAGACTTGTTAATATACAAAATTCTGGGGTGTTAAAACAACATTGTACCCCAAACCAAAAACCATGACCACCAATGAAGCCGTGGATTTTGTGAACCATCACATCCCTTTTATAGCATACAGTGAGTACGGAAAGTATTCAGACACCTTTAAATTTTTCACTTTGTTTCATTGCAGCCATTTACTAAAATCAAAAAAGTTCATTATATTTCTCATTAATGTACACCCAGCACCCCATCTTGACAGAAAAAAACAAATGTAGAATTTTTTGCAAATTTATAAACAAAGAAAAACTGAAATATCACATGGTCATAAGTATTCAGAGCCTATGCTGTGACACTCATGTTCAACTCAAATGCTGTCCATTTCTTCTGATTCTCCTTGAGATGGTTCTATGCCTTCATTGGAGTCCAGCTGTGTTAGATTAAACTGATTGGACTTGATTAGGAAAAACACACACTTGTCTATATAAGACCTTACAGTACATGTCGAGGTTGAAGGAACTGCCCAAGGAGCTCACAGACAGAATTGTGGCAAGGCACAGATCTGAACAAGGTTACAAAAAAGATTCTGCAGCACTCAAGGTTCCTCAGAGCACAGTGGCCTCCATAATCCTTAAATGGAAGAAGTTTGGGACGACCAGAACTCTTCCTAGACCTAGCCATCCAGCCGAACTGAGCAATGGTGGGAGAAGAGCCTTGGTGAGAGAGGTGAAGAAGAACCCAAAAGATCACTGTGGCTGAGCTCCAGAGATGCAGTAGGGAGATGGGAGAAAGTTCCACAAAGTCAACTATCACTGCAGCCCAACACCAGTCGGGGCTTTATGGCAGAGCCTCTCCTCTGTGCAAGACATATTGTTGCCTGCATAGAGTTTACCAAAGAACACATGAAGGACTTCCAGACTATGAGAAATAAGATTCTCTGGACTGAGGAGGCCAAGATAGAACTTTTTGGCGTTAATTCTCAACGGTATGTGTGGAGAAAACCCGGCACTGCTCATCACCTGCCCAATACAATCCCAACAGTGAAACATGGTGGTGGCAGCATCATGCTATGGGGGTGTTTTTCAGCTGCAGGGACAGGACCACTGGTTGCAATTGAAGGAAAGATGAATGTGGCCAAGTACAGAGATATCCTGGAAGAAAAACTCTACCAGAGTGCTCAGAACCTCAGACTGGGCTGAAGGTTGACCTTCCAACAAGACAATGGCCCTCAGCACACAGCTAAATACCAATGGAGTGGCTCTGTGACCATTCTTGACTGGCCCAGCCAGAACCCTGACCTAAACCCAGTCGAGCATCTCTGGAGAGACCAGAAAATGGCTGTCCACCAACGTTCATCATCCAACGTGACAGAACTGGAGAGGATCTGGGGGGAGGACTGGTAGAGGATCCCCAAATCCAGGTGTGAAAAGCTTGTTGCATCATTCCCAAGAAGACTCATGGCTGTACTCGCTCAAAAGGGTGCTTCTACTCAATCCTGAGCAAAGGGTCTGAATACTTATGAGCATTTGATATTTCAGTTTTTCTTTTTTAATAAATTTCAGTTTTTTTCTGTCAAGATGGGGTGCTGGGTGTACATTAATGAGAAATAAAATGAACTTCTTTGATTTTAGCAAATGGCTGCAATGAAACAAAGAGTGAAAATTTTTAAGGAGGCTGAATACTTTCCGTACCCACTGTATGTTCTCTGCTGCATGTTTGTGGTTCACAAATACAACGCCAACTTGTGGCCCGGCATTCTAACTACATTGTGTTTCTGCTTTTTCTGTGGAAAGAGACATTGTTTTCCGAATCTTCTCTGGAGCCATAACAAAAATGATGTGTTTTCCCTTGAAGGAAGTGGGGCCTCTTTCTAAAGAAATCTGGGATTAGGATGAAAATGTGCAAATAACTAATTTTACGTAACAAAAATTCAACTTTGTGCTGTCACCTCGCTGCTAAACGTGTCCACAAGGACGAGAAGAAATGTCTCCTGGTAGATTCAAATAACACTGTCAATAAGTATTTGTTTCATTCAAACCTGTTTGAATTGAAAATCAAATGCAATTAATTGCAAAACCCCCTAATTATTAATCTTTAAAGTCCCAATATTAAAAAAAAAGGGGGGGGGGGATTCTCCTCTTCCTCACCTCTCTGTTCATCTCCTGCAGCTGGTCTGATGTCTAGATGTGAACTTCAAATGTCATTCGCTGAACTTCATCCCATCTATAATATTTGATGCTCTAGCATTATGGTGCACAGTAAGGCCTTTTTTGAGCTCTTATTTATTATCCAGTCTCTATCAATTTGTTTCCGTCAATTGTGGATGTGGACAACTTAAAATAATGTGTGAATTCCTGCCTCTGCATCTGCTTGGAATTCTTTTGGCCATGTATGATGTTAACCCTCAGTGTCACTCACTGTATTTGGCCCAAATGCAGGATCACTCAAATCAAGTGTCTGATCAGTCGCCTCTGACCCCCCCCCTAATTCCAATGACACGCGTATAAAAACAAAATACTTTGTTTTGATGGCTTGAATATAGTTCCAAACGCTTGTTTGAAAGATACAAATTGAAGGAATGTTTTTTTATTTTCAGAAATTGCGTGGAACAAGCAGCATATGAACAATTTGAACATAGAATAAATCCGAAAAAAGACAGTAGACCTTTGGGAAATGAAATAACCTTGCAAAGGCTATATGAATTAGAGTTGTTTTTATTATTGCCAGCCCAACAGAGGCAGGTTCTTGCGCAAAACTTGGAATTTTTTATTTATTTTGTAAACCTCTTTGAAAACACACAAAAAAAAGTAATGGCAAAAGTTTGAACTCATTTGTTATGAGGCAAGCAGCATAAAAGCAATATTAACATAGCTGTGATCCCTCTCAATGCAGTGGTTGGATGTGTTTTCTGCTTTTTGCTTGCTTGATGTCTTACAGAAGCTGCACAAATATAACGGGCTGCTTCACCAGTGATATCCTTGGTGAAGTCGTCCCACACCATGTTGCCTCCACCTACTTTGCTATCTATGCTGTCTAATATAATGCGTTAATTTAAATAATTGATTTGATAAGTTTAATTCGTAAAAAAAATTGAATGCAATTATGAATGCAACGGTTGATTGAGAAAGTAAAAGTCATTAGCTTTACTTTGTAAAGCTGAATTTAACGACCAAAGAAGTAATTCTGCAGTAAAACAGCAGGTTGCCATGTTGGCTGACCAGGAGCCTCCAAACTTCTAAAGCTGGAGGAAATACTGGTAAAATATAAAATTCTTCTCTCTCTCTCTCTCTCTCTCTCTCTCTCTCTCTCTCTCTCTCTCTCTCTCTCTCTCTCTCTCTCTCTGTGTCTGTGTCTGTGTCTGTGTCTGTGTCTGTGTCTGTGTCTGTGTCTGTGTCTGTGTCTGTGTCTGTGTCTGTGTGTGTGTGTGCCATTATACACATATTTTAGAGGCTTTGGGCAACACGTTTCAGGGCTTGAATTAAACTGTATAAAACCGTCAAACTCCATATTTAGCAGTGGATCTGACAACACTTGGTTAGATGGTTGGTTGGTGTGGTTAGATTTATTTATTTATATGAAAGAACCAGTTTTAAACACGGCTTCTGTAGTGGGGCTGCAGACGGGTGAGCGAGCGTGAGGAGAGAGAGAGAGAGAGTGCAGCAGGTCGGAGTTACGTGATTCACCTGAACAACATCACATCATATCGATTGCAGGCTTGTGAATCGAATCGAATCAAAATCATATCGTGACAGACTGTGACATCGGCTAACATCGTATCGTCATCCAAACATATCGACATGGTATCGTGATGAAGCTGGTGATTTACACCTCTAATAAAGAGATGCACATAAGAGAGGAGGACAAAACTAAAGTAATGTATAAAGTTCAGAGAATGCAGAGAGAAGAAAGAAACACTATTTGCTGGATCCATCTGAGGTACATCGTGATAACATTAGCACTGTGTGTTAATATCATGTCCTGCATAACTTTTCAGGCTCACAAATATGTTGTTGCTTTAATCTCTGTGTTAATAGCTGGAAAGAAGTGAAGCAGAGAGACAAGACAGGGAAAGACTAGATCAAGGAGAGAAGAGGAGACTAGAAAGACTAGATCATGGAGAGAAGACGAGACTAGAAAGACTAGTTCATGGAGAGAAGAGGAGACTAGAAAGACTAGATCATGGAGAGAAGACGAGACTAGAAAGACTAGTTCATGGAGAGAAGAGGAGACTAGAAAGACTAGATCATGGAGAGAAGAGGAGATTAGAAAGACTAGATCATGGAGAGAAGAGGAGACTAGAAAGACTAGAACCTGGAGAGAAGACTGAGCCACTGATGCAGCTGAGAGAGAAAGGAGAAGGTTTAAGTCCTCTATTGATCTCCGGTATGAACGGGACAATGTAAGACCTATAGCAAGGCTCATGCATCTTTTGCCCCTGCTTGTAGAAATCCCCCCCATGTGAAGCAGGTCAGGGGGGAATTCACCCCATTTTGGAAAATGAAATCCAAGCTCTGTCAAGCCTAGTTTATACTGCATATGTGAAAGCTGACTGGTTGTAGAAAGTCATTTGTGAAACTGTTTGGACTACGGGTGCCTTCTTGGCTCAATCTTAGGACATACTCAGGGAATCTGGTCGCCTAAATATGGCTGTTGTTAAAGCATTGTTATACATTATTTTCAGTGATGTCATGACCCTGTAGGTCGCTGCTATTTTGTGAGTTAAACCAACTGATCAGCAACACTAGTTCTGGGTCAATGATTTGACCCCCCCCCCCCCCCCATTTACATTGACAGGTAAATGTTAAAATATACAAAGCTAAGCTCAGCTGCGACTGGTGTTGCGTAGCAGAGTGAGATTAACAGGGAAACACAACAAACACTCCTTACAAGGAGAAGTTAACAGTTATGTTAGCCGTTAAGCTAAGTTAGCTCTCCTTCTCTTTCTCTTGGTGCTTTGCACTGTGAGTCAGCAGCAGGCGTCAAGCAGGCCGCGAGCAGGCGTCCAGCAGGCCGCGAGCAGGCGGCCAGCAGGCTAACTGCAGCTTCCCGGTGCTCATCCCTTTAACCCGGGTGGCAGCTGGCTGGTTCAACGCCAGCGCTATTAGAAACTATTTTTTGTTTTGGAAATGGAAATGGAAATCATGAGCGGATTCTCACAATCTCCTTTGTCACTTAGCCTGTGGACTGGAGGAAATGCACCTGTACGATGCTTCATGAATCTGTCGCTGTCATAAATTGTTCAAATGTCCACTCTAGCGAGCCTGGCCCTGCCAAGTACAGCAACCCAAAGGTGCTCAACGGTCACAACTGTCAATCAGCGGCAGCGTTTGTGTACATTTACTTGACTCACATAGTGTTGGAGGTCGGCAGCAGCCCAGACGTGTGGCATCATGTGGAAACTCTATCGACCCCTGTTGGTACTCTGCTTTAGTTTTTTGATGTCATGAAATGGTAATATAGTTGTAATGTATGAAGCTGGTATTTCAGAAGTGACCGGATTAAAGTCTGAGTGGTGTCTCCTCTTTACAGAAATCCTCAGGTTGATTGTAGTGTTACCTCCTTCTTATCTCCTCTGACCTCTTATCATTTAACTTCATCAATTTTTAACATTGCACAACTCTGACCGTCTGTCTCTCCAACATGAATTAGTTTTCATATCAAATACATTATCTCTGAATAGGGCTGGGCGATTTGGCCGAGAAAAACAAATCTGTGATTTCGGAAAAAAACCATTTGAGATTTGATTTTCGATGTTTTTCGTAATGCACTGGAATGACTGCAGACATCATATATATTGTCAAAAGTGCAACTTTATTGCTGTAATTGTCCTCAGAGTTAAAATGCATATAAACAATCCAGTGTTTCCTCCAGGATTTTTTTCAGCAGTGGGTTCATGCGCTCCCGAGCTTTTTTATTTTTTGGGGGGGATTAAATGGTGAATTCTAATGCATTGTGGACGACTAAAAACGACATTGTGTACCACTAAATACTACATTGTGACATGATAAATTGTAGGACTGGTTGATATTAAACAAACCAAACGCCAAATAATATGTCATGGAAGAAACATACTTTTTTAAAAGCACATAACTGAACCAATATAAAGATGTATACTATATATATACATGAATCTACATGTGTACAAAACAAAGAGGTATACAAAATAATTACTAAATAAAATTTTACTTCAGAAGCCACATACAGTCCAGTTTCATCTTTAGTAGCTGGACTGGTAAAATAAAGCTCTCATAACCTTTGGATTTACACTTGAAAGTGTTTCTTTGTTGTGGCCACAGTGTACGGGAGGAATTTTGCAAGATCACACAATTAGTACTAAAAATGACAACAACCTCAACATAAAGTAAATTTGAATGAAACAATCTGCTGCAAACCTTCCGTGGGCTCACCACCTGCAGGAAGGTTCTTAAAGGAGACATATCATGCTTTTAAATCCTTCCTTTTTACATATAAATCATACAGTTGTGGTCTATACAACGCGAAACTGCAATGCTTGGGTCTGAATTCCTCATTATTAGAGCTCCACAGGCCCCTTTTCTACCCCTTTTCTGATGTGCTTCTGAGAGCAACTCGTTTTGGGGCGGTCTCTTCATACCCCGCCTCCTCTCCAGGTTGCAGAGGTGACACTCGGTTCAACGTCACCCTGTTCGGCCATCTTTGTAGTTTGATAGAACAGATACAATTATCTAGCGGCACAGAAACTTTATATTCACACATTATTTACAAAATGTCAACAAGGGAAGATTTGTCCATCCAGCCATACATGTTGGAGCCAGAGTCGGACCCGGCGGAGCGAGATGAAAATGACCATGATGCACCTGAAGAACAACGTCTTCATATGGATGTAACGCAATGGTGTGTTACTATATTTACACTAACTTCTCCATCCATGCCCACTACTACAATACTGCCTGTATTACAACGACTATTTAACACAGAAGTTACATTCTAATCTAAAACGAGCACACAGCGCTAACATATGAAGACAACTGCTAATGCTAACAAAACAATGACAGGGACGTCTTATCATCACACTTTTTAGCGTTATATACAGCTTACCGAAGTGCTCTGTTCGTCGTCTCCATAGATAGAAGGAACTGACCGCTCAATCAGACCAAGTCTTTCGGCAAATCCTTCTTTATACTGGCGGAGGTTGCTGAAGCAGTCGTCCTTAAAGTGCTTCGCGCACACAAAAATGACCTTACCCACAGATGTGGGTACATTTCTGTGAAAAATAAAACTCAACCAGGCACTTGGAAAAGGTTCTGATGCTGGGAGACGGTGTAACGAAGCTTGTGGGTTACTACATCCAACAACCGAACATTTCGACTTATCCTCTCGTAACTTCGGTTGGACTACAAAATCGCAGCGAGAAACAAAAATGGCGGATTGCTCGAAGTGTCGATGTCCTAATTTGGCAGTTCCGCTGAGAATACTGTGACGTCATTGTTCAAAAAACGTAATAGAGAATAGAAAAATCGAAACCGATCGCAAAATATGACCAAAACAGAATATAAAGATATCAACGGAGCACCTGAAGAGACTACTTTGAACTTTTCTGTACTTCTAAACACTCTAAATATACAACAAAATGCATTTAAGGGCTAAAAAAGTGGATTTAGCATGATATGTCCCCTTTAAAGAAAAATGGTGCGATGTGATCTGGGTGACAGTGCTCAGACTGTCACCCCTGCGACCCGCAAACGGATAAGCGGAAGAAAATGAATGAATCTGCTGCAAAATACAGTGAAATACAAAAAACCAAACAGATTCAAGCTTCAACCAGGTTTAAGCAAAAATGCACCAGCAACAACGGAAACCCACAAGGTTGGGTAGAACAGAATGCCAAGAAAAACTGGGAGGGGAAAAAGCTTGATTTTGCACAATGAAAATCGATTTTAGCTACAAATTTGATAAATCGATTACATCGATTTTTTTTTTCCCCAGCCCTCCCGCTAAACAGGTTTTCGCAATACAATTAACATTTATTTAGTTTTTCAAAGACGGATCTCTGAAAGCCCTTTTCACCTGAATGGATGTGCTTACAGCCCAGGTGAGCTCAGCTTTGGCCTGGACAACCAGGAAGTTGAAGCTCTCTGATTGGTGCTGATTTTAATGTCTTTAAATAAATCAGACCAGAAACTCAATTGGATGGCTCTGCTGATACTGTTTGTCACATGCCAGAAATGTGTGGGTAGCAATCACCTCTATCAGTGTCTGTCCTGTGTTTTATAACTATATAAATGAATGTTGTTTGAAGTGGAATTATAATGTTTTGAAGCCGTTTTCATGACTGAATAAACTGATGCAAACGGAGCTGTTGGGTGTGTGGAAGGAGCTGAGCTTTCTCTGCTTTCGGTGTCCAGAGTTGACAGTGCTTCATCCAGCCAGGACGACTTCAAGTCCCGAGAGGTTGGTTCAGGACCGTTGTTGGACACACTGCCATCCAGCTGCTCTGAACAGCCAGCGGTGCCCAGTGATGTCTACACTGCTGCAGATGCACATCCGGAAGAGGGTGAGCCTGAAAACCCAAATCAATCATTCATTCATTCATTCATTCATTCATTCATTCATTCATTCATTCATGTTCCTTTTAATGAAAGACAAAAATGTACAACAGTGCACCCTAAATTATCATATAAACACCTTCATGATTGGAAGGGAACAGCCAGAAGAAAACATTTGTTATATTTACCTGTCTCTTACTTGAGAATAATAATAATACTGATTAAAAAAAAAAAAAAGTATATTTTTCAAACAAAAGCCAATGCAGTACAAATTCAGTTGATTCAGTTTACATTTTCAGTCCATAACAAAGTTTGCTGCATATTTATATTTTTTTAAATTGACCATTTTTTGTGCAAACTTTTAAATCCTGCAGAGTTTCCTCTACATTCATCAGGAATGGAGGGTCTGAGCAGGCTGATCACAGACTGATCACACACTTGAATGGACATCATGCATGGGCTAAATAATTCCCACGTTATTTATAGGATTAACCCCCCCCCCCCCCGCTGGGAAAAATAAATCCTTGAGCAAACACTGTCCTCTATTTGAGGATTCCACATTTTTACACCAGCAATTGATATACATATTTGTTTCAAATTAGTCAGAGCAACTTGGTTCTTAAAACCGAGGGTCTTCCTGTGATTGTCATCTTCTGAAGTGAAAACAAATAACCTTTGCAGGTTTTTGGTAAAATTCTATATTTGGCTTTGAGCACGATTAACAGTGTCTGTAATTCTATTATTTCTATAAGTTTTCATAACCCTGATTTAACTAATAAACTGTCTATGTTCTCTGAATTTAACTCTGTGGATGATTTGAATTGCTCTTTTTTGCGTTATGAACAAAAGCATTATATTGCTCCTACTAGCACAGTAACTCAAGTAAGGCAACATGAGTGAACAATACAACGTCCTCATTGTTTTGTGATCCGACACAAATTTAACTTTGTTTAAGATAAAAAAAATAACAAACATCTCCCGTACTACTTGATTAGTCCAATTTATGTTCCTTTTACTCATTTAAACTGCTTTTTACATGTCCAAAAAGTGTGACACACCATTAGTCAAATGTGACTTTGGTTAGGACCTTCCTGATTTTGTCTTGTTTTTGCTCTTCAGGTGGATATGAAGCTGGTCAGGGTGTCTGTGATACTACGTTTGGTTGGAAGTCGCTGGGGCAAGAGTTGAGACCCAATAATGTGACAGCGGATTTGACACCTTTTCAGCATGGAAACCGTGCTTTAGCTTCTAAGGACATGAGGAAATCGCAGGGTGAGTCTCTGCGATTAAACCTCCTTCATGGTGTAGACCCACTCAGTGCCTGTGTGAGAGAAATGACTCCACGTATGCAGAAGATGCTGTAGTAAATGCTAAATGTACACTGGTTGCACACTGGATGTATTCCTGCAAGAACTATTGTAAAACCCATTTATTCTAATCTCAACTACTTTAATTGTTTTTGCCATTTGAGCTGCTTGATAGGTTTTATCCATTTTAGCACTTTAACTTTTGCGGCTGTTTTCAGAAGTTTCTCCGTTCAGCCATTTGACTAGTTTTAGTGTGTTTAGGGTTTAATTTGGCCATTCATGAGAAATATGCATAAAACAGCACTGTTGGTAGTAAAAACTCTTTTTATTTTGGGCTTATTCAGTGTTAGCTTTTTGAGAGGTGCAGCTGAAGACTCATTTGTCACCTACAGTAAAAAGCAGATGACAAATGAGTGGACAAACTATTGAGCCATCCAAATAAAATGTCATGTTTGTCACCCTTTGAAAGAACGTTGGCTGTGCAACACATTTAAGATAAAAAAAAAGGGAGTGGTTTATTCATTTGTGACACCAATAATCCTTTTTATTACTTTAATTTCCGGACTATAAACCACTACTTTTGTCACACACTTTGAGCCCAGCAGCTTAAACAATGACGGTGGGTTAACAAGCTTCATGCCACAGATACAAGGGTGATGCGTTCAGGTGCATCACGTAACTCTGACCTTTATTTTAATTTAGTTTTTTCTTTTTAAATTTGGTGTGTGTGGCTTGTATTCAGTTGCGCTCAATAGTCTGGAAATTACGGTAGTCAGGAAAACAATTTATGCCTAAAGTTCCTTTAGACCTGTTGATGATAATGACTTTTTGAGTTTATAGCCAAGTGTTGGTTATTTGTTTCTCTCCGTATGAAGGGTTTGTTGGTGGAGAGTGTAGGGTTGACCGTGTTGTTGTTGCAGACAGAGGCATGGCTCACTCAGAGGAGTCTCGACTGGCAAACCTCCTGCGCCGAGTCTCCAGGGAGGAAGATCGCGACCGGAGACTGGCCACCCTCAAACAGCTGAAGGAGCTCATCAGCCACAGCGAGAGCAAAGTGGTCAGTCACACACTGCAAACTTTCATCCACATTGAGGAACTATTATCTCGGCATCAGCAGTGTTTGAAGAGGTGGACACTTCAGAGCTTCATTTAATACAACAACTTGATGCGACACGCAAACCTGCAACATAAAGAGGACTGACACAGATGACTTTATAAATGCCCATGTTGTAAGCTGTGTTCAGTAAACACAAGTTCATGTTGTTCTACCTAAGTCACACGGGAATATCATTTTCACATCAAGAAACTACCAGGATCCTTCAGTACTCGAAGAAATACAGGTTAAAATGAGAGACTGTAACACCAAAGTTTAGTTTTGATTTCCTTCTTCACCCTAAAGGTTTGAAGGTTCCTACACTGTAGGTGAAATGTCCTCCTCATAATGAGCCTCTTCTCTGTGCAGACCCTGGTCAAACAGCTGGACACCATCCTGAGCACTCTGAATGACATCCTGAACGAGAGGTACGAGCAGACCACACATTCAAATGTTGTGCTGATGGTTCTCAACAGTCTAAAATACACACTCATCAACAACTAAAGGACATTCAACAGTAGGTGATGACTGCTGTGACCTCCGTGGAACAGTTCGTGGTTCCATGTTCATCTTTGGATAATATTACTGCTGGATGCAGCTAGAGCTGAAACAACTCATCGATTAAAATCCATTATTAATGCAGTTGTCAACTATTCCAGTCATTGATTAGTTGATTAATAAGTTGCCCCCCCCCCCGCCCCCCCACAACAGAAAAAGAAATGTCTGTAATCTATCAGCCCAGCAGGCGATAAATGCGTTGTCTTTTTCCAGAGGGAGGAGTCTGGGGGTAGTTGTCGTTGTCCAGATGGAGGAGTCCGGGGGTAGTTGTCCAGATGGAGGAGTCCGGGGGTAGTTGTCGTTGTCCAGATGGAGGAGTCCAGGGGTAGTTGTCCAGATGGAGGAGTCCGGGGGTAGTTGTCGTTGTCCAGATGGAGGAGTCCGGGGGTAGGTGTCCAGATGGAGTCCGGGGGTAGTTGTCGTTGTCCAGATGGAGGAGTCCGGGGGTAGTTGTCCAGATGGAGGAGTCCGGGGGTAGTTGTCGTTGTCCAGATGAAGGAGTCCGGGGGTAGTTGTCGTTGTCCAGATGGAGGAGTCCGGGGGTAGGTGTCCAGATGGAGTCCGGGGGTAGTTGTCGTTGTCCAGATGGAGGAGTCCGGGGGTAGGTGACCAGATGGAGTCCGGGGGTAGTTGTCCAGATGGAGGAGTCCGGGGGTAGTTGTCCAGATTGAGTTTTCTGGAAGTATCTTAAAAGTCCCATATTAAGCCAAATTTACTTTATAATGGTTTTCTAACAGTAATGTGTCTCCACAGCCTGTGTGAGGCCCCAGAACGTCAAAGTCTGTCATGTCTGTCCCTTGCTCCACGTTTTAGAGAATGTGTGCTCATACAGGCGAAAGATTTTCTCTTCATGTCGTCAAGTGTGGAAATAACCCCGTCCTCTTGTAGTGGATACTCCCTTTGACCTTCCCACAGGTAGATGAGCTCTGCTCTCCAAAACTATGAGTGGGCGTCATTTTTGTTTACCAGGAAAACAGAAGCAGTTCATTAGCATTTAAAAGCAGTTACAGAAACAGCCTGTTCTCAGTAGAGCTCACTAGAGGGACTTTAAGACTGGCTGAAATTCAGGACCAAGGCTGGATTTGTGAAAAAACACTTTGAATACAATGTTGTTGGACCTCTGACGACTATAATGTGGAACCTTTAAGCTGTTCCCAGCCGTCCTGAGATGTCTTGTCTATTCTTCTGCAGCAGTAAGCTTCTGTGGGAGTTGCGCCAGGATGCGGCGGCCTGCCTCGGCCTCCTCTGCACGGTGCTGAGTTACGAGGCCGAGCGCATCTTCAAGTGGCTCTTTGTCAAGTTCAACTCGAGCAGTCGCGACGAGGTGAAGCTGCTGTACTTGGTGGCAGCTCAGCGAGCTCTGGAGGCTGCAGGGGAGAGGAAGGCCTTCTCCCACATCATGCAGGTAACACTCTGACCAAAGTCTGACATGCACATTAGTGTGAATCACAAGCTCAGAGATGTTGTGTGTGTGTGGTGTGCTAGCTGGTGATGAGCAACCTGCAGTCCATCCTGGAGAACGTGGACACACCAGAGCTTCTGTGTCAGAGTGTGAAGTGTATCCTCCAGGTGGCTCGCTGCTACCCTCACGTCTTCAGCACCAACTTCAGGGTGAGTCTGTAGTGGGGCCCATACTCGCCCTCGAAACAGCACATGATGATGACAAATGAGACTGACAGGGTCAAAGTAAAGATTACATGTTTAATGTATGCTACACGTTTACTTTAAAGTTCAGTCCTCCATCTTGTGATGTCATAGTTTCCTCATTCAAACTTTTCTGTCAGACCACTGTGAAGGTTTAGCCTTTTGAAATATGCCGTCTGGTACACAGGACACCGTGGACATCTTGGTGGGCTGGCACATCGACCACACACAGAAGCAGATTCTGACTCAGCAAGTCTCAGGTCAGATGGACTTCTTTTTTTTTACTTTGTCTTGGATGAGATTGATGTATCCGACTGAGGTTGATGGTTGATTGAGGTTGATTCATCAGCAAAATGGCTTTAGCTGCGTCTTTGTGGTTGTAATTGGAAAGCATTTTTCAGTCTAAGGACCAGATGGGTCCTTTTTTTTTTTCCTCCTCTTTAGATTCGAATAATTGTTTTTGACCTAAGAATCACACTAAAGAGTGGTTATAGAACACCCAAGAGTTGAATCCTGTTGATGTGTGCTTTTAATGTGATGTTTTCCTCTGTGTTTGTTCAGTTTGGTTACAGAGTCTGGAGCAGTTCTGGGTGGCAGACCTGACCTTCTCTACCACCCTGTTGGGGCAGTTTTTGGAAGATATGGAGGCTTATGCAGAGGTGACCACCAACAGCTTCTTTACTTACTTGGAGAAGGTGGAGCATAGACACATTAGAAACCCCACAATTTCTCCCTGTTGTCACCAGACTGATTTGTGTCGGAAACACAAATCAAGCCCTAAAGAAACTAAACCAAACACAACTGATCGGACAGCACAGAGGTAGACTTGCCCAATAAACAAAATAAGAAAAAGTTTTAGTTATACGTCTTTTTTTTAAAAAGGCCAGAGGAACTCTTTCAGGCTCGTGAGGTAAAAGACCATTAAAAGCTTTAAAAACCAATAATAAAAGCTCAATCTATTATAAAATTAATGATGACGACCTCGTTTTCTGGCAGCTCTAAATAAGAAGAACATCACAATAATCAGTCCTTCAGGTTCTGGGGCAATAACTTAAACCAAAAGTCTATCAAGAGAAAGGTCTGGTTGTATATGATCTGTAAACATGTGGAAAAAGTGATGTGGCCTAACACTGATCTCTGAGGAACGCTACAGCTCCTGATGGTTGAAGTAAGAAAGACATGCCTGATCTGTGTCCAGGATCTGAGCCACGTGGTGTCTGGTGAGACGCTGGATGAAGACATCCCCCCTCCCTCGGTGTCGCTGCCCAAGCTGGCGGCCCTCCTGCGAGTGTTCAGCACGGTGGTGCGCAGCATCGGAGAGCGATTCAGCCCCTTCAGAGGACCGCCTATCACCGAGGCCTACGTCACCGATGTGAGAGCCACACAGCGTCATCAACTGTTACTGTAGTATTTTCAATAATCAGCTGGACCTTTTTAAATACATTTCAGTCTGTTTGGGTACTTTTTTTTATTATAAGGTGTGAAATATGATGTGATTCGACTTTCCAACAGATTGATGACATTTTGTTTTGAAGACTGGCTCTCGGTATTCTTTACCATTTTTCACTGAGTGTCTATAAAGAGTTAATGGAGTCAGTGTGAGGAGCTGGTTGAGTGAGGTGGTGAAGGTTGATGGTCACAGTCGACCCTCAGATAAGCCGTTATCACTGTTACATTTGCTTAAGTTTTGCTCTGTATTGTTACTGCAGGGTTCATTGGGGGTCCAGGGGCCTCATCTCTAAAGGCTGCTGAAGCACTAAAGGTCTTGAAAGATGCGTACGCCACTTCCCACTAAACGTTTGTAATGTAAACAAATAAACTGAGCTGGAGAATGTTGGTCCCGGTACGCCAACTTAGAACCTTGAGCAGCACATTCTGGAGACGGAGAACCTGGTGGTGCTGATGGTGAGGTGGAGAATTGAACCAGATTCATCTCAGATATTTAATATCTTCAAATATCACACTTATTGATCCATGTGATCATAAACAACCGAGCTGCAGAGTTCTAGATGTTTCTTTAGTGGAACGTTCCTACTGAATCAGTAGAACCATGTTCATATGTTAAACTTTCATCTTCAAACTATACAGAGGATAGAACTGATTGATTATTAATGATACAGAGCGGTGGATAGAACTGGTTGATTATTAATGATACAGAGCGGTGGATAGAACTGATTGATTATTGATGATACAGAGCGGTGGATAGAACTGATTGATTATTAATGATACAGAGCGGTGGATAGAATTGATTGATTATTAATAATACAGAGCGGTGGATAGAACTGATTGATTATTAATGATACAGAGCGGTGGATAGAATTGATTGATTATTGATATGATGTCACTCTCCCCCATGATGTCACTCTCCTCTGTCACTCTCCTCTGACCTCCATGATGTCACTCTCCCCCATGATGTCACTCTCCTCTGTCACTCTCCTCTGACCTCCATGATGTCACTCTCCCCCATGATGTCACTCTCCTCTGACCTCCATGATGTCACTCTCCCCCATGATGTCACTCTCCTCTGACCTCCATGATGTCACTCTCCCCATGATGTCACTCTCCTCTGACCTCCATGATGTCACTCTCCCCCATGATGTCACTCTCCCCCATGATGTCACTCTCCTCTGTCCTCCACCTTCATATCAGACTCCTCTCCTCCACCTCTACAGTCACTGATCTCTCTCAGACTCTCACACTATTTCCAGTGACGATGAGCTGCTGATCACTTGTTTCTTTTATTAGTGAGTCCACTAGTGTGACACCAGATAATATCATCTCCTGACCTCCACCTCCTCCATCACTATTTCTCTCTCAGTAAAATTCCTTTACTTGGTCTTTTCTGAGGCTGATTGAGATGTAAAAATATTGACGAGGCCCTTTGCATTGAGCATTTGTGGTAGAAAGTGGGCGTGTTGAGGGCGGGGCCTGAACGGTCAACCTTCCAGGTGGACTGGATCTAGAAAAGGAAAGAGTGTGCAGATGTGCGTACACACTGTTTTATAGATGGAAATCTTTGGGGGTGCATGCCATTTTCAGCTTTTGGTGTTACGAACAGTTTTAGTAGGAATCCTAGGAATGTTTTAGAAATGAGGCCACTGGTGCTTTCAATGTGCCAACTGGTCAAAAATACACTAAAAGCAGGCGAAGATGCTGCACAGCTTGTCTGCATTGAATCCATCATCCCTTGGTGTCCTCAGGTTCTGAACCGGGTCCTGGGTTGCGTGACCGCAGCGAAGCAGGTCCAGTTCTCTGAGGCCGTGCAGACGGCCGGGAATGAGTGTGTGGGAGTGCTGCTGGCCAGCGTGGAGCCGTGCGGCCAGCTGATGGAGGCTGTATTGGCCTATGGCCTGGACCAGCTGCTCTGCTGCCAGGCCTGCGGATCAGACTACAACCTGGCCGTGCTCAGTCTGCTAACTCTGGTACAGACACGCTCCACACACACACCTCCACCTTTATCCACAAGTAGCAGGGACTTAGTGTTTCTACTGGTTCCGTCATTTTTTGTTATTTTTCCTTGTTTTAGGAATGCTTCGCAGTTTCACTGTAATAGTGTGAAAATAACCTTTTAATGATATTGTATCATTCGATTTGTATTTGTTTTTTTTGCTTCGCTTGACAGCAATTTCCCATTAAACCTACCAGGACTACATTTTAATTTTTGATAAAACTGTCTAAAACTGCAAAAAGACTTAAGGCTCCAGTGATTTATTGATTTGAACAGGTTTACAATGGCTCCTGCAGCATTCACACAGCCATCAAAAGTCATTCTTATCTGCTTTTTAAAGTTGCTCTTGTTTCATATCTCACACTTTGAGATGACAAAAGTGACTTTTAAATTACACGATTAGATTGGGAGGTTGTAAACTGAAATATTTGTTGCATGCTAACATGTCGGCACACAACACAGGCTAATGGCTAAAACTTTTAAAAATGGCTAAAATATCAGATAAAGCTGTTAAAACTGTTGAATGTGATAAAGAAATCTTTAAATACAAGCCTTTAAATTACCTTAATAAAGGGAAATTTCCATTCTTGTGATATAAATTTCAAAAATTATTTCTATTTCATGAAAGTCAAACATGTTTTCCAGCTGTAGTAATTTTATTTGAGGAAAGTTGGATAAGTTTATTTTTTGTTACAAACATTGGAGCCATCTGGATTAAAAGGTAGGAGTAATCTTCCAGTTTTCCTTGGACTGTCCTTTTCTTGGTCTGGCCCTGTGGAACTCCTTACAGATATTAAGAACCTGTAGTTTACAGCATCGTGGTGAAACCTGTGGTTCTGTCCCAGATCGTGGACCAGATTAACACCAAGCTGCCAGCGTGCTTCGTGGAGAAACTGTTGGCTCCGAACTCCCACCTGCTGAGGCTGCGCTTCCATCAGGACAAAGAGGTGTGTGCAGGTTCATTCACTCAAAAACGGTTCATGGAGGGAAGAACATGTGCAGATCCGTGCTTCAAAGGACGTTACAATAATGACGGAGCGGCCGAGTGGGCAAAGCTTCAGAGCCCCACCTCCATCACCTTGTCCTGTGACTGCAGGTGGTTTCAGCGGTCCATGGTGTGTACCAGGCCCTGCTGAGCTTAAAGAACATCCCCACTCTGGAGGCAGCCTATAAGATGGTCCTGGGCGAGATGGCATGCGCGCTGTCCAATCTGACCCACAGCTTGGACCCCTCCGTGCAGACCCCGCCCGCAGGTTGCCCCGGCCCCAACATCCAGCACCCCGCCTTCGCCTCCCTCACCCTGCCCCTGGACCGGGCCCAGTTCACCCTCATCTTCAACCTGAGCACGCTCACCACCATCGGGAACACCAAGAACTCTCTGATAGGGGTGAGCCACGTCTCTGCTCGGAGGCTGCCATGGCGCCGCAACCACTGCTCAACCCGTCTATGGTGTGCTGTGTTTTCCAGATGTGGGCTCTGTCTCCCACCGTCTTCGCTCTCCTGAGCCACAACCTGATGCTGGTCCATGCCGAGTTAGCCGTTTATTACCCCGCCGTCCAGTACGCCGTCCTCTACTCACTGTACTCCCACTGCACCAGGTAAGAGACACACACACACACACACACACACACACACACACACACACACACACACACACACACACACCCTCCAACCTGCTGGCCTTCTGCTTGTTGCAGACACGACCACTTCATCTCATCCAGCCTGTCCTCCTCATCCCCGTCCCTGTTCGACGGTGCTGTCATCAGCACGGTTACCACGGCAACCAAGAAGCATTTCAGCACGCTGCTGAGCCTGGTGGGAAGCCTGCTGAGTAGGGAACACCTCTATCCCGAGGCCAGGTCTGTGGAAGGATGCATTCTTTATGGAACGGAACCTTTACTGATGTATTCCTTCTTTCAGTCACCCCTTGGTTGTTTAGCGACATTGTGGGATGTGATACTTGATCTGCTAGTATTTTAGTGTTCAGACTGTCACCTCAAAGTGTGTGATAAGAGAAGAAAGTTCCAGAGAAGCGGCGTTTTGCAGCCTTTTCCCTGTTGGTGTGTAGGAAGCTGCTTCTGACCTGGGCGCAGGAGGTTTCCCTGCTGATGAAGAAGTCGGACACCTACAGCCCCCTCTTCTCCCTACCCTCCTTCAGCAAATTCTGCCGGGGTCTTCTGGCCAACGGTGAGCACGTAGTGACGTACCGCAATTTCAGTCATTAACACTTGAGTGAGGACATCTGACAACCTGCTATCTGTCTGCTGTGTGCAGCCATGAATGAAGATCAGAGTGTATGCCTGCAGACGTGCCACAGCTTGCAGGTCCTGTCCTCGTCTCTGTCCACGGATTTGCTGCAGAGGTGAGCGCTCCAGCTCCAATCACTGCTCCCTGCCGGGGAACTCGGTTTGAGGCCTTAACACTCGGTCTCCGTCTGTTTCAGGTGTGTGGATGTGTGCAGAGTCCAGCTGGTGCACTCAGCGGTGCGCGTGAGGCAAGCCTACGCCAAGCTGCTGCGGACCATCCCGCTGGACGTGGCTCTCAGGTGAGACCCTGGGCTCAGAAACAGGATGAGGATGTTGATCGGTTACATGTAGTTTTCGGTTCTTTCATTCAATTGGCTGCACGTCCTGACAGTGTGAGATCAAGACCCTGTAACCTGAATAAGAGATCTATTAGGAGTCATCATTCAGCATTTAGAGGAACTAAAAACTACATCAAACTGGAAAAAACAGCTTTATCAGCTAAACTGCCATGGTTTGCTAAATCTGGAGTATTCAGCAAAACCAGCGCTGAACTGGGAAAATGTGTCTTACTGCATGTCTTCCTTCTCCAGTGATAAGTTTTAAAAGAAATTCTGATTTAGTCTTAGTATTTTGAGTAACGCCATTTAGATTTTAGTCATCTGAAACGTTTATAGTCTTAAGCCCAATTCATCCTCCATAAGAACAAGAAGAAAGTTCGACAGTGCGGGGTCCTACCGGACAAAATGACATAATTTCCTTCTTCCAGCTCCTTCTGGCCAAAGACATTTGTTCCGGCTGTGCCAACGGTCCTGGCCGAACTGTGTAGATGCCACAGTGACTGTGTGCTGCTCGTGGATGTTCCAGCTCTCTAATGACTATCAGTCATATTTTAATCATATTTAACTTGTAACATCACTGTACGAGCGCCGCAGCTCGTTAAAATGTCGGAGTGCAGACTTACATGATGCACCTGAACGCATCACTCAAAGCTGTCAGCTCCTGGAGTTAGAACCAGACCAACATGGCGCTCTGACAAAAACTCTCTCTTTTATTACTGGAACAGTTCAGAGAAATGTGTTTCTGAAAGTACTGGAGGCGAGAAATAATCTGTGCCGTTAAGCTAAAACGCCACTTCACAGACGTGTGGCTGCTGTGAGGGGCGTGGCCTGCAAATTCAACAGCTTCTTATTGGAGTATGAACAGTCCTGCTGAAAAAGCTTTTTTTGGCAGCTGGCTGACGTCACTGCTGAATTTTGTTCTTGTTCTTATGGGTTCAAAAAGGGTGAATGAAGGAGCCTTTAGTCTAGTTTTAGTGGACTAAATACAAGTATTTTAGCCGACTAAATGTTTCTCCAGAATATCCTTCTGTCTGTTATTTGATGGTATTCAGGTTTCCTTATGCAATATGCAGCTTTAACAGTTGCACTACAAGACATGTATTTTATTCTTAATGCCAAAAACATGAGCATAGCATTTTCACAGAAGGTAATCTCACATAAATTAAGTCAAGTCGCCTTTATTTATATAGCATTTTAAAACTACATCTTATTTCCACTCAGCCTGTGGTCATCTTTGTCGTCAGACGTCTTCTGGTTCTGTGAGGGGAATGACCGATCTTCACACAAGCGCGCGCGCGCACACACACGTCAATAATCAATACAGTTCAGAGGTCGTTTCTTTTAGCTTTTAATTTTAGTCCAAGTTTAGCAGAAACACATTGGTTTATCTGATAATATAACCACATGGTGGTTTACAGTAGCTCTTCTGACCCTTGTCATATATTTAGTGTGAATGATTCTGACATTAAAATACTCTGGAAAGTGCTGGCAAAGAGACTTGATACATACACTCACCGGCCACTTTATTAGGTACACCTTGCTAGTACCGGGTTGGACCCCTTTTGCCTTCAGAATTGCCTTAATCCGTCGTGGCATTGATTCAACAAGGTGCTGGAGACATTCCTCAGAGACTTTGGTCCATATTAACATGATAGCATCACGCAGTTGCTGCAGATTTGTCCATGATGCGAATCTCCCGTTCCACCACATCCCAAAGGTTCTACTGGATTGAGATCTGGTGACTGTGGAGGCCATTTGAGTCCAGTGAACTCATTGTCATGTTGAAGGAACCAGTCTGAGATGATTGGTGCTTTATGACATGGTGCGTTATCCTGCTGGAAGTAGCCATCAGAAGACGGGTCCACTGTGGTCATAAAGGGATGGACATGGTCAGCAGCAATACTCAGGGAGGCTGTGGCCTTGACACGATGCTCAATTGGTACTAAGGGGCCCAAAGTGTGCCAAGAAAATACCCCCCACACTATGACACCACCAGCAGCAGCCTGAACCGTTGATACAAGGCAGGATGGATCCATGCTTTCATGTTGTTGATGCCAAATTCTGACCCGACCATCTGAATGTCGCAGCAGAAATGGAGACTCATCAGACCAGGCAACGTTTTTCCAATCTTCTATTGTTCATTGTTGGTGAGCCTGTGGGGATTGGAGCCTCAGTTTCCTGTTCTTACCTGACAGGAGTGGCACCCGGGGTGGTCTTCTGCTGCTGGAGCTCCTCCACCTCAAGGTTCCAGGTGTTGTGCGTTCAGAGACGTTCTCCTGCGGACCTCGGGTGTAGCCAGTGGTTATTGGAGTTACTGTTGCCGTTCTATCAGTTCCAACCAGTCTGGATATTCTCCTCTGACCTCTGGCATTAACAAGGCATTTGGCCCACAGAACTGCCACTTACTGGATATTTTCTCTTCTTCGGACCATTCTCTGTAAACACTAGAGATGGTTGTGGGTGAAAATCCCAGTAGATCAGCAATTTCTGAAATACTCAAACAACCAAGCCACGTTCAAAGTCACTTAAATCACCTTTCTTCTCCATTCTGATGCTCGGTTTGACCTGCAGCAGGTCGTCTTGACCATCTCTACATGCCTGAAGGCATTGAGTTGCTGCCATGTGATTGGCTGATTAGAAATTTGCATGAACAAGCAGTTGGACCGGTGTACCTAATAAAGTGGCCAGTGAGTGTATATTCCACATTTAATTTATAGTGATCAGAACGGTTTTGTGCAAAATTGACAAGGGTTCCACCACATCAGGAGAGTACTGAATATAGTCCATGAAGGATCTAACGCCAGGGACACAGCAGTATGATCGCTGGACACCTCACAAGCTTTCCAAAGAATAGAGTTTAGATGTGGAAATGATTTTTTAGAGTGGATCCAGTTATTTTACACAGATCCAACTGCAAATGTCCTAACAAATAACCTAATCTCGAAGACATTTATACAGTATAAGAAAGATCTCCTTGCCAGTGGTGTCCTCTGTTGGAACCCGGCCTTAAGCCCACTGGTTCCTCCTCGTCCTTTGATCCCATACTTCAGGGGTGTCAAACTCAGATCCTCGTGGGCCGCAGCCCTGCACGTTTTCAATGTCTCCCTTCCCTTGAATGTCCTGATGGTTCATCACCACATTCAGCACAAAGCCAGATAACGAGCTGCTCATTGCAATCAGCTGTGATGAAGCTGGGAGACATGGAAAACGTGCAGGGCTGCGGCCCACGAGGATCTGAGTTTGACACCCCTGCCATACTTGGTTGTCTAAAAAGTCTCAAGACCGCAAGATACGTTTTACCATCTATTTAGCAAAGATAGTAAAGATAGCCAAATGCGCAGCGCTGGACCCTGAACGTCTCACGCAGGAGGACGAGCAGAGTGTCCAACTTCAGTGGTTCGACATTTTTATTCTGGGTGGGGGCCACACCCCGACAATAGGTTGGATTCAGTGCGATTGTTCAATTTTGTTATGATGTCTGTTGCCAACCGAAATCAGATGTCCTTAATCAATGTGTGTCATGAAAGATGTATGTGTGTTATCCGGAGTAGCTGAGTTCTAATCTGTTGCTCTGCCATCATGCGTCAAGCTGAACAACCTTGTCCTGGAATAATTGGTCAGAATGTCCTGTTAGGTTTTGTCCTGTTAGGTGTTAGATTTTCAGTTTCTAAGCATACCCATCATAGTGTTGCTAATGTAACGTCCTTCACCTCTATCCCCGATATTATTCATATTAGTGTTATAACTCCTGACTATGACCACTAGAGTATCGACAAACATACTAGGTATCCAAATTAAATAACAGGAACATAAAATAGCTTTATACGCCAATGATGTTATCCTTTTCTTAGCAAATTTGGCTATCACAATGTAGTAGTTTGATGCAGCAGATTGATATCTTTGGCTGATTCTCAGGATAAACTATTAACTCTTCAAAGTCTTCAGTACTCTTTGTGAATGAGGAAGAAGTAAGTACATTTATTATATGTGCCTTTTGTTACATGCTGAGCCTGTCCCTTTAAATGCCAAGTGCCTTGTGGGAAGTGGAGTCGTAACATGATTTGGCCATTGGGAAGTGTAGTTTTTTTGTTGTCCAGCGTTCCGAGGTCATACTGCAAGTGTGTGTGAAATAACCAGTTCGGCATGTGTTACAAAGAAGAATAAACAACTACAATTCTACACCCACCAGCGATTTCCCTCCTCCCTCTATCAACTCCACAAACCACCAACGTCTCCCTCCTCCCTCTATCAACTCCACAAACCACCAACGTCTCCCTCCTCCCTCTATCAACTCCACAAACCACCAACGTCTTCCCTCCTCCCTCTATCAACTCCACAAACCACCAACGTCTCCCTCCTCCCTCTATCAACTCCACAAACCACCAACGTCTTCCCTCCTCCCTCTATCAACTCCACAAACCACCAACGTCTCCCTCCTCCCTCTATCAACTCCACAAACCACCAACGTCTCCCTCCTCCCTCTATCAACTCCACAAACCACCAACGTCTTCCCTCCTCCCTCTATCAACTCCACAAACCACCTACGTCTCCCTCCTCCCTCCATCAACTCCACAAACCACCAACGTCTCCCTCCTCCCTCTATCAACTCCACAAACCACCAACGTCTCCCTCCTCCACATCAGAATCGGCCTGACAGACACATTTTGTCACCAGCAGACATGAGCCACCATAATAAACCAGGCATAAGGGGGTTGCTCTTTTATATTAGGCGGTGCTCTTCTATTGGGAACTATACGGTATTACCAAAATTCTTAACTCTTCATTCACTACCTCTCTCTACCACAAAGATTTTTAGGTAAACTCGATAGTATCCTAAATAAATTCATATGGAATAACTGAGACCATTTTACCTGCCTTATGAGAGGGAAGGGTTGTATTTTCCACATCTGGAAAACTGGGCAGCTCAAATGCGTGCGATAATGTTCTACTTTTCCACAGAAACCGCCTCAGTATGGGTCAGTATAGAGCAGAGCTCCGTTTCAAGCCGCCATCAAAGATGTATCTGCACTCGCCCGACCCAAAGATTCAAGAAAAATTTTGATATTTGGTGTAAAGTACATAAACATATTGGAGACACTCGCCTATCTCGTTTTCCCCCTATATGGGGTAATATGCATTTTAGTGCAGATGGTGGTTTTAAAATGTGAACGGTTGAAGGCGTGTGGAAAATGGAAGATCTTGATGTCAGGGGCAGCCTCCTGACGTCTGAACAGTTGTGCCTGATGTATGATAGTATTAAAAAAACATTTCTTCAAATATCTACAGCTGAAACATTTTATACCATCAAATCAATAAAGAAGTAATAGCTGAACCACTGTTGCACATTGAAATCTCCTCTCTTCAAATTAAAAAAGACAGGCAGGTTTCTTTGTTTTATGACACCCTGGTATGTCATGATAAAGAGTCCACCACTGAGAGTTTAGAAGCACGGCAACTAGATATACAAGAGAGCATATCAAACTTTGTTTCTGGGCTCTGACACATGCTGTTTCCCATTCAAACTATTGCGACCAGAATGAAGTTGTTACAACTTCTTTCACAGTAATAAGGCTGAACTGAACCGCTGGTCCCCCGACGCTCCAGATACCTGCAAGAAGTGCTGAGAAGGAAAAACGTTCTCTGCTTTATGGTGTTTGGGAGAGTCCAAAAGTACAACGATTTTGGAAAGCGGTTGTTCAAACAATTCCTAAAATTGTTCAGTTGAAAGTGCCTCTCGAAGCCAAACTGTGCTTTAGGTATATACTTGAAGGTTGATTCAGAACAACAGAATTTAATTGACTTTGGACTCCTGCAGGCTTTATCTTGGAGAACAATGGAGAATCTCTGGTGAAGGAGAAGTTCCTGTGTTGTGTTGGAGAAGCTGACTGATCCAGTCAGATGGTTGCTGTGTGTTGAGTGTTTTATGTTAACTGTTATACTGTTATTGTGTATTTGTTGTGCTGTTTTTGTTAGTTTTTTTGTTTTGTCAATACTTATTGATTGTTTGTAAAATTTTAAGTGCTTTAAAAAGATAAAACTGAAATAGGTCAAAATACTTAAGCTAGGTTCACACCATGTTCCTGGCAGCCCCGTTTGCCCCAAACGTAGTGCGCCCTGGCCTTCATACCTCTTGATTTCTTTTTCGGTGTCAGAGTTTGTAGAAGGTGTTCTGTCGTTGATCGCTCAGACTCTAATGAAACTCCCCTCCGGGCCCGGCTTCCTCCCAGACCGTGCGTGCCGTGGCAGACCGGAGTAGAACGCAACGCGTCTGGTCCACAAACCGTCACACTTCAAGACAAGCCGCGATTGAACGTGAGGAAACGGCTACCATATACCGTAACTACGCAATGAGAACCGTGACAAAGCATGGCACGAAGAGATAAAACACGAAGCAACCGTGAAACAACTGTGATAGAACGCGCACTAAACTTCACTTCCTGTAAGCCTCCCGTCCCACTACAGACCGCCTCCAAGTTCTATTACGGCCAATTATGTGCTGCCACGTTTTGTGCCATTCATCCCATTTTGTTACGGGCTAATGAGTTTCTCATCCAAGGCGTGGCAAATTTTTTGACAGTTTAAAAATCTGGCACGGCAATCACAACCTGTTACGTTTACCGTCCCCCTGCGTTGTCTCACATCCATCCCGTTTTGTCCACGGTGGCCTGAAACGGGGCTGCTGGGAAGATGGTGTAAACCTAGCTTAAAACTACTCAAACAATTAAATGTAGATTAAAAAAAGATAACACAATCTGTTAGAATTACTAAAACATCAGCAGCAGCTCAATGCAGGGTTCACACAGTCATAGAAAAGTTATGGATTTATATTTTTTGTTTAAAGTTTTGGAAATGTTATGGAAATGCAGATGCCGTAATAGATAACTAGGGTAGATACAATTATTTTTATTTTCAAATGGTTAATTAATGTCTGTCGTGATATTTCAGAGGTGTACAAGAATCCATTTACAAGAAGTGTATTCAATGACTTCCGCCTCTGCTGTTGTGGTGAATGCAGTTCGCGTCAAAAATAGGTCCAACTTTAACTTCTGCGCAATGTACATACTCAGTATAAATAGGATAAAAACACTTCTGTTGTATTTATTATACATTGTCGTAGGGCTTTATGCCCCCCAGTATGGTCTCCCAAGGCAAACAGGTCCAAGGTGATGAGTCAGACTAAAAGCAGTTCAAAAAGCCCCTATCGACAAACAACGAAAGAGAAGCGTGACGTCGCCCAGTAAGCCACAGCCGGGGCCCCACCCTTGAGCCAACCTTGGGTTGGGGCTTGTATGCAAGCGCATGGTGGCCGGGCCTTTGCCCACGGGGCCCAGCCCGAAGGAACGATATGGACTCTCCTCCTCTTCCTCCTGTGAGCCCACCACCCACAGAGGCTACCGTAGGGGTTGGGTGCAGTGTGGATTGGGTGGCAGTTGACGGCAGGGGCCTCGACGACCTAAACCCCCGACACGGAATCTGGCTTTTGGGACATGGAAATGACCTCACTGGGGGGGAAGGAGCCCGAGCTTGTGTGGGAGGTTGAGAGATACCGTCTAGATATAGTCTGGTTCACCTCCACTCAAAGCTTGGACTCTGGAACCCAGCTCCACCACAGGGCCTGGACACTCCACTTCTCTGGAGTTGCCCGCGGTGAGAGGCGGCGGGCTGGCATGGGCTTGCTTATTGCCCCACAGCTCAGCCGCCATGTGTTGGCGTTCACCCCAGTGAACGAGAGGGTCGCGTCCCTACGACTTCAGGTAGGGGACAGGTCTCTGACTGTTGTCTGGGACTTTGGCTCGAACAGCAGTACAGAGTACCCGACCTTCTTGGACTCCATTGTTCTACTGGGGGCTTCAACGCCCACGTAGGCAACGACAGTGAGACTTGGAAGGGGGTGATTGGGAGGAACGGCCTCCCTGATCTGAACGCGAGAGGTGTTCTGTTATTAGACTTCTGTGCTAGTCACAGTTTGGCCATAAGGAACACCATGCTCGAGCACAGGGGTGTCCATAAGTGCACGTGTTTGGTTCACATTGCCGGCAGTAAGTTGGGCCTGTTCCCAGTGCACGTTGGCCTCCGACAGAGCTGTCCTTTGTCACCGGTTCTGTTCATAACTTTTATGGACAGAATTTCTAGGCACAGCCAGGGACCGGAGGGGGTCCGGTTTGCAGATGATGTGGTCCTGGTGGCTTCATCAAACCTGGACCTTCAGCGTGCACTGGCGCGGTTCGCAGCAGAGTGTGAAGCAACTGGGATGAGGATCAGCACCTCTAAATCCGAGGCCATGGTTCTCGACCAGAAAAGGTGGCTTGCCCCCTTCAGGGCGGTGGAGAGCCCTTGTCCCAAGTGGAGGAGTTCAAGTATCTCGGGGTCTTGTTCACGAGTGGGGGGAAGATGGAGCGTGAGATCGACAGGCGGATCGGTGCAGCGTCTGCAGTTATGCGGTCGCTGTATCGGTCCGTCGTGGTGAAGAAGGAGCGAAGCCAAAAGGCGAGGCTCTGGATTTACCAGTCGATCTTCGTTCCTACCCTCACCTATGGTCATGAGCTTTGGGTCATTAGCTTTGGGTCATAAGCGGTGGACAATGGATGGATGGATGGATGGATGGATTTATTCTTGCATTCACTAGTATCTGTGGGATGAGGATGTTATACACGCAGAACAGCACCATTGAAAATTTGACGCATGCACAGTCACTGAAATCGGACCCAATTTGGACACATAGTTGCCACAGCACCAGTAGCGTAGGTACGCTACCGCTGCGGGCAGGTATCAATTAGCTGTGCCATGCCAGCCATGTGCATCTTCAGAATCAAGTGGCTTTTAAATTCCAGTTATGGCTGTGAAAGGACAACGACCTAAGACGTGCTTGAGTGCAACTTGTGCTGTAAAACATTCAACATGTCCAACATTGACCAGGCTGGGGTCGTTGGCCACATAAAGGGGAAAAATCACAAAAAAGAAGTTGTTGCTTCTCGCGTCCCAGCACCCATTTGTCAGTTTATTACCGCTGGCGTATCAAATACATCCAATAACGCTGCTGCACCTCAACAGCCAAGTTTCAGCCAATTTGCTGTGGAAGTGTTTGTTTCACAGTGATGCAAATCTGCACCTCCTCGTTCCGTAGAATTATTAGCTAATAAGGTGAAAGGTGTACAAACCCAGTATTTGTGTGATTCATTATTCTGCTGAAAATGATTAATTAGTCATTGTTTTATTATTTTGCCAAAAATTAGCAGGTGGAAATGCACTGCAAATATTTCACTTTAATACAGCAAATATTTTCTTATTGAGAAATGCCTTCTGTTTGAATACTGGAATCTAAATAAATTTCAGTGAACATATAACCCCTGTCAATATGCTGTAATATACTAAAACGGATCCAATAGTTCGAAATCTCTCAACTAAAACTGTCTTCTAAATGAGTTAAAATGTTAATTTCAGGACTTTAACTTCAGTCTCATTTTTAATGACTGCTTTACCCTTGTTCTTTACTTTTATCACTTGTATCTTTTAATACAACCGTGTTTAAGTACAAAGTGAGACTTTCATGGTGAAACTTGGTGCTGCAGGATTGTGAACTCAGAACTCACAGTAGGATTTTAAAAAAAGTCCAATAGAAAGGCTGAGATTTGCTGAATCAACAGATGGAGACACACACACACACACACACACACACACACACACACACACACACACACACACACACACACACACACACACACACAGGAAGAGAAAGCATGAAACCTTTCCTCAGTCTGTGTCATGTGCTCTCCACAGTAACCACAGCCACCCCGAGATGAGGCAGATCTCTCTGGCCATCCGCCACCACATGAGCCGCTCTCCCAACAGCACCTTCCACCCCCAGGACTTCAGCGACCTGATCAGCTTCATCCTATATGGCGTGCTGCACCGCGGAGGGTAACTATCCACCCCGCTCCCGGCAGCTGGTGGAGACAGGACGCGGTGACTACATCTGCTCTGTCACTGCTCCCACAGGAAGGACCCCTGGCTGGAGCGTCTATACCACAGCTGCCAGCGGCTGGACAAGAGGGACGGCTCCCGGGGGGCTGACGGCGGCTCCCGGCCCGACCCGGTGTCCCGCGCCCTGCTGAAGACAGAGGTGGTGCTGTGGCAGTGGGCAGTGTGGGAGGCAGCGCAGTTCACTGTGCTGTCCAAGCTGCGGACGCCGCTGGGCAGAGCTCAGGACACCTTCCAGACCATCGAAGGTAAATCTGCATTGCTCAGTCCTTTTTGAGTGCCACAGCTCTGGTCTGACCCCCTAAGTCCCCATCTCAGGGATGATCCGTAGCCTGGCCGCACACAGCCTCAACCCCGAGCAGGACCTGGGAGCCTGGGCCGGCTCGGGCAGCGACGGAGACGGACACCACTCCAACCAGCTGCGCCTGGTGCTGCTGCTGCAGTACCTGGAGAACCTGGAGAAGCTCATGTACAACGCCTACGAGGGCTGTGCCAACGCCCTAACTGCCCCCCCCAAGGTGAGCCAACACACTGACTCTGTCCTGAACTGTGGCTCGGAAACATGAAGACGACGGGAAATTGTGTCCCAGTACTACCAAACTAAAAGTCTTCAGACACGTCGGGACAAACTTCACTGTTAACAACAACATTGTCTCAACGACCGTCCCACACATTTTGAGCTTTGGGTCATGATTTCTTTGTAAGTTTGGTAGTTTTACACATTTTAATTTAGATCAATTACTCAAAATAGTTTTTCAGCTATAAATCCTGAATTCTCTTTTTGTCAATATTGTACATTGTAAATTCAATTAATTGCAAATAATTTGTCAGAAATTTTACACATTGCTATCTTTTTTTATTCAACTTTTAAAAGTTGTGTAATATATTTTCTTCATCTTAAATCTCACTTAAGTTGCATCTGTCCCCAAAAAAAAGACTGCATCATGAAAAAGAAGACAAGCCCCATCTGTGCTGCACTGGTGTATAAAAAGCATTTCTTCTTTAGGTAACTGCTCCGTCAATCAGATCGAACATGATCTCACATTACTTTGTGTGTCTCAGGGGATTCGAACCTTTTTCTACACGAACCGCCAGACCTGTCAGGACTGGCTGACCCGGATCCGCCTGGCTCTGATGAGGGTGGGCCTCCTGTCTGGACAGCCGGCTGTGACCATCCGGCACGGCTTCGACCTGCTCACAGAGATCAAGAACAGCGGCACACAGGTGAGGCTCCGCCCTGTGATGGAGCTGTATGACGGTGGAGCTGTGTGACCATGACGGTCCTGTTGCTGTGTGCAGGGCCCAGAAGTGGAGGTCCCTCTGGCCCTTTTGGTTGAGGCCCTGTGGGAGCTGCGCTGTCCTGAGGCCATCCAGGGCCTGGCAGCCTGGAGCCTGGCCACCACGGGCAAGAGTCTGGGCTGGTTGTCCTCTGTTGCTCTGCAGGCTGAGGGCCGGTGAGCTTGCACACATCACAGTCACCTTCACACACACGGTTCAGCATCAAATCTGAGCAGTGGCTCCCACGCTGACTTCACTATTTATTAGTATTTGTATTGGTTTATTTTTACCTTATATGAATAAAATCAAATTGAAATAAAAAGCGCTGCAGCATCATGAATCTGGAACCACGTAGATGAAAAACTAAAGAAATAGTGTTAGGGTGAGACAAGTATCTGAAGTTTGGAAACAATCAGTTAATATATCACTGTATTAACAATATGTGGCCATTATAATAAAGATTGTGGTTCTTTTTGTCGATATTGATTAAATGTTAATGGGGCACTCTTCTTTCTTCTGCATCCTTTCATTCCAACCAGATGGATGAATGGATGGATACATAGATAGATACTTTATTAATCCCCAGGGAAATTCCACTGTGTCATTTGCTGCAAAATGAAAAGTAAAGAGTGTGCTTACTGGCTGCATGTTGAGTTTCTATGCTGTGTGTTGCCAGGTTTGAGAAAGCAGCGGTGGAGTATCAGGATCAGCTGTCTGCTGTGACAGGGCTGGACTGCAGCATCAAGACCTCTGAAAACTGTCTCCTCAAACTCTCCAGCAGCAGCAGCAGCCCCAAACATGCCAGCAACGGTGAGTCTCCAGCTGCCAGAGTCACAGAGGTGCAGCATTGTCAGTGGCTCATTTAAGTGTGTTCTGTCTCTCGCTCTCGCTCTCTCTCGCTCTCTCTCGCTCTCTCGCATTGCATGCTGGGTGTGAGCGGGTGTGAAGCACTTGGAAAAGTCTGAACGTGAAAATTGTGTTTCTGCACTTTAAACTTCGGTGTTTCTCTTCCCCTGGTTCTCTATGTAAAGGTAAGAGGAGTAATCAGGGGTTTTGGTTGGAGGAGTGATGGCGTGCCTCCTGGTGGAGGGCTCGCCGCCTCCCTCTATAAAACACGGAGTTCGGGTGGTAGCTGACCCCCGGTACTCTGTGGAGGATGTTCTCCTGGCTGTTGGAGACGTGGTGGGTCATATTAACATTCTATATATACTACAGGGACTAGTGTTAGAGGATCAGTAATACCGGTGTCACCGCTGTTCGTACCGTCCACCCGGGTCACTGTGTCCGGGGTTCCCCCGTTTATCTCCAACCAGCTGCTGGAGAACCAACTGGCCCGTTTCGGGAAGTTCTCCGGCGGCCTCAGGGAAGTGAACTTAAACTGTAAGAACGATAAAATGCAACACGTCCAGTCCCTCCACAGACAGGCCTTCATGTACCTGAGCGACCCTGAACCCTGGAGGTGTCATTTAAAATAAAATATTGAGACAGGTAAAGTAGTCTCAGGTAAAGTTCTGAGTTTGCCTAAGTGAGTCAAGATGGGATCCCAGATAGAATAAAATTTGTCTTTGGACCGTCTGGGTGAGTATTTTATCTTTTCTAACTTTATAAAATGCATCACGTCACTCAACCACAGAGATGCTTTAGGGGGGCTTGTTGATTTCCAATACAATCATATTCTTCTGCGTGCCTGTATTGTTGTAAAGGCAATGATGTCTTTGTGACTTTTCCTCAACATAGAAGTATTTTTGTCTGATGCCAAATATAACAGCAATAGCATTGGGTTGAAGGACAGTATTAGGTGCCTCTGACAGTGTTTTAAAGATTATAGCCCAATACATGGCCAGGGCAGGACACATCCAGAACATGTGGGGTAGGATAGCAGGTGAATAATGACATCTGTCACAGCTAGCATTTACGTTTGGGTATATTCTAGCTAGTTTTGTTTTAGATAAGTGGACCCGGTGTAAAACTTTGAGTTGTATGATGTTAAGCTTTGCACATGAAGTGCTATCATTCACTTGTAATGCACATTGCCAGGATCCCTCTTCCATGTCCTCCCAAGCTCAGTTTCCCAGCCACTCCCCATCTTCATAAGAGACGAACTATTGAGGGAAGCTATATGGTCATTTATTCTCCAAATGAGGCTTTTGGACTTAAAAGGGATTTTTAAGATATCATCTACACCCAGTGTTGAAGTTAGGTTTGGGAAATTTCCTTAAACTGAAGAAGGTGCCAGATTTGAAAGCACCTAAATAAACTGGACTTTGGGAGGCTACATTTGTGTGACAGGTCTTCAAAGTTTGCAAATGAGCCATTAATGGTCATATCTTTAAATTCACAGATGCCTCGTCTTTGCCAGTTAGAGAATGCAGAGTCTGCTCTAACTGGAGGAAAGACATGGTTATTACATAAAGGACTTGTATTCAGAAAATGTTTGAATCCAAAGTTTTGCCTTAATTGAAACCATATTCTGAGTGAATTGATGACAACCGGGTTATTTGTATTCTTTGAAATAGTGAGGAGAAGACTGGAAGTGACCAAGGCTGTAGGGGATGTTGAGATACAAGATAAGTTTTCCAGATGGCACCAGTCAGCATCAGGGGTGTAAAGCCAGTATATAACTTTCTGAACATTGTCAGCCCAGTAGTAATAGCGAAGATTTGGAAACGCTAAGCCGCCATTTAGTTTTGGCCTCTAAAGAACTTCTAAACACAATCTCGGGTTCTTACCATTCCATAAAAAAGATGAAAGGCTTTATCAATTGATTTGAAAACGGACTTTGGAAGAGAAAGTGGAATACTTTGAAACAAGTACAGGAATTTGGGAAGTACAGATAATTTAATACAATGAACCTTGCCAGCCAAAGAGAAGCTGATTGTTCTCATTCTCTATTTCTTTAGGTCGAGTTAAGCATTCTCAAGCAAAGGGAGGAAGTTTTCTTGGTATAGTTTTTGCATATCTTTTGTAATATTAATACCCAGATATTTGAAGCCGGTTTTAGACATTTTGAATGGTAAAACATTGTATTTGAAGGGCGAAATCACTGACAGGAAAGCACTCACTTTTACTGAAGTTCATTTTATATCCAGAAAATGTATCAAATCTCTCTAACAAGTGAATAACATGGGGAATGCTTCAAATATGGTCAGATACATATAGTAAAAGGTCATCAGCATATAACGATAATCCATTTTCTACTCCTTTTCTGTGAATCCCACTTATTGAGGATAGTGACCTCAGTGTAATGGAGAAAGGCTCAATGGCTCTGGCAAATAGCAGTGGGCTTATTGGGCATTCTTGACGAGTTCCTCTTGATAGATAGAAATATGGAGCTTGTTTACCATTTGTAATTATAGAGGCTTTGGGTGACGTGTCTAAAAGTTTAATGCACGAGATAAAATAGGGACCGTACCCAAACATTTTCAGGCATCTAAATAGATATTGCCATTCTACCCGGTCAAACGCTTTCTCTGCATCTAATGAAATAACAACCTCAGGTACTACACTAGATGCAGGAGAGTAAATTATATTTAGGAGTCGTCGAATATTTGTAAATGAGTGTCGTCCTTAAATAAAACCTGTTTGGTTGTCAGAGATTACATCACACATTGTGGTTTGTAAGCGCAAGGCAAGAGCCTTGGCTGAGATCTTCACGTCACTGTTCAAAAGAGAGAAGGGACGATACGAACTGCATTCTGTGTCATCTCTGCCTGGTTTGAGTAGGAGAATAATTGATGCTTCAGACAATTTTTCAGGCAGTGACCTACGAGACAGTGAGTCATTGAACATATCAAGTAAAATTGTTGACAGTTTGTCAGCAAATTTTTTGAAGAATTCAACTGGATAGCCGTCGGGGCTAGGTGTTTTACCACTTTGCATTGCCATTACAGCGTTTACAATTTCAGTTTGTTGGAATGGGAGCTCAGTCCTCGTATGTCTCGCATTTGTAGAGGGTGCCAATAGATTGCTGAAGAAGTGTTCCATGTCAGTCGTGTCTTGAGGAGCTTCAGACGTGTATAAATGCGAGTTGTACATGGCGAATGTTTCGCTAACTGTTTTAGGATCAGTGGTTAATTCGCGGCGGAGCAGCATTTGATTTGGTGTGCCAAAAAGTGTCCAGTTCTCTCGCCATGTTCATAAATGTAGCCACGTGATTTCAGTAAAAGTCGCTCTGTCTTTTCAGTTGATGACAAACTGTATTGAGTTTGAAGGTGAAGCTTTATTTTATAGAGTTCAGGGGAGGGGGAGATGGAGTACTGAACATCTACTGTGCTTGCATCATCTTAATAATCCTAACAGAGTATACGATTATTTCACCTCGTATTACAGCTTTCAGTGTTTCCCACAGTAGTGAAGGGGAGACATTCTCTTTTTTATGGAATTTTAGAAAGTCATAAATTTTTTTATTTATCATGTCACAAAAGGCATTATCAGCTAGTAAGGTTTTGTCTGACTTCCACGGGGGGTATTCTAGATTGATAAGAGGAAATACCACCTCTAATAACACAGGAGCGTGATCAGATTCAACTATAGTTGAGTATTCGGCTTTTGTGACAAATAAAAAAAAATAAAGAACTGTTAAAGGTCAAAGGTCTCTCTCTTTGTCTCTCTCTTTGTCTCTCTCTCTCTCTTTGTCTCTCTCTCTCTCTCTTTGTCTCTCTCTCTCTTTGTCTCTCTCTCTTTGTCTCTCTCTCTCTCTTTGTCTCTCTCTCTCTGTCTCTCTCTCTGTCTCTCTTTGTCTCTCTCTCTCTCTGTCTCTCTCTCTTTGTCTCTCTCTTTGTCTCTCTCTCTCTCTTTGTCTCTCTCTCTCTCTGTCCCTCTCTCTGTCTCTCTCTTTGTCTCTCTGTCTCTCTCTCTCTCTCTCTCTTTGTCTCTCTCTCTCTCTGTCTCTCTCTTTGTCTCTCTCTTTGTCTCTCTCTGTCTCTCTCTCTCTCTCTCTCTCTTTGTCTCTCTCTCTCTCTCTCTCTGTCTCTCTCTCTGTCTCTCTCTTTGTCTCTCTCTCTCTCTGTCTCTCTCTCTCTGTCTCTCTCTTTGTCTCTCTCTGTTGCTCTCTTTGTGTCTCACTCTCTGTGTGTGTGTGTGTGTGTGTGTGGGTGTGGGTGTAGGTGACAGCAGGAAGACGGTGCTGCTCAAATCCAGCGAGTGCTCTCCAGAAGTCATCAGCTTCTTGGCCAACAAAGCCTGCCAGTGCTACGTGGCCTTGTGCGACTGGGCCTCGGTGAAAGAGTGGCAAAGCACCGTCAACACGCTCAAACAGGGCGCCAGCGGCCCGCTCAGCATCCACCTGAGGACGGACTTCAACTATGTCCAGGCTCTGAGTTGCTTCGAGGACGGAGACCTGTCGGAGTGCAGGGCGCAACTGGAGCTGCTGCCTGGGGAGGACTACAGCTTTCTAAGCAGCTCCAAGGACAAGCTGGGTAAGTGAGACACACACACACACACACACACACACACACACACACACACACACACACACACACACACACAGACTGCAGCCTCGTCAGACCGTGCTCTTTGCAGACCTGAAGAGGCTGATGCCATCCATGAGTCCAGACCCCACTGAGCTGCAGAGGGCCATCGAGGTGCAGCTGCTGCGCAGTGCCGTCAGTGCCATGGCCAAAGCCAATCAGCCGCAGGATCAGAAAGGCCCGCCCACCCCAGAGTGAGTGTCAAACTAAAAGCCTGTGGGCTCCGTGATCTTAACCTTGGGTTTTGCAAATCTCACTCTGACTTATATTTCTTATTGAATCATGTGTCATTGTGTTGTGCCGATCATGAACACAGCGTGGAAACACGGTTCAGTCTGTTGTGATATATTGCATGATTCCTCCTGACGATTTAAAGACCAGCTCACACTCAGACTGTCTGGTGGTGTTGCAGTAATTTGGTGCGCTGCCTCAAACAAACCGGACGGATCTGCCTGGGTCCTCTTCGTCTGTCCACCCTCACCCTATCGGACGCCCTGCCCACCCTGCCCACACTGCAGCTGCACTGCACCGCCACGCTGGAAAACACACTGAGCGGCCAGGAAGTATGCTCACTCTCTCACTCTCTCACTCTCACTCTCACTCTCACTCTCTGGCTCACGTGAAGCCATGAAACATGTTCAACCTGTGAAACGAAGATGAAACGGCTCAAGCTTTTACATGGAGAAACTAAATCGGTTTGCTTTAATGATGTTTAATGTGTTTGGAACCGTCTATATTTAATGGATTCATTTCCTTCTCTCGTGGTTTCAGCAGTTTTTTTTCTTGTTCTGTTTTTCTTTATTTTGTTAACTTCTTTCAGTGGTTTTAGCCGTTTTGGCCATTTTAGCTGTTCCTTTGTTTTTCTTTCATTCTTTTGTTTTCACCATTTTCCAGTGTTTTAATCTGGTTTACCTGTTTTCTCCACATTTCTAGTTTGAACCGCTTTCAAATGAAACCAGAGTGATTTGAAAATGTTCATGTATGTGATTGAGCAAAAGCTTCAGGGAGCCGCTGATAGAGTATTTTTGTGTGCAGGACTGTGTGATTCCTCTGTGCAGCGACGCTCTGAGCTCCTGTAAGCAGCAGGATGTGCAGCTTTTCCTCCAGGCCCTGAGGTACACCATGTTCCAGAGAGAGCTCCTGCACAAACTCAGAGGTAACCACAACAAACACACTGTACACATTTTAATAAAACCAAGTTTAAAAGTCTGGAAATGTCTGAATCTGCAGCAATTGGGAGCGCATCTACGGCTCCGTTTACATGGCAACGACTTCAAGTGAAAACGCAAAACTTATAACAGCCGCCGTTGTTTTCACTGGGAGAAGATGATTTGGCCAATCGTAGAGACTGACCGAGAGAAGAGGATTAAAATTTGTCAAAAATATATCCATGAATCCATTCATTATACTGAAGTACCATTTACCTGACAACGTTTTCAAGTGAAAACGCAAAACTTTTGTGGCGTTTTGGGGTTCCGTTTAGATGACAACGGGGCTCAGAGCCACTGGAAGCAAAACTTTCTGAAAATACCAGGGGCTGTATTTGTCAAGCGTCTTAGAGGCCATTGTACTCTTAAGTCCTGAAAATTTGTGAAATTTTGTCTTACTCCCAAACTTCAGAATAAAAGCTGTTTATCAATTTTCTCAGTCTAAGAATCACTCCTACTCTCCCAGATATTTAAGAGATGTCTTAAGTGGTTAGGTGCTGCCAGCAGGGGGCGGCACTGAGGCGAGAGAGACATGCACGAACATTCGGAGAGCTTTGTTTGATGACGAGCAGCTGATCAAACGGTTTCCAGTGCTTAAAGTGGGCTGCTATGCACCGGTACAGATGTGTAATAATAATAATAATACAAGCAATATAAAATCTATAGTTTCTTGGTTTTTCATGGAACCCATTGGTGAATCATCTTGATTTCAGTTAGTTTTCCTTGCTTGCACTTGCAAACCAGACAACTCAAACACATAAACACTGTAAACATTAATTATTGACACGTAAAAGACATGCAAGATGATGCTATTTATTCGTCATTTTATTTACATGCAGGAAACCAAACTTTCCCAGTGACGCACCTTAATTGTTACCGTGTTCATACAGTTTAATAAATCTTTACGTTATGGCTGTAAATCCTAATAAAAGCAGCTGGAACAGAACAGACGTCTCCAGAGACAGCCAGTCGGGGTGCTCCCGTTGACAGGGTTCACTTTTTGGCAGGGAATCACTTTTTGGCACTACACTGGCACTTTTTTTTTTTTTTTACCCCTCAGCGTACCGGGACTTTTTTCTAGCGTAAACACGCGTACTGGAACTTTCCATGATTTCGGAAGTACAAGCGGCTACTTTTTTCACAAACTTTATTCTTAGAAAAAGAATTCTCAGCCATGATGCCATGATTGGTCATTTCTATGGACACGGAAGTGACATCACCTAAAACTCTGTTTACGGCACATAGTACTGTGGTAACTCAGCTCTGAGAGTAACTTAAGATTCAGTCCTACACTTCGCAGAAAGTGTGAGTAAGAAGCTTGATAACTTACTTTTAAGTGCAGCTTTCAGTGAAACATTTTATTGCTCATAAGTCAACTCTTAGCAGGGTTCTTAGGAGTAATTCTAAGGAGTTTGATATTACTGACCCAGCTCGCCATTCCGTGTACAGGGAGGAAACACTACCGGTTGAACTGGCCTTTGCACACCCACACCTGGTGCATGTTGACGTTTTGTGCACGTCAGAGTGCGATGCTGATGTGGGCTAACAATATTGAATGAAAGTGTCAAAAATGTCAAACTTCTGATACGCTGTCGGCAGATTTAAAGTGGTATTTTAAATCAGTTAAAATTTTTTCTGTTTGTTCAAAGCACTGTCTTAATCCCCAGAGGGGAAATTCTATCCTGGATGACCCATTGGTAGCAGCCGCACAGAGCAGCGCTCAGGAGAGAGCTGGGTGGGGGGGGTGGGGGGCTGAGGGTCCTGCTCAGGGACCCCCAGACTATGTTTTGTGGTCTTCCACTGTAAACCATAGTACATAATTAACCATATTTTTAGCAGATTTTAAATACAATTTTAAATGCAAATAAATCAAGTAAAAATCACCAATTAACTACTAAAATCATAATCAGCAAGCTCAAAGGAAGATTCAGCACACATCACAGGTGATCATATATCAGTTCAGGAGTAGCAAAGTTCCCCAGCAGAGAGTCTTTATTTACTGCATGACTGGTTCTTGGTAGATGTTTTCTGAGCTCACTGCACAGGCTTGTTTGCTAAAAGCTGCTGGTTGATTCTGCCCACCAGGTCAGCTGCTTCTGGGTTCTCTCTCTAATCCCCGCAGCACATTCCTTTGCAGGAAGCTCCTCCTCTGCCACATCAATGATATCATTGTACAGCGTGGCAGTTTTGACAAAGCCACAAAACCAGATTTCAGGCAATAAGCAGCTGACATTTCAACAACCATCACACAGTTTAAATACAGAAGCTGCAAACCAGTGGAAACACAACATAAACCCAGTCAGAAACTAAACTAAACTTGGTAACAAACACATTTCAATACCGATAAAAAACAGCCCAAACCTAGTCCACGAAACATTTCCAAAACTTATAAACAATTCGAGAATGAACACTCAAGAACAGTCTAGAATCTAACTAGTGCAAAAGACACAGTGACAGAAACCATCAGGAAGAAACGGACCGTTGTTTATCGAAATTAAACCAAAGCCACAAACAAGATAGACCTAAAACACAAAGCCTGTTAGAACATATTAAGCCCATTTTATAAACCTGGCGGTGGCGTCAAAGGCCAGCTTGTGTCCAGTTATAATTGTGTCATTAGAGATAAAATCCACTTCTACAAACTCTTAAGATTATCTGTAAGAAGCCACAAAACAGTAACAACACAACATAAACTACTGTGTAGACATACACAATCTAGTAGAGGTCTACTACTGTATGTCTATGTATTAGGTCATTCTGTGTTGAAAGTCCCCTCAAAAAAAGCACCAACACAATATGAAAACACAGCATTCCCTGCAGACCGAGAGAACGTGTTCCTCCTCGTATGTCACTTCCACATTCCTCTCCAGTCTCCGACCTCCTGGAGAGGGTCAGCTTGTCAAGAGCACACAATTTGAATAGGTGTAAATTCCAGGGGGTATCTAATGAAGAAAAATTGACTTTGACTGTTTTTTTGTTTTTTTTTAAGGGGAAAATTATTAAATTAACAGGAGATACGGTGTCATAGGCACTTTAAAACACTGGATGATCATTTTTACGCTGGTCATGAATATTATGACAACAATCACTCATGACCTCCTGGTGGCTCATGTGACTCTATATAGTCATGTCACACCGGAAGCTCGAGGGCCTGAAGTGCAGCCAAATCAAACAGTTCCCCGGGAACCACCGGTACGCTCCTCAACGTCCTCAGGCTCGGCTCCGACAGCGGGGTCTGAACCAGAGTAGACATCAAGCGGCCGAGCTCCCTTGCCATTACGGCAAAAGCCTGCAGGGACGCATCCATCAAGCCCTGTGTTGGCTGGTCAAGGAGCCCCTCCTCCAATGTTGCAGACAGGCCCAACGTTAGTTGGGACATAGTTTCCGATGCGACCCATGTAGGCACCCATATAATACGCCCTGCAGAGTAGGTCGTCTGTGATCTGACACTGCGGTCGCGGGCACCTGGCGTTTGTCCTCAAAGTCTCCTCGGGGTGTACAATGAGTGAGGCAATAAGCCGGTTCTACGGCCGGCATCTTCCCCAAGCCAACTTTGTCAGGGTCCTGCATCGCTGCCAACGCACGTCCTTCTGACGTTTGCCTTGAAAAGGCCTTTGTGTCAGTCCAACAAGCGTGCAGCTCCTTCATGCATTCCTCCGAAGGGCGAACAGCAAAAGGCTTTGCCAAAAGGATTGGCGTCGGAAAAAAGCACTAGAGGGGATCTGTTGTAAAGTTGGCACCTCTACTCCCAACCGGCTATGGGCAGTTCTTATCGCCCCAGTCACAGATTCCTTCACCCGCGGCTTGAGAGCGTAACACATCATAATCTGCCTGACAGGGTATCAGAAGCAGCCACGGACATCACATCCTCATCATGTGTTGCCACTTCCCACACATTGTGGCCAGGATCAGCCTGAAGGTTCTGAAGCAGAGCCTTCATCTGAGTCCTCCTTTCTCTGCCTCTGCCTCTGCCTCTGGCGAAGAGCGCTTACGGTCCGCAGGCTGGTCAGGAGGCAGATGGCCACATGACACGGCGTGTCAATTAGGAGGTTCCTCAAAATTGGCCAGGCGAGTGACCCTCACGGACTGAGGCATAATCATACAGTTGGTACAGGCGTTCTCTGAGAGGGCCTCCTGAAGGTGATCCACACCGAGGCAGGCAGAACACAGGTCATGGCCAGACACTGCAGCATTGTAAGCCCCTTATTTATGTTGTTTTATTTATTTATTTTGAATGGAACCGAATGAATTAAGCAGTACTGTTTGTAGTATTATCCACTCTAGGAGTCAGGTCGAACAGAGAATTGCACCAGTGACTCAAATTCATGCGCGCCGAGCAGATTTTTTTATTTTTATTTTTTAGGGGTCCAATAAACAGAAAAAACAGTGCTGTCTGTATTATTACATCACTGAGCAACAGAGTCAGGTTGACCAGAGCACGCTACTAGTGACTCCAATCATGCAAGCTGAGCAACGCTTTTTTTCCCCCACGAAGCTGAGCGCTGTGTCACGAACCGGTTCGAGCAGAAACGCCAAGAGCGGTTCGTAACCGGCTCGATAGCAGATCCAATATCAGGAGACCGCTGTTGTGTTTTATGAAAACAAGCACGCAGCCATAGAAAAACTACTCAAACTGAAAGCAGCCGTACAGCAAAAATTTAATCGTGAAAAGGTACTGAGCTTCCAGTGTCACGTGACTCTATAGACTCACGTGAGCCACCGGGAGTCACCAGTGACTTTGTTGTTATAATATTCTCGACCTGCGTATGTGGAAGGGTGATCATCCAGTTCTTAAAGCACCGCCTCAGGTTGAATTCGCCACCTCACCATCTGCACAGACAGTTCTATTTCATCCCGTCAGAACACCAGATGGTGAAGTGGTGAATTCAACCTGATGGTGAATTGAATCAGATGGTGTCACTCTTATCTATGACGGTGTCACTCATCCATGATGTTGTGACTCCTCCAGCCTTTATGACTGTGTCACTCTCTTCTGGGCCTCCATGACGGTGTCACTCTCCTCTGGGCCTCCATGACGGTGTCACTCTCCTCTGGGCCTCCATGACAGTGTCACTCTTCTCTGGCCTCCATGACAGTGTCACTCTTCTCTGGCCTCCATGATGGCGTCACTTTCCTCTGGCCTCCATGACGGTGTCACTCTCATCTATGAGGGTGTCACTCTCCTCTGGCCTCCATGATGGTGTCACTCTCCTCTGGCCCCCATGATGCTGTCACTCTCACCCATGAGGGTGTCACTCTCCTCTGTTCTCCATGATGGTGTCAGTCTCATCTATGAGGGTGTCACTCTCCTCTGGCCTCCATGAGGGTGTCACTCTCCTCTGTTCTCTATGACGGTGTCACTCTCCTCTGGCCTCCATGAGGGTGTCACTCTCCTCTGCCCTCCATGATGGTGTCACTCTTATCCATGAAGATGTCACTCTCCTCTGGCCTCCACGAGGGTGTCACTCTCATCCATGACAGTGTCACTCTCCTCTGGCCTCCATGAGGGTGTCACTTTCATCCATGAGGGTGTCACTCTCCTCTGGCCTCCATGACGGTGTCACTCTCATCCGTGAGGGTGTCACTCTCCTCTGTTCTCTATGACGGTGTCACTCTCCTCTGCCCTCCATGATGGTGTCACTTTCATCCATGAGGGTGTCACTCTCCTCTGTTCTCTATGACGGTGTCACTCTCCTCTGCCCTCCATGATGGTGTCACTCTCATCCATGAAGATGTCACTCTCCTCTGGCCTCCACGAGGGTGTCACTCTCATCCATGACAGTGTCACTCTCCTCTGGTCTCCATGAGGGTGTCACTTTCATCCATGAGGGTGTCACTCTCCTCTGGCCTCCATGACGGTGTCACTCTCATCCATGAGGGTGTCACTGTCCTCTGGCCTCCATGACGGTGTCACTCTCATCCATGAGGGTGTCACTCTCCTCTGGCCTCCACCTTTTGATCACACTCTTCTTCTCCACCTCTGGAGTCACTCTCCACTCTCTGAGGGTCTCGCACTATTTAATGTAACCACCAATTGATATAATTTTCCCGACCTCCACCATGACTATTTCACTCTCCGTGAAATTCCTTTTTCTTGTCTGCCATGATTGATGGTAAAATACCATCGATCAGCAGGCTGATTTATGCAGAAATATACCTGTGGTACTTCCTATTGATCGTTCATGGTAAAATGTGTGTGTAGAGGCAGGATATGAACTGCGCAACCCTCCAGGTGGACAGTGATTTATCAAGAGAGAAGTACCTGCAGGTGTGTATCCACACCGTTTCATGAATCAGATTATCTTTTGGGCACACGTACACTTTTAGTTAGTGTCCTATTCAATGTTTTAAAAAAGAGGCCCCTGGAGGTTTTCTCAGGTAGTGCACACTGTAAAATAATGGAGAACCGCTGCTCTATATTATCGCTCCTCGTTATTTTCCTCAATTTTGTTCGCCTTACACATTGTAATACTTGTTTAAATGTGCATTGTCACCATACATGAAGAAATGTGGGACTCGAGCTGGTCTAATGCAAAAGAGATTTCAATTTGCACTCGGACAAGAGAATTGCAACTAAAAAATATACATAAAATACATATATCTCCTCACAGACGCCATTTCTTTGACCACTCCCTCTCCCCTTTGTGTCTTAAGTGTAAAACTGATGTGAGAACATTGACTCATTGTTTCTGGTCTTGTCATAAACTTCAGATATACTAGACTCAAATTTTACTTGAAATTCAAAACATTTTCCATATTAATATCGATATGGACCCCATATCGCTGATCCTTGGTCTTTCATCTAAACAAGTGAAAACAGCAGCTGAATAAAGACTACTCAATATTTTAACATTTGCTGCCAGGAAAAGTATCCTGTTACACTGGATTACTGACGAAGTTCCATCTGTCGGCGGTTGGCGCAAAATAATTTCTGAACTGATCCCCTTAGAATACCTGACCAGTATTATACACACCAGTATAGACCAGTTCTACAGAGTGTGGCGCCCGTATTTGGACTATATTTGACCAGACCTTTCAACTATCCTACTAAAAGGATTACTGCACAACTGAATTGTATTGGTAATTGTTGTGTATATATACTGTAAATCTCATCCACCACCTCCTATATTTTTGTATATTCATTATATTCAGAGCTGTTGTTTTTTTTAGTGCCGGTTATAGGCACTATGTTGTTTTGTTTAATTCAAATCTAATTAAATGAAAAATGTGCATTGTCCTGCAGGCTACCCGTCCTCTGTTGATGGCCACCTGTTGGAGCTTTGTCTGATGGCTGTCAAGTTCGCCCGTAAGAAGGGAAACATCTCTCTGGCGTCGCGCCTGCTGAGCCAGTGCAGTGAGATGGACGAGCAGCAACCGGACGATTTGAGCAAGGCCTTCAGACGCCTCAGCCTGGACGGCACTCTCGGGGAAAGATGGGGGCCCGAAGTCCAGATCGAGAAGGCCAAAGTTCTGAGGAGTGCAGGTGAGCTTTATCATCTTTGTCAAAAAGGTCAATCTGGTAGTAATGAGCTTATCCTGTGGCACTGTAGCAGCTCTCAGCTCTCTCATACAGTGACATCTAGTGGTGAGATGTGGTATGTACCGGTATCTTTTGATATGTGACTCACTGTATTGAGGAGAACTGCTGAGCTTAGTGTCTTGACTTTCTGCCGTTGGAGCTGAACATGCAGCTTTGTGTCTACAGGTCAGTCCCTGACAGCCATGGAGATGCTGAGTGGAGCCGCTCTGTCTTACTGCCATGTGGGAAAGAACGAAGGCGCCGCCTGCCGCTCGCTGCTCACACTCTGCAAGTGGCTGCTGGCCGACTGGAAGGACATGACGCCGCAGCTCAAACAGGCACGTAGCTTCTTTCCACTTTCAGGGATTGGAGTAGAGGAGCTGGATGCTGCACAGTCAATACATATAAGAGTGGCCACGTGTTCGCTGTATTCTTCATTTGGTTTTAGAGCTTTCAGAAAGTCTGCAGCTTCTGAAATAATTAACGCACACTTGTATATTGAGCAGGCAATTGTATGAAAAGTGAATATTTTCTATTTCCGAGCTCTATACAGGGCCTGAATTCTACTGTGGGATTGCAGGGATCGCGCATACTTTCGTCAATTCCTGCAAAACTGTCTTTCATAGTGCGGGAAATTCCCGCACACGGCTGTACATTTGTGTTTTCATGTAGCCCGCCTGCTAAAAGCCCTCCCTGAAATATTTATTTTTTCCTTTTAAGAAAGAACGAGTTTTAAACACGGCTTCTGTAGTGGGGCTGCAGACGGGCAAGCAAGCATGAGGAGAGAGAGAGTGCAGCAGGTCGGAGTTACATGATGCACCTTGTGACAGCCAGCCTGGTCACACCCCCTGTAATCATGACTGGTGCACTGAGCAAACTGGTTTTGAGAGGCGCTGCTTTTAAAATCTCAGCCTCACCTGGCAGTGTTGAGGGAACCCAGGGAGAAGCGGAGGTGTCGGAGCTCTGCTCGTTCATGCTTGTTCAGAGAAGTAATTCCTCCTGCAGCATATTGGCGTCCGGCTGTGGTTCCTCCGTGCCAGGCTTTTCACAGACATCTCGTTCCTCCAGCCACTGCAGCTCCACCATTCCACTACAGCGCCCCCTCTGGAGCAGTTTGTGAAGCACGACAGGAGACTGACTGACCCAAATCAATCCCTGGTGCTCAAATATTCCTGCTCTGGTGGAAACTTTTTGTTTGTGTTGATGAACTAGAGTTTTCTTCTCCAGTTGGGAGTAAATTTGCTTTTTGATGAACTGAACTGCATTTTCCCTGCATTTTTTTATTGGGACACTTTAAGTTTAAATGAAAACAAATATAACATTTTCTTTGTGTTCATGTGTTTGCTTGTTTGGGACATTTCACACATTTAATTGTCTTTTACCTTGTGTATGTTTGATGTGGGGAAAAGCAACAAAATGTGATGGGTTGTGTAAACTATATTAACTAAACAACCTAACTGACTAAAACCATCTTACATGTCAGGAGAGAGACCTGACTGGCACCCCAAACAAAAACCTTCCCACACACACCCCCACCAAACCGTGACAAACTGAACGAGCCACTGAGGGCTGTACTGCAAACAGGTATCCCTCCTCGACTCTATCAAACAGCAGCCATTAAGACTCCAATCTCAGGTAGACTGTCTGAGTGGTTGGAGTAAATTATATTGAAAAGAGTGCAGGTTAGTGTTGTCACGATACCAACATTTTGGTCCCGATACCGATACCACCAAGGAGTTCAGTACTTTTCCAAATAAAAACAAAACACAAAAAAAGTCATTAGATCCAGTCTGTCTTAAGTAGGACCAGTGTCTTTAAATGGTTTGTTACTATGCAGTAATCTTTATAACATTAAATGGCTAAAATAAAATATTTTCATATATTCTTTTATATTATTTATATTATATTAATAATACTAATATTTATAATAGCTTACATTTTTTTCCAGAGCTATTTTTTCACAGATATATAAGTTATTAGCTGTGGTTCTTTGAACTCCTTCTGCAGGTCTGGGTGTTTGTCCTTCAGGAGGTTAGCAGGTTATGATATCTTCTATCACTTTTATTATTTCAAATGAAATTTTCCCTGAAATTAAAATGGCTCCGGTGCCCTGATTTGTATGAAGCAGAAAATATTTGGTTTTAACCATTTCTTTGAAGTTTTGCATGCTCCTTCTCCGTTAGGTGGGTCTCCTGTAGTAATATCACTCCAACGCACTCTTTTTTCATTTATTTAATATTTTACTCCTCTTCATTGGGCTGAGTACTCCATTTATGTTGTGATATGATGTCATTCCTGCCCTTCAATTTCCCCCTTTTGCTACAGAAACAAACATTAAACAATATAAAACAAAAGTTCGGCTTTAACAGCCTTGAACAATAAAACATAGAGACTTCCTGAAGTGAGGTCTGCTTGTAGACCTTCTCTGAGCTCTGATGTTCAGTCCACTCTGAGGGATGTCCTCTGCTCCTGACGAGTGAAGATTAGCATTGTTCATCCACAGCATCAAGTGCTGTCCTGACTTCCATACCATGGGAGGAATTTATTTTTTTAATTATAGACCACCAAATAACGAAAAGTAAATCAAATCACTCAGTTCTCACCTTTTTCCTGGAAACAGTCACATTTTCAAGTTATACAGTTCCGCTTAAATTCCTGTCCTGGCTCCTGAAGGCTTGCAATTTCTGTTTATACCCCGGTGACTGTCTCCTTTTGCCTCGCGTCCTTCCTTTGCGCGGCCTCGCGTCCGTCCTTTGCGCGGCCCTGCATCCACATCCTCCATCCGATCTGCTCCGTCCAGGTCTCTGCTGGTCTCACCACCTGCACCTGGTTGCCATGTCCTTCATCGCTTCCTCAGCCATGTTGTAGACTCGCGTCCAGAAACACCTCCCTCTCCTCGTACGTGAAGCCTTTTTTTGCCAAGCAATCTTGATTAGCTCCTCTTTGCACCCGAAGCTTTGGAGCTTCATCACGATGGACCTTGGTGGAGGAGCGTCCTTGGGAGACTGCGAGACCAGAGCCCGATGGGCTCTCTCAATCCTCAGCGCAAATGAAGGGGGAAACTCCAGCTTCTATCAGAGGAGACGCTCTACAAAAACCACCATTGACTGTGCGTTCCTCTGACTCCACCATGCGTGCTTCCACCTCATCTCTCCTGGTATTAGCCTTCTTTCATTTCTTTCAGGATTTCAGAGTTCTCGCAGTGAAATTCCTGAATGTCCTGCAGGATTGTTTCCAGGCCAGCCATACTTTGAGCTGGTGTTGATTTTCCCTAGTGGCTCGGTTGCGCCGCTCCGTTAGCTTCAGCGCTAACACCTGTTGACTCTGCTAGCTCCTCTGGCTGTGATGCTAGCTCTGCTAACTCATGTGTTCGCTGCGGCGGCTCCTCGTCATCCTCCAATGTCAAAGCCGCGTTTTTAGTCTGCTTTTTGTTTTTTCCTCTGCTCTTACTCATCACCCCTAATTCCACTATCGCACCGATGCCGTCACTTTTGTAAATTATTAAGTTTATGGGGCTTTTTAGAGTCAATGTTGGGGAGCTGCCGCCATGTTGGAGTCGGCCGGATGTCCTCTGGACCATTTCATTTATTGAAAAAATATTATGTGTATAATGAGAGCTGAATATAATGCCCATCCAACGGAACATGCATGGCACGTTGAGTTCACCCCCCCCCCCCCCAATGATATTATGGCCACGGCCTTGAAGTGGAAGAAGAGGAGAGAGAGAGAATGGAGAAATTTGATATTAGTCCAGTTCATCAATGTTTCTGATTAACAAAACCCTGGTTTGTTCTGGCTTTCCATTCAGTTATATGAAAACGTTGCAGCTCGTGGTCCATGTGTTTGTAATTTTCCTTGCTTTTTTAAGTAGCGTGTTATCCTGGCGATGTCGGCATTTAGTTTAGTCAGGTGTTCATTCATGAAGACACTGCATCCCTTCAGCTTCCTTCCCTGTCTTAGCAGTGCAGTCTTGTGTTTCCTGTTCACAAACCTCACGATGATGTCCGGGGTGCCGTTGTCTTTCCTCCAGGGCAGGGGATGACATGCCTCCATGTTGTTACTGTCCACATCAATCCCCTTGGACTGCAGGAAGGCGGTCAGCTGTTGCTCTGTCTAAGACCTGTTAGCCTCATGAATAGTATCCTCCCGACTGTATAATTAACCCCCCCCCCCCCCCGTGAAACAAGTGGGAAGGGAGGGAATTCTCCCCCAAGTTGTCCCAAAATAACATTGTTTCAACAATGTTATTTTTGCTTTGCGACTACGTAGAAGACGTAGTCCGTTGTTCAAGAAGAACTTTGACAATGCCGCTTAGTTCTCTTGCCTTTTTCTATCAGGTGGTGAAGAAGTCAGGAACGCTGAATTCGTCCACGGCTCTGGGCAGCATGTCGCCTCTGAGCAGGAACATCGCCGCCCTGCTGGAGCTTCCCTTGGAGGACCAGGGCATCCCCCACATCACTGTGGAGACCTCAGGTAACATGCATAGCACCCAGAGAGCATCAGTTCCTTGGAGGTGTCGCAGCGGACCCTGACCAGCCTCTCTCTGCTCTCCATTCAGTGAACGTGGGCGTCGGGGAGCCGGACTTCGTCCTGGGTCAGCTCTATCAGCTCTCCACCAGCCTGGCTCCAGAGGTGGCTAAGTCCTGGGCAGCCCTGGCCAGCTGGGCCTATCGCTGGGGCCGCAAGGTGGTGGACAATGCCAGGTCAGAGGGAGCACAAACATGCATACAAACAGTTCTTACAAACCAAATCAAGAGAAAAGAAAGCAGCCAGCATCTGAAAGTCTGAGACGTGAAGCTGACAGCTTCATACAGTCAAAACCTGATATCTTCACACAACTAATTGATGTTTGGAGCTTTAGATCAGGTTCGTACCAAGCCTAATTCACCTTCCTGAAGCCCAGTGCAGGACAGGTGAGGTGCCCTCTGCTGGGGCCACTCGGTAACACAGTGGTTATCACTCCCGACTCACAGCGAGAAGGTTGTGGGTTCAAATCCTGCCTGGGGCCTTTTTGTGTGTGCGTGGGTTTCCTTCCGGGTATTCTGATTTCCCCCATAGTCCAAAAAGATGCACCATGAAAAGTAAATGTGACAACACAGATTTGATGAAATCACATGGATTTTTTCACATGAATCTGGAGTTGTGAACTGTATGTGGGAGAGCCTCAATGGCTGTCCCAACTGCATCAAATCTCACATTACTTCGATAAAAACAAGCTGCTGACAATGAACCCTGTTAATCATGTTCTGCACCCTCCAGCCAAGGCGAAGGACTACCTCTTCTCTCTGGAGAAAAGAAGGAGATTGAGGAGCTGCTGCCTGCCACCACCAGCCAGGAAGATAAGGACGCCATCTTCAGCATCCTGGGACAGGCCATGTGTCGACCCACCGGCATACAGGTGAACAGCAGGGAGTGTCTTTAAAACACTCCCAACCCGTTGAAGGACCTCCAAACTAACCTCAGTCTATAGCTTCGTCAAAAGGAAGTGGGGACATGATAATAATCTGACTTACTACCTTAGAACCTGGGAGACTGATTTTGATCAAGCTTGGCGGGTGAATAGAAAATGTGATTTAAGTTTCGGTGAGCTCACAATCATGTTGTGGATAATAGATCCAGAATAGAGCTTCTATGATCTGGAGGAACAGTGTCTCACAAAGTAAGTACACCCCTCACATTTGTGTAAATATTTAACTATACCTTTTATTGGGACAACAGTGATGAGATGACACTTTGATACAGTGTACAATAGTCCTTGTTCAGCTTGTATGACAGTGTAAATTTACTGTCCCCTCAAAATAACTCAACATACAGCCATTAACGCCCAAATCGCTGGCAACAAAAGTGAGTACAGCCCTCAGTGAAGATGCCCAAAGTGTCAATATTTTGTGTAGCCATATTTTCCAGCACTTCTATAACCCTCCTGGGCCTGGAGGTCGCCACCCCGAGTTCGGGGGCCTTGGGGTGGCGGCTGCTGTGCCTCTGGGCCTCCAAGCCTGCGGCCGTTCTCTGTAGTTCTTCGGATGTATGGGCGTCGCATCCTGTGGCCCGTGGCTTGAGTTGGTGTTGGTCTGTGGAGTCCCGTCACACCTGGACCAGACCTCAGGACTCTTGGTAGCCCCACCCGCATGGGTGAAAATCACTTCGACTCTTGACAAGACCCACGGACGTGTAGAATCCCCCCAGGACTCACTGGGCATAGTTGGAAAACACTTGTTAGTTATATCTGTTATCTTGGTGGAGCTCTAGTCCACTGGCGCCATAGGAGACCTCACACTTGGTAAAATAGAGAACATTATATCAGCAGTCATTCATATACCTTTAGTTCCACAATAATAAAAAGTCAAAAGATTGTTGAATTGCAGTGAATTCATTTGATTTGACAATCAGCTGCTGATTACATGCAGACGTTGGTAGAACTACCAGGTACTTCAATATATCCATCCCTACATTTTCTACACTACTGTTCAGGGTCGCAGGGCGCTGGAGCCGGTCCCAGTAAACTATGGGTGTGGGCAGGTACACCTCGACAGTTTCGAACAGGATACACCTAGACAGATAAGGGCAGGTACACCTGGACAGGTGGACAGTCTCTCACAGGGCAAACACTCGGATTCACACTGAAGGGCAATTTAAATTTAGGGTTATCAATTAACCTCACAGCATGCTATGGGACTGTAGCAGGAAACCGGAGATTACTTAAATACATATCAGACTAAATGGTTCGACATTCTCATCTTCCAGACCTTTGCTTCAAGAAATTGTGATTGGAATCAAATCCTCAGAGTTGTTTGCCATGAGGTGCCATGTTGAACTTGCAGTGACCAGTATAAGATAGTGAGAGTGATAACGCCAGCTTTAACACACCTGCTCCTCATTCACCTGAGAGAGTGGCATAACACCAGGGAGGTTTGATGGCTATAGCTACAGTTCCACCACGCAGTCCGTGGGAGGGTACAGTACGGCAAAGCGCACCCAGACTCAAGTCTGTCGCTCGGTTCCACCGCAGAAAGTATGGTTAAGATGTACTAGATGTAGCTCCCGCTGAAGCTCCGCCTCTCCCTTACTGAGAGGTGCGTCTGCATCTCGTTAAAGGACGCCATGTTGTGCAGCGCCAACGTTTCAATAAACCAGTTAACAAATCAACCAGTGAGCAAAGCGGCGTATATAAACAAAAATGGAGGTTTATGACCGATGAAATATTGGGGCAAGTCGAGAGTGGCGATCGTCACTGACCAATCAGCAGACGGCTGCGTTGTAGCTCCTCCTCACAGACCCTTCCTCACTGATAGGTACCGCAACAGAGGAGTGGTGGAAAATCATAACCGGTGGTCATGGTGTTTTCCGTAGCATCCACAATTTTTTCAGTGGGACCACTTGAAAACCCGCCGCATTCTGTCCCGGCACAAAAAGTCTGTTGGGACTGCGGCGTAATTGTTCCCAAAGTGGACATTTTCACTGACGGTTGTCACTTTTGTTGCTAGGGCTTTAGACATTAATGGCTGTGTACTTTGTATTGTATCAAAGTCTCTTCAGTGTTAAATTCTAGAGTTAAATTTGCAGCAAAGTGAGGGTGTACTCATGTTTGTGAGACACTGTATGTGTGTCATTGGAAGGAGGAAATGATCCTGCTGAGCAGAGGTTTGATCTCTTCATCAAAATGTTGGGTGTGTTCATGAAGACCTGGCGGATTCAAATAAAGTGAACGTTGAATTAGTTTTCTGACTGAGCAGAAACTGGATAGATGCGCGAGGTTCAGGTATTAACGATGTCACGCTGCACTGCTCAGGATGAAGACATGGCTCTGCAGCAGGAGGACGACGAAGACGACATGGTGGACGTGATCTGGCGCCAGCTCACCGCCTCCTGCCCCTGGCTGGGGGAGGCGGGGCACCTGGTCACGGAGGGTCTGATCCGGGTGTGGAGACGGGTGGTGGACCGCGTGTTCGGCCTCTACCGCGTCTCATGCCAGGCCTACTTCACCTTCCTGAAGCTCAACGCGGGACAGGTGAGGCGCCCCCTGCTGGACGCCTGTGTCCTCCACGGTAATGAAGCTTAACCCCTGAGGTGTGTTTCAGGCCCCCGTGGACGAGGACGACCCCAAACTGCTGCTGTCCTGCCACAACAACAAGCAGAGCAATGACGACACCATCGTCATGGCAACGCTGCGTCTCCTCCGCCTTTTGGTGAAGCATGCCGGGGAGCTGAGGGAGGGGCTTGAGTTCGGTTTAGCCTCCACCCCCACAGCGCCGTGGAGGGGTACGATGCATCCTCCTTCTGTTCTGGACACTAGCTCACACAGTCAGTCACCAAGAGTGCAAGAAATCTGCATCCAGCTCCTAAATATCTATACCTTGGACTATAACTCACCCATTTTTTTATATTGAAATATCTCAGTACATACCATCTGCAGTACCACAGAAAAACCTCCATTCCAACAGAGTTTTGACTGAAAGACCAAGAAAATTGTCTCCTAAAATGATAAAATGTGAATCAGAAGGAGCTCAGAGTGAGAAACTACTCTGAAGAAAACAAAGAAGGTTCTGGACCAGGATTATCCACATAGCAGTTCCTTTGAAATGAATGTGACTCAATGCACCAGTGAGACTTATAGGTTTGTTTGTTTAGTTTTTTGTTTTTTTTACCTCTTCATGATTTGATGGATGTGACTTGTAGTCCTGAAATTCGGTAATAACTCTACTCAACACATTTCCCGTATTAAATGCAACTTCAACTTGGGAGCAAGGAAGCTTTTAACGTAAACTCAAATGAATTCTAATATTGTGCAGATAAATTTAGCAGTCCTCCTTTGTCTGTTCAGGGCTGTCTGCCATTGTTGGACTAGATACTATTACTTATGGAGGTCCCCATCAACACCCCATTATTTAGCATTCAGTATAGTTAATGCTGCCACAGTACGGTCCTCACATGGTCGTTTACAACACGTTGCAAATTGTTCAGTTTACTGCAAAAGAAAGGATGAAAAAATGTGTGAGCAGGTCTTTGGGATCCATCCTGACTTCTGCTGCTGGTGTTCACACTGCCGCTCTGTGTCCTCCTCAGGCATCATCCCTCAGCTCTTCTCCCGTCTCAACCACCCAGAGGCCTACATCCGACAGAGCATCTGCAGCCTGCTGTGTCGAGTGGCCCAGGACTCCCCGCATCTCATCCTGTACCCGGCCATTGTGGGCTCCATCTCCCTGGGAGGAGAGGCTCAGAACGCGGGTATGGTTTCATTCAGCTTCCAGAAGAACCCACGTGGTGATCATCGGTGATCGCAGCGCTTTAATGACACCGTGTGATGGCAGGAAGCAAACTGCCGTCGGCTCTGCCCTCCTTCCTGGGCAGCATGCAGGGAGAGGAGCTCGGCGGGGACGAGGAGGAGGAGCAGCTGGAGAGTGGCCAGGGAGGTGTTGGAGGAGGAGGTCCAGACGAGCTGACCACCTGCTCCAGTCAGGATCAAGCCATGATGCAGGACTGCTACAGCAAGATCGTGGAGAAGCTCTCCGGTGCCAACCCCACCATGGTGCTGCAGGTAGGAGCTGCGCTCTGTATGTGTGTCGGGTGGGTGGGTGTCTCTGTCTGTGTCTGTGTGCGCTCCATGACACACTCCTTTTGGTGTCCTGTGTGCCGTCAGGTGCAGCAGCTGGTGGGCGAGCTGCGCAGAGTGACGCTCCTGTGGGACGAGCTGTGGCTGGGTGTCCTGCAGCAGCAGCACATGCACGTCCTGCGCAGGATTCAGCAGCTGGAGGACGAGGTCAAGAGAGTGCAGAACAACAACACACTGCGCAGGTAAGGACTTCAAGATACAAGTGATGTGACTCAAGAAATGTCCTCATCAGAGTATCTACAGATCTCAATACTTTCCCAATCTGATGCTGACATTTCCTTCTTCATCGACCTGTTAAGCTTGGTTTTATTTACAGAAATAACTTCATGGTAAAAAGATGTCTCAGTCTAAAAGCTCTGTTCACATGACCTCAGATTAGCTGAATTTATTGTAGAACACACGGAATCAAAATTTGCAGGGCTAATTTTAACGTTACTCAGTCATGAGAACAAATCCCAGCACTGCACTCTTTTTTTTATATATATATTTTTTATTGAGACAAACCAGTTGTATCACATACATTCTCTGGACAAAACCTTTTTTCCTTTTTTGTTTTTTTTAACCCAACAAAAACAAGAGAAACACATATACAAACAATAAGCTTCTCAATCAAGATCAAGATGACAGTCTGTACTCTTAACATATGAAAAAAAAGGGTTCCAAGTTTTTGCAAAGGACCTCTCAGATCCAGACAGGGTTAACCTGATTTTTTCCAGTTTAAGAAAATAAAGCACCTCTTTAATCCAGTGTACATATGTAGGTGGAGGTGGAGCTGAAGATTTCCATCTCAGCAGAATCAGCCTCCTGGCCAGCAGGGATGAAAACACTATCAGGTCCTTTTGGTTAGAGGAAAGACAAAGTGTAGGCGACAACACACCAAAAAGAACAGTCAAAGCATTTGGAACCATAGTCTTCCCTATGACTTTAGAGAACACAACAAAGATTTCAGACCAATATGTACTCAGAGAGGGGCAGTGCCAAAACGTATGTATATAATCGGCCGGAGCTTGTTTGCACCTATCACAGAGAGGGGAAACTGTACTAAACATTTTGGACAGCCTCACTTTAGTGTAATGAGCTCGGTTTAAAATCCTACAATGAGTAAAGCTGTGCTTAGCACAAATAAATGAGTTGTGAACCCTCTGCAAAATAACCTTCCAAACATCATCTGAAATATCCTGTCCTAAATCAGTCTCCCAAACAGATTTAAGAGCATTCAAAGAAGAGTTCTAGCAGAGTTTGTGAATATTAGAATAAAGAGGTACCAGAAAAATATCCAAATTTGAAGAGGAAGGGAGGGTAGGAAAATTCAGACCCAAAGAACGAACAAAATCACGAACGTGGAGATATCTGAAAAAGTGGCTTTGAGGTAAAGAAAATTTTTTAACCAGCTGCTGAAAAGAGGCAAATGTTGAGTCTACATATAGACCTACAAAAGTTTTTATGCCCAGACTAGCCCACAAAGAAAATGTACTGTCCATCAGGGATGGCGGAAAAGCAGGATTAGCTGAAACTGGAGCCCGGACAGAAAAGGTTTGTAGCCCAAAGAAGCGCCTAAATTGTTTCCAAATTTTGAGGTAGGAGGCAACGATAACACTTTATGATAAAGTGGAAGTGGAAAATGAAAGAGGTGAGTACAGTGAGGATTTCAATGTCACCGGAAATGCAGATTTTTCTTCAATAGCCTGCCATTGCGGGGGACTCTCAATACTCTCAAAACAAAGCCAATAGTTTAAGTTCCTTATGTTCGCTGCCCAATAATAAAATAAAATCTTTGGCAGAGCCATTCCACCCAACTCTTTGGGTCGCTGTAGGATCTGAAGTCGCAAACTGGGTGTTTTCTTGTTCCAAATAAAATCTGTCATAAGACTATCTACTGTTTTGAAAAAGGAAAGCGGAAGGAAGATCGGAACACATTGCAATAAATACAAGAAGCGTGGAAGAATATTCATGTTAATAGAATTAATTCTAGCAGCAACGGAGAGTTGAAGTAAGGACCATCTGTGATAAGACAGACTGATAACCATATGTGAATAAAAATAATAAATTTAAAAGGACATTTGCCATCGCCCCATAAAAAAACTCAAACAAACAAACAATCCCCTGAGACCCCCCCCCCTTCTCTCTCCTAGCAGAAGCATCCTAAAAAAGGAGCGTGCTATCTTACCACTTAACAAACCAAAACCTGTTTGTACTTGTAACTTACCCGTACTCTGAGACGGTTTTGGGGAATGTAAAAAACGAACTGTCCCGCAATATCAATTAAAAATAATAATATTAAACATTCTCAGCATAACAAAATAAAGTGTCCTCATTCAAAAACAGTGCTACCCTCCCGAGAGCCCACAGTGCAGAACTTAAATAAGCAGGAAGACCTTATATATAGCATTTGAAAACAATAAACAAAATTGGAAGGCACAGAAACGGTGCATGATAACATTTGACAGAAGTATGTAACCTCAAAACAGCAGCTTCACTGCGTTCCCTGATGTCAGTTTCAGTCTTCAGCTGAATCCTGGGTCTTCTTCAGCCTTTTACTCACGAATTCCAATGCCTGGTCCGGGTTGACAGATCTCTGGGTTGAGCCGTCAGGGAGGGTGATATGCAGTGTGGCCGGGTACCGGAGGCCCAACTTCACGTTAACACAAGCATGTAGCTCCCTCTTTACCTTGATGAACGCCGCCCTCTGCTTTGCAACAGTGGAGGTGAAATCCTGGAAGATATAGACCTTTTTTCCGTTGTGAATCAGAGGTGAAGACTCCCCAGCACGACGCAGGATGAAGTTTCTAATCTGGAACTTGTTGATTCTGACAATCAGAGGCCGCGGTGGCTCGTCCCCCTGAGGCCTAGCCCACAGCGTGCGGTGAGCTCTGTCCAACTCAGGCTCAACTTCGATGCTCAACAAGTCTTTCAACAGTTTAGCCACAAATTCTGTGGGGTTAGGACCCTCGGTTCCTTCAGGCAAACCCACAAATCGAATATTGTTACGCCTTGAACGTGCCTCTAAGTCCTCGCATTTCTTACCCAGGGACTCCACTGTAGCCGATAGCTTAGCCACATTAGCTTGTAGGCCCGTCAGCTGAGCTTCGTGATCGTTGGCCGAACGCTCCAGGTCTGAAATAGTCTCTTTCTGGGAGTCAACTTCCTCTTCCAGCGGCTTCAGGGCGCGTGAAACTTCAGCCTTAACAGACTCGGATATTATAGACTCAAACTTAGTGATGATTTCCGTCCGGAGCTCGTCCATCATGTCTTTAATGCAGCGTAGCATATCCTCGTTAGCATCCGGCTGCACCGGAGACCCAGCCCCCGAGGCCAGCAGTGGCCTACCGCGGCCGGCTTTAGGTGCTTCATTTCTCGACCGAAGATTCGCCATTTCTCCGCTTAAAGCTCAAAAGAAGCAGCACTGCACAGTACGGAATAAGTCTTACCAGTGGACAGTTTTATAACTTTGAATAAATATGTAAAGTATCACATTCCCGCAGAGCTACCGCTACACACGTCCTACATCGTCCACGTCCACCGGCATCTCCTCAGCACTGCACTCTACTACATATTTTATCTTTTAGATTTGCAATGAAATTGTTGTAATAACTGAAGCTCTGATTGCCGCACCTGTCCAGTCAAATTGCTGATGTTACAAGAGGTCTTTGGACTGTTCTCACCTTCTACTTTAAGATAGATTAGCCACGCTGTTGTTAACACAGCGATAGATTTTCAGGCACAAGGGAAGTCTGATTTCAGGCCACAAAGTATTCTAAATACAATCCAAACAGCTGGAAACTAGTCAGATGGCATATTACTCCAGAAACCAGCAGAATGCCATGCTCAATGTCTTCTTTCAGTTTTCAGCACTTAGACCAACTTCGGTCCTCCAGAGTCCCTGTCCTGAATGTTTTATCTCTCTCCCAGTTGCAACACATCTAATTTCATTGAGGGGCTCGTTATTGGGCTTTTTCACAACCTTGGTGATGACATCATCATTAGATCATCTGCACATAACTGAACCAATATAAAGATATATACATGAATGTAATATATACAAAGAGGTATACAAAATAAATACTCAATAAAATTTTACTTCAGAAGCCACATACACTTAAAAACAACTCTCACCCCAACTGGAACATGTTGGGAACCTAATAGATTAAACAACCCTGAACCCACTAAACAAACTTTCCCTTTGGAGCACAATGACTGAATCCACCTTAAAGGCTTGTGTTGAGGCTGAGCTGTGATTGGTGCAGGGACGAGAAGATCGCCATAATGCGCGAGAAGCACTCTGCCCTGATGCGTCCCGTGGTCTTCGCCCTGGATCACGTGTGCAGCATCACGGCAGCACCGGCAGAGACGCCTCATGAGACGTGGTTCCAGCAGGCGTACGGCGACGCCATCACGTCGGCCTTGGACCGCCTACGGAGCCCCAACAACCCCGCCAACCCCGCCAGCAGCTGGCTGCCCTTCAAACAGGTGCGTGCCCGTCCGTTTCCCTGCACGTGTGATCTCCTGAAAGCTCACCGATGTTAACCCGGCCGTGTGCATGATGCTCAGATCATGATGAGCCTGCAGCAGCGTGCTCAGAAGAGAGCCAGCTACCTGCTCCACCTGGACGAGATCAGCCCCCGCCTCGCCTCCATGACCACCACTGAGATGGCTCTGCCCGGGGAGGCGTCGGCTTCGGACGCCGTCACCATAAAGAGCGTAGGCAACACCATCACCATTCTCCCCACCAAGACCAAGCCCAAGAAGCTCTTCTTCCTGGGCTCTGATGGAAACAACTACCCGTATCTGTTCAAAGGTATTGGAGCTTCAAACCTCTTCAGGACAGTATTCCTGAACGCACTAAGTACGTGTTCAGAAACACATGCTGCTCATCTGTATAGTGAGAATCACAACATTTATCTGTTCTGTGAAATATACAATCTGATCGTCCAGTCTGAATCTGGAGTTCTTGAAGATTTGAACTTAAACAGCAGTGACACTTTTTCCTCAAACTCAAGCTGTTGTGTACTGTTGATCAACTGCAAACTGCATTTCTTGAGCTTCTGAGAAAGTCTTCATGTCAGTCCACTAGTTAGCACACACAAACGAAGGAAACGTGTCGGCTCCTTTAAAAGCTCTCTATTCATGGTGTCGGTCCACTCTGTATCTGCGGGAATCTGTCCACACATATGCAGATGATGGTGCGGCACTGCACGTTGTCAAAAATGTGTTTATGAGGTTTCACGTCTCCTCTCAGGTCTGGAGGATTTGCATTTGGACGAGCGCATCATGCAGTTTTTGTCCATCGTCAACACCATGTTCTCCAAGATCAACCAGCAGGAGCAGCCACACTTCCACGCCCGGCACTACTCCGTCACGCCGCTGGGCACTCGGTCTGGGCTAATCCAGTGGGTGGACGGAGCCACGCCCCTCTTTGGCCTGTACAAGCGCTGGCAGCAGAGGGAGGCGGTGCAACAGGCGCAGAAGGTGAGTTTCCCTGCCCGTCAGCGGTCTGATTGTCCCGATCCGAACCAAACGGATTCTTCCTTCTCCGCCCAGGCTCAGGACTCGTTCCCGCAGCAGCCCGTCCCTCCGGTGCCCCGCCCCAGCGAGCTCTACTACAGCCGCATCGGGCCAGCTCTGAAGGCTGTGGGGCTGAATCTAGACGTGACCCGGCGGGACTGGCCCCTGAACGTTATGAAGGAGGTGCTGAAAGAGCTGATGGAGGCCACACCCTCCAACTTGCTGGCCAAGGAGCTGTGGTGCTCCTGCACCACCCCCAGCGAATGGTGGAGGGTCACTCAGGTAATCACAGTGCGTGACTGCTCCGTCCACTGGAGAGCAAACCCAATTCAAACCGCTTCCTCCTGCTTCAATTACACCTTCCTCACGACAGTCCTCGGTTTCTTTCTTACTAACCAGCATGCAGTGCTGCAGAGAAAGATCCCAGACTGACAATAATATTTAAAAAACGGTTTCCCCTGGTCTCCCTCAGTCGTACGCCCGGTCCACGGCTGTCATGTCCATGGTGGGCTACATCATCGGCCTGGGGGACCGCCACCTGGACAATGTGCTGATCGACATGACCACCGGGGAGGTGGTCCACATCGACTACAACGTGTGCTTCGAGAAAGGTCTTTGTATATTTTCTCATAGATTATCTTTATATTTAAATATAATTTTGATTTTATACTTTAATATTCACATTATTGTATATTGTATTGTTATTAGAAATACGAGATTTGTTATGCCACATTCTTTCTCTTGTCCACTTTTTTCACCTTGTTCTTATGACCACTTTTTCATGAATTCTGTTCTTCTAAAAAGACCCAAAAAGATGCCAGTCAACTGTTTTTGTATCTTTCTTCTGTGTTTTGTGTCTCATTACCTTAAAATGTGTGCCAACATTTTGTGTGTTTGTAGGAAAAAGTCTGCGGGTGCCAGAAAAAGTCCCGTTCAGGATGACCCACAATATCGAGACTGCTCTGGGAGTCACTGGGGTAGAGGGCATCTTCAGGCTGTCCTGTGAACAGGTCAGCCATAACAGTATGACCACTGTCAGTAGTCAACTGTTCTTCACTAACTTCACATTCTCTTCTAAAATATTATTTTTGTAATTCAGTGCTACAGCATTGTTAGTGCTTTCTAAATGTGTGGTGTTTACAGAAACCTGTTTGTAAATGTCTCCTTGTGGGCGAGGTTAAAAGGTTCAGACTGTCCACACCATGCAGACATGTCGGAAAAAATCTCTTTGAATTTATAAGCTGGAGCATTTGGAGGGAAAATGATCAATCAATGTGAATATTAGATGCTGCTTTACTGCTCTCTATGTGGCATCAGGATGAATTCCACTCTGAGAAGAGTTTGTGAAAAGCTGACTGGCTTCTGGAGTTCACGCTGGATTTTTGTCCTCCTGATGAAAGAATATGAAATGTGTGTGAAGTGATGTTGAGGTCCAATGTGTGTCTCCAGGTGATCCAGATCATGCGTCGGGGCAGAGAGACCCTGCTGACCCTGCTGGAGGCCTTTGTCTACGACCCCCTGGTGGACTGGACCGCTGGGGGGGAGGTGGGCTTCGCGGGTGCAGTATACGGGGGAGGGGGCCAGCAGGCGGACAGCAAGAAGAGCAAGAGGGAGATGGAGAGGGACATCACGCGCTCACTCTTCTCCTCCAGGGTGGCAGAGATCAAGGTGACAGCAGCAGTCCGATGGTCTCCTGGAGGACCCACCTGCACGCTGTGTGTTCACTCACGTTCCGTCCGTGTGCACTGTGTGCAGGTCAACTGGTTCAAGAACCGCGACGAGATGCTGGCGGTGCTCCCGCAGGTGGAGGAGGCTGTGGAGGAGTACATGGTGCTGCAGGAGCTGCTCTGTCAGGGGGAGAAGCTCCAGGACAAGCTGCGCGAGGAGATAGCCTTCCTGGAGGGAGCCGACAACCACCCGGACCACCTGATCCTCACCCTAGAGCAAAGGTCTGCACCGGGCAGCCTCCAACACACCAGCATCTCATTCATTCATTCATTCATTCACTCACTCACTCACTCACTCACTCACTCACTCACTCACTCACTCACTCACTCACTCACTCACTCACTCACTCACTCACTCACCCACCCACCCACCCACCACTGTTCTCTTCAACACCCATTCAACAATAAAACACCAAAAACTGACCAAGTTTCTATGTTGGCTAACATCAGTCTGACCCTGGTGACTGTGGTAGGTTTCATTTCATTCCTCTAATAGTTTCACACTGAACCACATCATTTGTTCAAATTGGAATATTTCACAATGATTTCAAAGGTTAGAAACCTGAAGGCTGTCGCTGTCTCTCTCCTCAAATTACAAAATTAAACTGATTCATAGACAATCCAGTTCAAGCTAACAAAGTTCATCTAAAATCTGCGTCCTGCCCGCTGCCTTTCACTGCAGGTAATGAATGTTGAGTTTCAGTCTCCTCTTCGTTAGATACCCGGGATTAAATTCAAAGAAGAAAATGGAGAGTTCTATTCATTCAACTGGAGGTTTGACATCTGCTCAGAAACTACTGAAAGGTTATGATGAAAAGCATATCGTCAAGATCACAAGAAGTAGAAAAACTGTTCAAAAGGCCAAAAATATTTGCAAACAGCAAACATGTCTAAAAGGCTCAAATTGGCTAAAACGGCTCAAAACTACTGAATATGTGAAGACCTGAAACAACTCAAATTATTTTGTCAACCCATTAACCAGGGGAAAAATTGTGCAAATTGATAAATTCATTCAAAGAGTTGAAAGAGCCAACACTGGCTGATAAAGGTACACTCACTGAAACTGCTTAAACACATAAAAATCACTGAAGTATTAAAAATGACTCAAACTGACAATGGAAGGTAAATTGAATGGAACAGCTCAAATTCCTGTAAACGGCCTTCAAATGTCAGATAATTAAATGACTAGCATAGCTTTGACTGCTAAAAGACTCTTCCCTGTTGAAGCTGTGAAACTTCATAAAGTTTCTTCAGCTGCAGTTTTGCAGATTCCGTTAAAAGAAGTTTGTGAGCGGTGCCGTCTTCATTTTAAAATCTGATGGACGGCTGCACGCTACTGAGCCTGCGAGGTGACTGAGTTTCTCTCTCCTGCAGGTACTCTGAACACACCCAGCTGCAGTCCAGGCAGCGCACCGTGCAGGACGCCATCCAGAGCAAGCTGGCCGACCTGGACCAGTTGATCTCCCAGTACCAGGCGGCTTTCTCCAGCCTGGAGGCCACGCAGCTGGGCAGCCTGCTGCAGGACATCAGCAGCCCCATCGATCTGGGTCGGTGTCCACAGTTAGGACGTTTCAGTACTTTGCAGGGACAAACGGTCACGGAGAGATCAGTGTAACTTCCTGTGGGCCAGTCAAATGAAGTAAAGTATAGTATAGAAAATTTGCCTTTTAATACAGCATTTCACACAATAAATGTTTGAGAAAAGAAAAAAACCAACATAGCTTCCCGGCTCCATCAGAATCTTCCTTCCTGGACCGTTTTGCCACCACCAGACTGTAATAAGTGCCCCTGTTCTTCCAGGTCCTCCGAGCTACGTGCCGGCCACCGCCTTCCTGCAGAACGCCGGCCAGGCGCACCTGATCAGCCAGTGCGAGAGCCTGGAGGTGGAGGTGAGCTCCCTGCTGCAGCAGCGCCGGGCCACACTGCGCGGCTGCCTGGAGCAGCTGCACAGCTACGCTACTGTGGCCCTGCTGTACCCGCGGACCACCCTGCTGCACCACCGAGCCCACCAGTGGAAGAGCTGGCTGGAGGAGCTGCTAAGGGACATGACGGTGGAGCACTGCCAGCACATCTACAGAGAGTAAGGATAGGTCTGGGAAGACGACCAATAAATCAATGCATCACACCATGAATTGAATAAACGTGATCATTTTGCCGGCTTCGATAAGATAAGATAAGATATCTTTTATTTATCTCACATGTGGAGAAATGTGCAGTGGTACAACAGGATAGTAAAAAGAAAGAAGTACACATAGCAGAAACTAAAAAAGCAGATAAAAATACAATATAATAAAAAATATGCACACGGTGCCTATAAGTGTGGACATGTACAGAGTATGGGGGTGGATGTATTTTACATAGTAAATACGTTCTTATAGATTATTATAGTTATTGCACCACTTCTTGCCCAGTTGGAGTGGAGTGATATTGTCCGGTGGTGGTGTGCAGTGGTCTACTGGGAGCAGGCTTGGTTGAAGAGTCTGACTGCAGCAGGGAGGAAGGACCGGCGGAGTCTCTCCTTCAGACACCGCGGGTGGAGAAGCCTGTCACTGACGGAGCTGCCCAGTGATGTGACGGTACCATGTAGGGGGTGGGAGACGGTCTCTATCAGGGATGAAAGCTTCTTCAACATCCTCCTGTCTCCCACCACCTCCACAGGGTCCAGGGGGCAGCCCAGGACAGAGCTGGCCTTCCTCACCAGTTGGTTCAGTTGGTTCCTGTCTGCAGCCGGAGTGCTGCTGCTCCAGCAGACCACTCTATAGAAGATGGCTGATGCCACCACTGAGTCATAAAAGGTCCTCAGGAGCACCCCCTGCAGTCCAAAGGACCTGAGTCTCCGCAGCAGATGGAGTCTGCTCTGGCCCTTCTTGTAGAGAGCTTGGGTGGTGTTGGACCAGTCCAGTTTATTGTTCAGGTGAACACCCAGGTACTTAGAAGAGTCCACTATCTCAATGTCCTTTCCCTGGATGTTCACCGGTGTGGGGGGGGGGGGTGGGTCTCTGCCTGTGGAAGTCCACCACCAGCTCTTTGGTTTTACCCGCATTGATGTGGAGGTGGTTCCGCTGGCACCAGTCCACAAAGTCCAGGTTGAGTTCTCTGTACTCCTCCTCGTCGTCGTTGGTGATGAGGCCGACGATGGCGGAGTCGTCAGAGAACTTCTGCAGGTGACAGGTGGATGTGTTGTGGGAGGAGTCTGCAGTGTAGAGGGTGAAGAGGAAGGGAGCCAGGACCGTCCCCTGTGGAGCCCCCGTACTGCAGATGACCAGGTCAGACACACAGTCCCGTGTCCTCACAAACTGTGGCCGGTTGGTCAGGTAGTCCAGGAGCCAGGATGTGAGGTGCGGGTCGACTCCAGTGTGCTGCAGCTTGTCCCCCAGAAGCGTGGGCTGGATGGTGTTGAAAGCTCTGGAGGAATCCTAGAACATGATCCTCACAGTGCTCCCAGCCCTCTCCAGGTGAGAGAGAGATCTCTCCATGAGGTAGAGGACGGCGTCCTCCACCCCGATGCCTGGCTGGTAGGCCAACTGCAGCTGGTCCATCGATGAGCTCACCAGGGGGCGCAGATGGAGAAGGACCAACCTCTCCAAGGTCTTCATCAGGTGTGATGTCAGTGCCACCAGCCTGAAGTGGTTGAAGTCCTTGGGGCGGGAGGTCTTCGGCACCGGTACCACACAGGTCGTCTTCCAGAGCTGTGGTACTCTCCCCAGTTGAAGGCTCAGGTTGAACATGTGCCCCATGACCCCACTGAGCTGGTCTGTACAGGTTCTGAGGAGTCTGGAGCTGATGCCATCCGGACCGGTTCCTGACCTTTAGCCTCCTCAGCTCTCTGTTCACCTGGGCTGTTGTGAAGGACAGGCTGGAGCAGGGGGGCTGTGGGGGGGTAGTTGTGGGAGTGAGGGAGTGGCTGACACTGAGGGGAGCAGAGAGCTGTGTGCAGGGGGGTGGGATGGGGGTGGGGACAGCTGGTGGTGGTGATTGCAGCGGGATGGAATGGGTCGGGGGAGGGGCAGATGTCTGTTCAAATCTGTTGAAGAAAATGTTCAGATCATTCACCCCCTCCTGGTCCAGAACCAGCTCGGTGTTGGAGTCCTTGTGACCCGAGATCGCTTTCAGGTCCTTCCAGACTCCGCTGACATTCCGCTGCTGCAGCTGTTCCTCCATCTTCCTCCTGTAGCTGCTTTTCCCCTCCCTGATCTTCCTCCTCAGCTCTCACAGTCCTCATCTCCTCCCTGTCTTTTGTTTCACAGGCCGTCCTTTTGTCCCTGAGGACGGCCCTTATCTCAGGAGTGATCCACGGTTTGCTGTTGGCAAACCAGCGTATGGTCTTGGTGGGAACCGTGTAATCCACACAGAAGTTTATGTAGTCTGTGATGCAGTTTGTGAGGCCGTCGATGTCCTCCCCGTGGTCCTCATAGAACCCTTCCCATGCAGTTGTCTCAAAACAGTCTTTGAGAGCCTCTTCTGCCTCATCGGACCAGATGTTAATGGTGCGGGTCACAGCTGGTTGTCTGGGTACCAGAGGTTTGTACACAGGCAGGAGGGGCACAAGGTTGTGATCTGATCGGCCAAGGGGAGGGAGAGGAGATGAGGGGTATGCCCCCTTGGTGTTGGCATAGAAAAGGTCCAGTATTTTATTGTCTCTGGTGCAGCAGGTGACATATTGTTTGAAGGTGGGCAGGGTGGAGGAGATGGAGGCATGATTAAAATCCCCGGTGATGAGGAGGAGAGCCTGTGGGTGGTGTGTCTGCAGCCTGTTTGTGAGCGAGTGCAGGACATCACACGCTGCGTGGGCGTTAGCAGAGGGGGGACGTACGCAGTTATCGCGATAACGTGCGAGAATTCCCACGGCAGGTAGTACGGCCTCATGCTAACCGCTAACAGTTCAATGTCCTTACAGCAGAGTTGTTCTTTAACAGTGATGTGCCGGGATTACACCATCTATCGTTCACAAACACAGCCAGCCCTCCTCCTTTCCTCTTACCACTCTCCTTTGTTCTGTCTGCCCGTGTCAGGTGAAAACAATCCAGCGTAACGTTTGAGTCTGGTGTTAGCTCCGTTAGCCAGGTCTCCGTGAATAGCATCAGGCTACATTCCCGATATTCCCTCTGATGCCGGGTTAGCGCCGCGAGCTCATCGTCCAATATATCACTATGTTACCACAACTGGCTGGATGACAAGAGGCTTCACTCTGTGATCGATCGGTCTCAGCAGCTGGAGAGGCTTCACTCTGTAATCGATCGGTCTCAGCAGCCGGGGAGGCTTCACTCTGTGATCGATTGGTCTCAGCAGCCGGAGAGGCTTCACTCTGTGATCGATTGGTCTCAGCAGCCGGAGAGGCTTCACTCTGTGATCGATCGGTCTCAGCAGCCAGAGAGGCTTCACTCTGTGATCGATCGGTCTCAGCAGCCGGGGAGGCTTCACTCTGTGATCGATTGGTCTCAGCAGCCGGAGAGGCTTCACTCTGTGATCGATCGGTCTCAGCAGCCAGAGAGGCTTCACTCTGTGATCGATCGGTCTCAGCAGCCGGGGAGGCTTCACTCTGTGATCGATCGGTCTCAGCAGCCGGGGAGGCTTCACTCTGTGATCGATTGGTCTCAGCAGCCGGAGAGGCTTCACTCTGTGATCGATCGGTGGAATGAACAGAGTGAACCCTCTTGTCAGTCATCTAGAATGTTTCTCTGTCTCTCTCTTCTCTCTCTCTCTCTCGCTCTCTCGCTCTCGCTCTCTCGCTCTCGCTCTCTCTCACTCACTCTCTCTCTCTCGCTCTCTCTCTCTCTCTCTCTCTCTCTGTGCCATGTCCAGATTCTTCTCCTCCTGTTTCTGGCAGTTCCTTCCAAACACATCATTAATGTGTATGTTTACATTGCTTATTATTTATGATTATTTAAATTCTTCTCGTGCAGTGTGAGAGGCTGACGACTCAAGATTCAAATCTCAGACCGGAAGCTGGAGTCGATCGCTCTCTGAAGATCTGTAAAGATTTGATGACGGAAATGGTCAATTTTATATCTTCAAACTTAAATTGTACTTGTTCAAAGTCAGTTTTTTAGTTACATTTGACCCCAGAAAATGCCACCGTCTCATGATATCTTCTATCAAACTCTCTCTGCTTTCAGCTGTTGAAGACAACCAAACTGCACATTAGACCTGGTCCAGAACCCTGGTCCTAGTACAGACCTTTAACAGTGTCCTCTGTGTTTTTCTAGATACGAGCTGCTGTTCGCCCCCCAGCCTCCCGCCTCCTCTTGTCACTTCCTGTCCAACGTGGAGCTGACGCTGCAGCACCAAGTGGCCGAGGCCAACGAGCGAGTGATGCACCAAGCGGAGCGTCTGAAGGCCGAAGGGACGACGGCGGCAGCCTGCGAGGAGCAGCTGCAGGAGATCGAGCACTGCATCACAGTGTTCCTGAGGGAGAACGCAGACCCGGGGTCCCACAGCCTGGCTGCAATCATCACCTCCGCCCTCTGCACACTCTGCAGGTTCCGCTCGCCTTCACTCACTGTCTCTGTGCTGAACAGGAAAGGGCGGGGTTTCATACAATACAGAGGTCACAAAGGCTTCGACACGGGATGCCGAAGTCAGAATGATTGTAAAAGCTCAGCGCAAATGCTAAAGTCACTTTTAACATAAAAGTCACAAGGCCAGATGTGTTTTGTGGATTTACATAGTGGTTTTAGAAAGCTGGATGAGGCATCACCAAGAGGTGGAGTTCCTGCAGAGAGGCAACGTGTTGTGTTGTTCCAGGAGGAACCTGGTGATGGAGGGAGCAGCAGCCAGTGCTGCAGAGCAGCTGGTGGACCTGACTTCTCGGGATGGAGCCTGGTTCCTGGAGGAGCTGTGCACCATGATGGGAAATGTCGGCGCCCTGGCCACGCTGCTGCAGCGCTGCACACTGCTGCCTCACGACCTGGAGCTGCCTGCACCCGCAGCCACCTCGCAGGCTGTTTACCTGGCCAACGCCGTTTACACCTGCTTACAGGTGACAAACTGGTTTTGCTGAACCAATGTTGAGTTTCATCTGCTGGATTGATTACAGGAATGTTGTTCCCCTACAGGAGCTGAACACAAACTTCCGCCAGATCATCTTCCCCGAGGCGCTGCGCTGTATGGTGAAGGGAGAGCCCACGCTGGAGTCCATGCTGGCCGAGCTGGAGCAGCTGGTGGAGCAGAGCTCGGACGGCCTGGGTCTGCAGGGTCTGGCTGACAGTCTGCAGTCCACCACCGGCCTGGATCAGGACAGCCAAAGCCACTGCCTGCACATCACCAGGTGCTGCTGATGCTCCACACCACATTAAGCTAACCTGAGGCTACATCTTCTAAACCAGCGGTGTCCAACCTCGGTCCTGGAGGGCCGGAGTCCTGCATGTTTTAGTTCTCTCCCAGTTACAGCACACCTGGTTGCAATGAAGGGCTCGTTATTGAGCTTTTTCACAACCTTGGTGATGACATCATCATTAGATTCAGGTAAGCTGAAACAGGGAGAGAACTAAAACATGCAGGACAGCGGCCCTCCAGGACCGAACTTTGGCACCCCTGTTCTAAACGCTAGGCCTTGTTGTTCATCAGGATGCTGCGGGTCCAGTACTCGGAGCTGATCCAGCCCCGCAGCGTGGACGGACTGGGCCAGGACACGCCCAAGATGTCTGCGGGGCAGATGCTGCTGGTGGCCTTCGATGGAATGTTCACTCAGCTGGAGACGGCCTTCGGACAGCTGACAGAGAAGGTAGCAGCTACGGTCACCCCCAGCAGATTGAATCCCTGTGCTCTGAATTAACCCCCCCCACCCCCCATCCCCGGTGGTCCTTAGCTCAGCTCTCTGGAGGTGCCCCCGCCCTGGAGGAAGGTGGACGTGTTAAGGGAGGCTCGGGCCACACAGCTCCACTTCTTCGACAGTCCCAGCCAGCGGCAGCTCATGGAGGAGGTCTTCTTCCTCAAGAGGCTGCAGACCATCCGGGACTTCTTCAGGCTTTGCTCCTCCTTTGCTCAGAGTCTGTCAGGTAATGTCCAGCACCACCTGCAGCACCACCTGCAACACCACCTGCAGCACTTTGTACCTTACACTTACGAAAAAGTGCAGTGAAACAGATCAATGAATTTTTTAACACAGCTTTTCCTAACATCCTGGCTTTATTTTGGATGCTTACATTAGTTTACGTTGCCTTCAGAAACAGAATTATTTCACAAAAACTACCAGGGTCAAAATTATTAGCCCCCTTATAAACTGACCTATTTATTATTTTTTCTCTGTTAAAAGCACCTAGAAATGACTGTGTTGTATTTGGTACTACATAAATAAAGTTGAATTGAATTGAGCGAAAGCAGCACAAACCACCATTGTGCAACCATGTGCTTTCAGTTTGTAGTCAACCAACCAAGTACCAACCATGTATTTTTTAATGGTTTCCAACATTTTATACCCCGCGCGCGCGCGCGCGCGCACTCACACACACACTCACACACACACTCACACACACACACACACACACACACACACACACACACACACACACACACACACACACACACACACACACACACACACACACACACACACACACACACAATAAAGAAATTTATGAAAGCCAACAAAAATGTCAAAATTGACAATAGAAACAAATAAACAAAAAGATATCAGACAAATAAATAAACATAAATGATGTGAAAAATAATGAAAATACATAAATTATCTTAATAATATGTAAACATAAGTATAAAAAAAGGACTACAGTGTAATTCTATACATGATGGTCTATATAACCTAGTAACATCCTGCTCTATGAAACTGTCAATTATAGAATTAGTCTTCCAAAGATGGCATAGCATTGACCAAGGACAGAAAGGGGCCCCAAGTTTTATTAGAATTGTCGAGACAACCTCTCATGCTGTACTTAATTTCAAGTGGACAAATGTAGATATCTGCTTACCTGGGAGCCATCTTAATGGAACTGGCATAAGTGTTGCATCATCCAAGAGTCAAACTTCATTTAAAATTCTGTGGTCTTTTGTAAACAGTGCTTACAAAATGTTGTGGAGGATGAGAATATCCATCAAGAACACTTTTTAGTGTGCAAGGCCTCCATCTTTTTTAGCTCTTTGTAGGACACAGTATTTTGCCCTTGGAGTCTTACCTGACCAAATAAAGGTTGAAATGTTCCTATCAAGTTTTTTGAATAATGATTTAGGGAGAAATACCGGCAAACATTTAAAATGAAAGTTGTTCCCAGAATTCTATTCCTTTTTCAATGTGTTGATTGTTCCCAAGAGGGACGGGGGAGAGCTCTAACTTTGGAGGTCTGATTTGACCGCTTTGACTAGGTATGTGAAGAAAAATTAAATAGTCAACCAAATAGAATGCGAGTGGTCCCACTGGAAGGAGTAGGAAAAAACAAAGAAAATGACACCAAAACCATTCAGATATCTTAACAAATGAGTAATATAAAGGCAAACGAAGTTTATGAATTAGTGCAATTTTTTTAAAGCTAAGTGGTTCTCAGATCTGTGACCAAAAACGTAACCCTTTACATAAAAACACTTGTAGTTTCTTTATTAATCAAGATATCTCAATGAAGCTTTCAGGGAAGGTGTATCTCTTTATACTCAACCTGAAGGAATAATAATATATATTTTAAGTTTGTTCTTGGTCTAAAATAAATTTGATATTATTAAGATTGGAGCTGCTACACCCTACTACCAGACTACTACATAATACATACTACATACTACCACACCATATATATTGTGTTAGTCACTTTCTATCCATATACATGTTTTATTAATAACCTGGTAAATGTGTGTCATGTATTTTGATTATATTGGTCAATACCAAATCAAATCCTCTTCCTCCTCCTCCTCCTCCTCTTCCTGCTCAATCAACTTTTTTTCCTAACCATAAAAAGTTATGAAACTTCAGGATTAAAAAGTCAAAATAATCAAAAATACATCACTTTGCCTTTCAAAAGCGTCACTTAATCCCTTGAAGTTGTTTTTATGTGTTGAAGTCGAGTGAGTTGAGCCGGCTGCTGGGTCTCCAGCTGCTACATTCAACCAGGTTCTATTGGGTTTTGGGATAAGTGAAATTGAAGCTTGGGTTAAAGTTGGAGGCAGGATCCCACACTCCAGGGAGTCATTAAACATAACCAACATGAGGGGGGCAGGTTGATCAGAAATCAGCAGGAAAGCCGTCTGGGCCGGTGCTTTGCCACTCTGCATTGATTTAAGGCTGATTGTTACTTCGTCTAAACAAATAGGCCAGTCAAGTTTCTCTTTAGCTGCATTATGAATTTTTGGGAAATCCAAGTTATCCAGAAATGTGTTTATTGGACTTTTATCTGAGGGGCTTTCGGACTTTTAAAGGTTGGAGTAATACTGGCAAAAAGCCTGATTTATCTCCAAAGGATCTGTAACTATGGTACTTTGGTCTTTGCAAATCTGAGTAATAAACCGAGATGGTGCTTGTTGTTTAATTATCAATGCCAGCAGCCGGCCAGCCCTGTCTGTCACCGTCTTCATAATGTGTACTCTTTGTGTACCTTAGAAGTAGCTCTGCTTTGTTGGTGGAAATTATGTCAAATTCAGTTTGGAGCTTCAGTCTCTCTGTTCTACAGGTTGAATTAGGAGATCAGGAATGCTGGTTATCAATTAGCCGAATTGCTTCCAGTAGTTCTTGTTGTCTTCGCTGTCCCTGTTTGTTTAGCCTGGCGCAGTAGGAAATATTCTCACCACGTATTACTGCTTTAAAAGTTTCCCATCAAAGAGAAGACGAAGTAGATTCTGATTTATTAGTTTGAATACAGAAAGAAATTTTCTCAGAAACAAATTTGCAAAATGTGTGGGAGGATAACAACCCTGTGTTCAGACGCCACATTGGCTGATTTTCACTTTTAGGAATAAGATGTAAGCTTGGCAGGAGAGGGGCATGATCTGAAATGACTATTGTTGAATATTCACAAGATTTCACTGCAGGTAATAGGATTTTATCTAAAAATAAATAATCAATGCGAGAGTGACTCTGATGAACATGTGAATAAAATGAAAACTCTTTTGTTGTTGGGTGGTTGAAACGCCACACATCCACACAACCTATTTGATCCAGAAGTGCAGTAAGTGCTCTAGACATATTTGATGGAATCATGTTTTTCGATTTTGATTTATCAAGGGTAGGATCAATTACTAAATTGAGGTCTCCCCAAAAATCAAGTGGTGTGTGTTGGGACAAGGAATAAGAGAGAATAGGGCTGTAATAAAACCAGGACAGTCCCGGTCGGGAGCGTAGACCGAGGTCAAAATGAGTGGAGTCTGGAGCAGCTTGCCCACCACAATAATATAACGCCCATTTGGGTCAAATAAAATTTGTTCTGGTGAAAACTGGAGTCTTTTATGTATTAGAATTTCTGTGCCTCTTGAGCGACTATTAAAGCTTGAATGAAACTCCTGTCCAACCCAAGGCTTCTCCAGCCTGCTGGGGTCACATATACGCATGTGGGTTTCCTGAAGGAACACTATTTCTGATTTTAGGTGTTTAAGGTGTGAGAAAACTCTTGCTCTATTAATAGGTCCACCAAGTCCTCTCACATTCCAGTTTGTAATCCTAATGGAACCCAGCCCTTCCATCTGATTACAATCTGTCATTTCTCTTATGATTGTATGTCTTTGACAGGATGAAATAAAGCATCATTCAAATGAAATGTGCTATTTAGAGCAAAGATATAATACCATCGACACTGAAATAGAGTAGGTGAGGTTTTACAACAAAGAAAAGACAAGAAAAAAATCCCCACATATATGAACCACAACCGATGTCTGCACTTGACATCAGAGAAAACATGAACTTACACACTTGTCCTAAACTCATCTAAGAAGAGAGAGTGAGAAAAAAGATGGATGAGCTTGCAGGAAAAATTACCAACCTCCGGTTACCCAAGCTGGAGCTCGCTTCCTTGAAATAATTAACGGTTTTTACACACCAATAAACAAAATTAGCCATGCTCCCTATAAAAAAGAGCAATTAAATGCTCCACAGAGCGACCAGAACTATTGATAATGTCCATTCAGTTATTGCAGAGAAAGAAATTTAAGAAACAGAAAACCACCCACACACTGCTCTGTGGATGATTTTAACCTGAATCCACATTGTTCACTTATGGCTGTGGTCCTGATAGACCTGCTCTGCCTCTTCAGCAGAGTCAAATATGCGCGTCTGGCCATCCATGGTGACCCGCAAGTGGGCCGGATAAATCACACCGAAGCGTACGCCATCCTTATACAGCATCGGGCGTTGGTCCCCCCCGCTCCCTCTGGGACACCGAACCAAGTTAAATCTGAGGGTTTTTAAACTGTGTTTAAAACGGTATATAAACCCCATGAACGGATTGAGCCGTCACTTGAGAAAGCATCATGTCAAAAACAAAAGAACAAACTTTAGACTTAAAAAAAAAAAAAGAAGTGTTGATGCTTTCAAAGCAGGACAAGGAAATACAAAGTTATCAGTGTTTCCAAGTGTCAAGAAGTGGAGTGAGAAGTATCATCAAGAAATCCAAAGAGTACAGAGCACAATACAGAACAAATCTGGTAGAGGTCGACAACCGAAGATTTCAAAGACGATGGAATACTTGCTTGTTAGACTCTCTCACTAGTTTACTAACTAGTCTAACACACACAGATCTTATGATGGTTCATCACCGAGTTCATTGAAACGCCTGATAATGTGCTGCTCACTGCAATCAGCTGTGTTGAAGCAGGGAGACATGAAAAACGTGCAGCGCTCGGCCCTCCAGGACCTGAGTTTGACACCCCTGCCCTAGAACAACTGCCAAAACAAGAGAGAATGACTTAACCAAATCAGGAACTGTGCAGGCCAAGAAAAACTCCACTTGTATAGAAGAGACATGTTGGTACAAAGAAGGCAGAGGCATATAACCCAAAGAGCACAGTTAAACACGGTTGTGGGACCAGTTAGACGGCACATTTAAACACTGGATTTCAAAGGGTGTGACGACTTTTTGTTCACTCACACATAATGGAAAGATGAAAGATTTTGAGGGTTTAAAGCGTGATTATAAGCTGAACAATTGCGATTTCTTTCGATATCTTCAATTGAGGAATTATTTCCAGCAAAATATTAGTTCCAAAACTGATATAGATGACCCAATCTTGTCAATCTTTCTGAAGGCTTATGAAAACAGTATAGTTAAAGGGATTATCGGCAAGTTGTATAAAGGGTTTCTGACAAAGTGGTCCCATTCTACAGACTACATCAAAGAAAAGTGGGAAAATGAAGGAAATGTTTCAATAACTAATGAAGAATGGTGTAATATTTGTGTATCCTGCTGGAACTGTACCAATTCCCATAAATGACGAGAGTTTAGCTGGAAATGTTTAGTGCGCTTTTTCCTAACACCAAGACAAAAAGTGCATTTGGGCACGGACACCGCCGGCTGCTGGAGGTTATGTGGGGCTCAGGACGCAGGACATTGGTATATATTTTGGGAATGCCCAAAGATAAAACTCTTTTGGCTTGAATTTCATAAAGCTTTAATTAGTATATTTAAAGATAATAATCTACTGCTCCAGTTTAATACAACTTTTTTGGGAAATCTTGATAATATGCATAGACATGAAGATAAATACTTATATAATATCTTTACAGTAGCAGCCAAGAAGGCAGTCACAAGATGGTGGCTTCGTCCCGAGCCCCCCACGATGTGGGAGTGGATAGACATAGTGAATGAGATTTATGCAATGGAATCTGTAACATTTTCAATCCGCCTTAAAAAGTCTACTTTTGTTAAATTATGGACCAAATGGGTCAGTTCCATCCAGTCCTTACGACCAGATTTTAGTGAGGTTACTTGTATTTAGAAAGTAAGATTTCTCATTCCCTTTGGTTTTGGTGTAGGATTGGCATCTTTTTTTTTTATTATTCCTTCTACGATCAACTGTGCACACTGTTTCTCTCCCTACTTGTTCTGTTTGTTGTTGGTTTTGTGTTTGTGTTTGTTTTTGTTTCCGTTTCTGTGTTTTTTTTGTTTTCTCTTTTGTAAAAAAAGGAAAAAGAAAAGTGGATAATGTGATGACTTGTCTTATTGCAACCTGTTGTACTTCACCACTTTTTGAAAATAAAGAATAAAAAAAAAAAAAAAAACATGGTTGTGGGAGCATCATGCTCTAGGGATGCTTCAGTAACTCTGGAACTGAGAATCTTGTCAGAAGATTTTGAAAGAAAACCTCAAGCTACAGAACAGGGTCTGGGTCATCGCTTTGTCTTCTAACACGACACAAACCCAGAGTATATGTCAATGCTGGTGTAGTAGCTAAAGCCCAAAACTAAAGCTACCTAGACAGAAGGATAAAGTAACGGACGCGCTTGCTGTGAACACCTGCACAGTCTTGCAGAAGATGACCTCAGACTTCATGAATTGGAAAATAATCTTTATTTACTCACACCTTTGAGTCCAAAACCAAGTGTCCATTGAAACAATCAATAAGTTTAGTTTTTGTGAAATAATTTTGTTTCGGTGTGCAAAGTAGAATAATGTAAGCATCAAAATAAAGCAAGGATGTTTGAAAAAGCTGTGTTAAAAATTCACTGATCTGTTTCACAGCGATTGGGATTTATTTGGAAAAAATGTGAAGTTTCTTAGGGGGGCTAATAATTTTGATCTCAACTGTATTTCAATATGGTTTAGTGAAAGCTTCATGAAGAGTTCTCCTGAACGGAGAGCCTGTAGCTCAACATGCAGTTTCCTTGGTAATTCAACACTGTAACGGTGTGGTGACTTCTCCCAGGTACCTCTCCCCCAGCCGAAGACCTGCTGCCAACAAACGGGCCGGTGGCCCTAGGAAAGCCGCTGTACCGCCGGCCCAGCTCCGGCAGCGCCGTGGTCAGTGAAGAGCAGATGACCCGGCCCATCAAGGCCTTCACGGCAGAGTTCGTCCGACAGATGCTGATGGGCCTGCCCAGCCAGGCCCTGGGCTTGGCGCTCTGCAGCACCCTGTCAGCCCTCGGTCTGGACATCATCGCTCAGGTCGAAGCCAAAGACTTTGGTGCTGAGTGCAAGGTACGAACTGTCTCTCAGAACAAGACAGCGTGTCTTGTTCTGAGAGGACCAAAGCCTCGTTTCGACTGCACCTCACGGTACAGCACGACAAAGAGCACCCCAAACCAAATGCATTGCTTGTTTCCACCGCAAAGGATACGGATAAAATGTAGGCAGGGTCGTGAACGGCCGCGTAGCGAGGCAGGTATGACTTTTTTACACGATAGTCAACATGAAGCCATGAGCCTCCATTGTCTGTGACACAGTGAAAACAGTGAACTGAACAGCAGCATCCAACTCCTGCTGAAGCTCCGCCCCTCCTGTTATGGAGAAAAGCATCAGCACCTTTTCAAAACACTAGGGGGTAGTGTTGCACCACATTTTAAAAAACAACCACTGTGCGCAATGCGGCGCATGCGAACAACGGGAGGGTTTATACGACCGATGAAAGTACTGAAAGTACCTTACTCAACCTTTACCATTCACATCTGTGCAGTTACATCTGACAACGCAGCCGTCTGCTGATTGGTAGTGACGATCGTCACTCTGCACAAGCAGCAATATTTAAATCTCTTTGTGTAAACCCTCCGTTGTTCACATCCGCCACTTTGTCCTCACTGTTTGTTTAGTGAACTGGTTTATTGAAATGTGGTGCAATACTGCCCCTGGTGTTCAGACCAGGTGCAGACACTCTTCTCAGTAACAGGAGAGGAAGGTTCACAATGAGAAAGATTTCACTGTGTCACAGAGAACGAAGGCTCACAGCTGGAGCTCTGACGACTGTGGAGTTGCGACCGATACTTCTACGTTGGTGCTGCTACTACTGTTACGTAATGACGTCACGCCTGCATCGTTTACAACCCACCTACATTTTAACCGTACTCTCTGTGGTGGGACCGGCAACAGAGTTGGGTCTGGGTGCGCTTTGGCTTACCTTCCCACCTCGCCCCGTCCCGCTCTACTCTGGCAACGACTGCACAGTGGGACCGAGGCTTTAGAAACCATTCTGGGCCTGGTTCCACCCGGCATTAACATGCATTTAAGGTGATCAGATCACAAGTGGCGAGCCCTAAAGACAAGTGTGAACAGGCAACAAAGCACTTTCACTCAAACCAATTCCCCAGGTGGTCTGGAGCACTTCTGAATACAAAGTCTTTGTAGTGTGAACAGCTTGTGTCAACAATGTGCTCTGGGTCAGTGGCGCTCCAGGAAAATATGTTATACATAATACATCAACTTCATCAGTCAGGTTTTCTTTGAAGACAAGCAGCGGCCTGGGGTGGGTTGATCTGTTCTGGCCTTTGTCTGCAGATGTGCTGGGCCCTTTGACCTTTTAGTGGAAGTGACATGGAGGTAGAAATACAGTCTGATCTCAAGTGGTTACCCTGGAACGTATTATACGACAAGTTAAACCATCTACATCAGGGATCTGATGACCTGAAACACATGTTAATGGCAGGGGTAAACAGGCGATCCCAATCCAGGCCTCTACAACCCTGGTTTTGAAGATGTCCTCCTGACTGCAGGTCTCCCTGGACGAGCTCTGTAAGAAGGCCATGGATCAAAGCCTGTCCTCGGGCCAGGTCTCCCAGCTGCTCCTGAACCGAGCCACAGTTCTGGCCTCGTCCTATGACACGGCCTGGAAGAAGGTGGACCTGCTGCGCCGGCTGGACGTCAACCTGGAGGCCGCCAAAGCCAGTCTGCAGAGGAGCCAGCTGCATGTGGCCATGTTCCAGGTACCTGCTGAGTCAGCTCGCTTTCCTCCCACCCCTTTCAAAGGTCCGTCTTAGATTCTCTTTACATTTTGTGTGTGTGTGTGTCTCAGTGGCAGCACGAGGACGTCCTGGGTTCTGCCAACCAGTCTCTCAGTGTCAGCGTTCCTCCTCGCTCGGTGATCCTCAGCAACATGAAGAAGAAGCTCTACAAGCTGAGTCAGGATGAGAACGGCATCGTGGCCATTCAGGTTGCTCTTTACTTTTCGTCCTCACTGTCATGACATTACATTCAAAATGACAGAAAAGGGCTGTTAGTTCTCAAAGAGAAAGAGCACTGTAATCTGGAAAAAACAGATCTCAAAGACTTGAACAGTTTTTTTTTCCTGTGAATCACTCAGCAGCTGGATGATACTTGGACCTCCTGCTGCCTCACTGCTCACATTAACAGTGCTCTTTCTATTTTTGCACCCAGCTCTGGCTAAAGGCTCCTCCATGCTCTCCGCAAGGCTCATCTGCAGACTGCGCACATGATTTTATCCATACTACACTGAGTTCACATCCATGCGCGTTCCAAAAACATAACGTAACGCAACGATCCTGAAACTAGCTCCACTTCTGCTGCCCGGCGTTCTCCACCTTTCCTCAAGTTTATGTTTCACTTCAGGAGTTCTGAGCCTCTGGATCTTTATTTGCTTTTAAATTGTTATTGTTCAGACGGGGAGGCGGAGGATCTCCTCACACAAGCGTCCAGTAGCTCTGGAGCATGATCAGTCGGTGCACGCAGGTCGTAATGTCACAAAATTTGGGCTGTGCGGTGGACCACAGGGGGTTGAGCGGAGCCAAGCTCACAGGGCAGATGACAATTTTGACGTCACGTGTCCTCTGCGCACACGCGGAGGCGGAAAGTGTGGAGGGGCCTTAAGACTCTATCTTTGATGTAATGTTGGAAAAATGTGAATTATGATGCATAAATGCATGGAAACTGTTGATGTTACTGAATCAGAAGCTTTGGGCAATGACCTTTGACCGCTGACTGCAGGAGAAGCTGGGGACTCTGGAGGGCAGCATCGAGCAGCGTCTGAAGTGGGCGGGTGGAGCCAACCCAACGCTGGCCCCCGTGCTGCAGGACTTTGAGATGACCATCAGAGAGAGACGAGCGATGGTGGCCCGAGACAACCAGCGCAGCAGCCAGGTAGCTCCTGCAGCTTCTCTTACAGCCCAGTCCTCTGCTGTGTCCGACTGCTCTGCAGCCCACAGTGAAATGCCACAACAGTGGCGAAGAAAATGACAACTACCTCCACTAGAGAGGCTCGCTCTCTATAAAGGCTCTTCCATACTTTCCGCATTGCTTGCGTCTTCCATAACCTAACAGAATGATCCTGAAACTATTTCCACTTCTGGTGGCAGGCGTTCTCCTCCTGCCTTAAAGCTGGTGGTATTTCACTCCAGGAATTGAAACCGTCTGGCTCGCTTTATATTCTTTTAAATTGGGATTGTATAGATGGGGATACTGGTTTGAACTACTCACACAAGCACTCCTGGAAGTACATGTTCATTGTTGTATTTTGTTGCTCTGGTGCATGTGCAGCGCAGTGCCTTCAGTCCGCACTGTCACAAAAATTAGGCTGCATGCAGTCAACCCTGGAAGGGTCTGTGTGGACCCTTGCACACCGTGCTGGATGACAATATTTACATCACACGGTATTTACGGACCAAGCTGCACCCCACGGACGCAGAAAGTATGAATTGGCTTTTTCACTGCTGTGGATTTGTTTCACTCCATCAGACATATGGAACAATTGGTTGAATGATAAAGACTTCGAATAAAGTTTTTTTTTTCCACAAACTGCAGAGAAAGTTTGCCATTATATAAATGAAGTCATTGAAATAATATGATGTGGGTTGTGTGCAATGACAAGAAGACAAAGAAACCAGAACCAGCACCTCACAGTCTGCAGCTCCAGGTAATCCCAGATCATGTGGGTGACTGAAGGTCAAATATAACTTTACACAGGAAATTTTAAATTAAACTAGAAATGTTGTGTGCCTGCCTCTCGCAGCACACGTTAACATGTTAGTGTGCTCACATGTTAGCTCACAAACGTAAGCTATGCAAATGAGCTGACATGCTAATGTTAGCATTAGCAAGTTGTCTGGCGCGCTAGTTTGCAATGCTAACTTTGTGAAGGACCAGTAGTAATGGAAAAATATAATTAAAGAAGCAGTTGCTTTCCGGAGGCTTGTGGTGCGATGTTGGATTTTCTCTTATGGAAAAGAGACTTTCAGAGCTCTGACCTCTGAAAGTCTAACCTGCTCTGGAGCAGGCTATGTTCTAGATAAGAGGTCAGAGCTCCACCTCCTGACCTATCAGATCTCTTGGAATATGACCCGCCCATTCTTAAATGATGGTGATTGGTGGGCGGGTTAAATTCAATTCAACTTTATTTTTGTAGCACCAAATACAACACAGGTCGGGAGCGAAGCTGCAACGCAGATGAGAAATTAATCAAGAGCGATCTTTTTGACATAATAAAATAAATCCTGGTCACTTGAAGGATGTTTTTATTCTTCTTCTTGACTTGTTCCAAGTCTGTTTGGCTCCACGAGGGTCGATCTGGAATAATGAGCTTAATAATAATGCTCACGCTGACAGAACTGCACAAACAGGAATTTGTGGAATGCAGAACTTCTGTCGTCACGGCGATGAATTAATATTCCAACAGGAAACACACTCACACGGAGGAAACTCAGCCTCAAAACAACTGGATGTAAAATGTAAAGTAAAAGAAGAGCAGTGAGGAAGCTCTGCCCGACACGCTTCTACTGGAATAAAGTGAAATTGAGTGATCAAAGTGCCGTCTGTTTATATTGCAGATGAATTATTCTGTTTTAATCTCATGAAGTCAGCAATGCGGTTTTTGTCCAGGTCGTGGAACTCTGGACCAACTCTATACTTTCCACCGGGTGCTCGAGGGCTCATGGGAGTACGCCCAACCAGTCCACAAGTGGATCTGGAGAAGGCGTTAGACCGTGTCCCTGGGGACGTCCTGTGGGGGGTGCTTCAGGAGTATGGAGTCCAGGACCTTTTGCTTAGGGCTGTCCGGTCCCTGTACGCCCGGAGCAGGAGTTTGGTTCACATTGCCGGCAGTAAGTCGGACCTGTTCCCAGTGCACGTTGGCCTCCGGCAGGGCTGTCCTTTGTCACCGGTTCTGTTCATAACTTTTATGGACAGAATTTGTAGGCACAGCCAGGGACCGGAGGGGGTCCGGTTTGGGGACCACAGGATCTCGTCTCTGTTTTTTGCAGATGATGTGGTCTTGTTGGCTTCATCAAACCTGGACCTTCAGCGTGCACTGGCGCGGTTCGCAGCCGAGTGTGAAGCAACTGGGATGAGGATCAGCACCTCCAAATCCGAGGCCATGGTCCTCCACCGGAAAAGGTGGCTTGCCCCCTTCAGGTCGGTGGAGAGCCCTTGTCCCAGGGGGAGGAGTTCAAGTATCTCGGGGTCTTGTTCAGGAGTGGGGGGAAGATGGAGCGTGAGATCGACAAGCGGATCGGTGCAGCGTCTGCAGTTATGCGGTCGCTGTATCGGTCCGTCGTGGTGAAGAAGGAGCTGAGCCAAAAGACGAGGCTCTGGATTTACCGGTCAATCTTTGTTCCTACCCTCACCTATGGTCATGAGCCAGTTGATCTTCCTTCTTCCCCTCACCTATGGTCATGAGCTTTGGTTCATGACCGAAAGAAGGAGATCCCGGATACAAGCGGCTGAAATGAGTTTCCTCCGTAGGGTGGCTGGGCGCACCCTTAGAGATAGGGTGAGGAGCTCCGTCACCAGGGAGGAGCTCAGAGTAGAGCCGCTGCTCCTCCACATCCAGAGGAGCCAGCTGAGGCTCGGGCATCTGTTTGGGATGCATCCCTAGGGAGGTGTTCCGAGCATGTCCCTCCGGTAGGAGGCCTCGGGGCAGACCTAGGACACGCTGGAGGGACTATGTCTCTCTGCTGGCCTGGGAACGCCTTGGGGTCCCACCAGAAGAGCTGGAGGACGTGTCTGGGGTGAGGGAAGTCTGGGCTTCCTTGCTTAGACTGCTGCCTCCACGACCCGGCCCCGAATAAGCAGTGGACAATGGATGGATAGATGTTAATGGAGCATTTTATTTATTGGATGTAGCTTTTTTCAAAATCAGTGGTGTTTATTCACTGAATAGTTTTACTTTGACATATTTTGCATTATTAGGAAAGTTATATCTACATTGATGTGAGTGGATGTTAGCAGCAAGAAGCAGAATTTACTGGACAAAGGCACACTGCACTCTGTAATTTCCAAAGAAAAAGCTGCCTGGACTGGTGTCAAGAAATCCTCTTTGATGAAAACATTTAGAAACAGCTTTGTTTGGTTAGATTGTGATAATTTTCTGTGATGGTGCTTTAAATGTTTCAGCATTAGCAATAGCCTCGGTCTGGATGTGTTTGATGAATTTTGTCCTGCAGGTCTCGTTCCTGTGCTCCACCATCCTGAACTTCGAGGGTCTTCGGACGCGTTCCCCTGAGGTGCTCAGCATGGACGCAGCGCTGTTCGAGCTGCTGAAGCGGAGCCAGCAGACGTGTTCGTACGCAGCTCAGTTCAGCAGCACGGTGTCTCCTCTGGAGCTGCAGCTGCTGCAGAGGCTGGTGGGTGTCCTCTTCACCCCCTGACCCCCCCTGACCCCAGACAGGCTCTAATCTGTGTCTGCTGTAGGGGCCGCTGCCCGACGCGCCCATCGGCAGCCCCGACTGGCTGAACGCCGCCCGCAGGCAGCTGGAGGACGAGCAGAGCAGCGAGCAACGGAGACTGGAGGAGCGCGAGCAGCAGCTGGAGGCCTGCGGGGAAACGCTACAGGTCCTGGTGGACTCAATCAAGGCCATCCTGTCTAACCACAACAAACAGCTGGGGGACGTCAAGCACCTGCTGAGGGCCATGGCCAAGGTACACACACAATACACACACCTGCTGAGGGCCATGGCCAAGGTACACACACAATACACACACCTGCTGAGGGCCATGGCCAAGGTACACACACAATACACCGGTGATGGGAATAATGGCATTAGGCGGAGCCTTGCTTGGCAGGCTGCGATGCCAAATCAGTTCTATTTCATCCTGTCAGAACGCCAGAGGCATTGCTTTAAGATCTTGATGATCACGCTTGCGCGTCAACCTGAGCAAATCTGGGCCCTACCCAGGTAACCACCTTCCTTGGGATGGTATTGGATTCACAGACCATGACCACGCGCCTCTCACCGCAGCAGGTCCAGGATGTTTTGGACATGCTCCCACAGTTCCAGCGTGGGCGGGCTCTCCAGTATGTCCTATACAGTGACCTTCTTGGCAAGCTGGTGGCAGCATCGACAGTGGCTTCACTAGGACTGCTGTCTCTTCGCCCAATTCAGATGTGGCTCAACGGGCCGCATCTAGACCCCGGCCGTCACAATCACAGATACAGGTGGCTGCACGTGTCTCTTCAGTTCCTGCTGTCCCTGTCTCGGTGGAGACAGAGAGCGTACCTCACGTAAGGGGTTCCCCGAGGCTCCCGTCCTTCTCGTTGGGAGATCGTCCATGCCTATGCGTCTCTCCAGGGCTGGGGAGCAACGTGGCAAGGGCGGATGGTGCAGGGAACATGGTCACCTTGTCAACGAGCACAACACATCAATCTTCTGGAACTGATGGCTGTGCAATTGGCACTACAGCATTTCCTGACACATCTCCGGGAACAGCATGTTACGTTGAGATTTCTGACAACACCAGTGTGGTTTTTCACATCAACAACCAGGGGGAACCCGGTATGGGGCCTTATTGAGGTTGGCCGCTCAGATCATGACTTGGGCGGCACTACACCTGGCCAGTCTGAGGGCCATGCACATACCAGGAGGGCAGAATGTGGCTGCGGACTTTCTGTCCCGCCAGTCACTGTTGCCAGGGGAGTGGAGGCTTCACCCGGCAGTGGTAGCCCAGGTTTGGCCGACCTTCGGCAGGGCAGAAGTCGACCTTTTTGCTCCACGCATTGTCTGTGGTTTTCCCTCAAAGACGATGCCAGTTGTCTCTGTCTGGACGCACTGGCACACAGCTGGCGCACAACCGTACTACATGCCTTCCTACCATTCCCACTTATATTCCCAACGCCGCTGAGAGTCTCTCAAGAAGGGCACAAAATGATCCTGGTGGACCCATTTTGGCCGGCCAGAACATGGTTTCCACTGCTGCAGCTTGCCCAGACGTCTACCACACAGGAGGGATCTTCTGTCCCCGTTCAGGGGGAAGATTATGCACTTCGATCCCAGTCGCCTCCAGCTGTGGTTGTGGTTGCTGAACGTCCAAGGGGTACTGCCTCAGTCTACAGTGAGGACGTAGTGTTTACCATCTCAACTGCTCGTGCACTACCGACATGGAAATTGTACGCAAACAGGTGGACACTGTTCCTCCACTGGTGTCGGGGCCGTGGGTTGGACGCGTACATTGCTCGGTCGCCTCAATACTGCAGTTCCTACAGGACCTTCTTAACAAAGGACAGGCTCCATCCACAGTTAAGGTGTACGTTGCCGCCATTCCATGCTCTCATGCTGGCATCAATGGTGCTTTGGGTTGGCAGTGGCAAAAGAGTGACCCTTTTCTTGAGGGGTGCCTGTAGGCTGTGCCCGCCTGGCCGACTAGTGGCTCCAACATAGGACTTGTCCATTGCCATTTGAGCCCATGGACCAGGCAGACCTGAAGTGGCTCTAATGTATAACAGCATGGTGTACGCTGCCATATGACGAGGAGCTTGTCGACTTCCTGGGCTGCATCAAGTGGGGTCCCACTGGATGTAGTCTGTGCGGTGACTCCGCGAACTACGTTTGCAAGGTTCTCCAAAGTAAATATGGCGGTGTCCCACCCACTGGAGGGGGTTCTGAGACAGCACTCTTCTGGGTCATGAGGTGTGTGCTCTCCTGAATTGGAGGTTCCTCGTGACTTCGTTGTTATACATCATCCAGTAGAGTGATGGATAACAAGTGTCCCGTCTAACTACGGTTCTTAGAATCACGGTTGACCGCCAGAGCGTTGAGTCCCTCGGAATCCTTGTGTGCTCGCGAGAAGTTAAGAGACTGAGCTTCCGGTGTCACGTGACTATATAGACTCACATGACCCACCAGGAGGTCATGAGTGATTGTTGTCATAATATTGTTGACCTGCGTAAGGATGATCATCTAGTGCTTCAAGCACTGCCTCTGGCTGTCATCTGGGATTAATAGAAGTGTAGTTACATACGTAACTTTGGTTCTAATATCACCAAAAGATTCTGAAGCAATTAGCTGTGGAGCTAGCAGAGGGAGTTAACATCAACTGACTCATCAACTGCATTTTAAACACCAGGGATGGAGACCTCCCTCTACCAAAACACAGCAAAGCCATCTGGTGGCCACTTTCCACCCAAAAGGTGACATCCTGCCCACGTCCAGCCCCAGGATGAACCCTCAAACCATCTCACCCAGATATCAAAAGCACAAGTACAGTGAATAGTCAAATATAACAAGTCTACAGAAATCCAACATGAAACACACCACAGAAATCAGGAGGAGGATGAAACAAACTGCACACTGATGTACGACAGATAAATACTGTACTAGACCAACAAAAGATACGAGACTATTAAAGAAGAGGAAGAAGAAGAATCATACATTATGAATTTCTTCGCCGAATTTACCTATCAAGGGTCTTGCTCATGGTCCCTGGTGCATGTTATTTGGACTGTGGGGGGAACCGGAGAACCTGGAGGAAACCACACACAGGGAGAACATGCAAACTCAACACAGATAGGCCCTGGGCTGGGTTTTTTTTTTTGTTTTTTTTCTTTTCCCTTGTCCTGTTCGGCAGCTTGGGCCAACAATATGATGTGATTGAGAGCCTTCGGAGTCAGAACAGTTTTTGGTCTTGCAACAGGGAGAGACCTGGAGTCTCCTCCTGTTGCCTTCGGAGTCAGAAGTTGGCATGGCTGCCGTACACGACCGGGGGGGAACGCTCAAAGAGAGAGAGAAGAGAAAAGAGAGAAGAAAGTTTGAGGGGGGAGGAGGGAGGGGGAGGGGGGATAACATACAATATCCTTGTTGTGCTACATATATTATTTGCAGTTATCACACTGATCCAAATACTTTCCAACTGTTTTTTGATTAAACCAGCCTGAGCTGCTCTATCTAGACAGTAAGATGATTTCTTAGACTAACCAGCCTGAGCAGCTCTATCTAGACAGTAACATGATTTCTTAGATTAACCAGCCTGAGCAGCTCTATCTAGACAGTAACATGATGTTCTAGATTAACCAGCCTGAGCAGCTCTATCTAGACAGTAACATGATGTTCTAGATTAACCAGCCTGAGCAGCTCTATCTAGACAGTAAAATGATTTCTTAGATTAACCAGCCTGAGCAGCTCTATCTAGACAGTAAAATGATTTCTTAGATTAACCAGCCTGAGCAGCTCTATCTAGACAGTAACGTGAAGCAGGAACATGAATTAACAAAGAAGCAACAACAGAACAAAAACATGATTTTGAGAGTTGAAAGAATGACGACAGAAAACAAGTGACATCAGTGACACATCTCATGAGGAGTGGAAGTGTGTGTGGGTGGGTGGGGGTGGGGGTGCGTGCGTGCCCACTGGGTGTGTCCGGAACTGTCGTGGGGGGACCCATGGCGACACCCCGGGGTCCGAGGCCATCGGGCCCGGGCTCCGCCACCCCGGCACACGGAAGCCCCCCAGACCCGGGGAGGCCCCAGCGAAACACCCCAGAGAGCCACGCCCCCGCCCAAAAAGCACCAGACGGAGAATGCAGAGAGGAATCCCCCCCAGGAAAGAGGAGCCCACAAGAGAAGGATAAAGGGCACAGGGCCCCAGGCCCCAAGCCGAGAAAAGGCCGGAGCAGGGCCCCCGGGCCGAGAGCTCCCCCAACCCCGGCGGCGAGTCCCGCCGCACCCCCGGGAACAGGCCCACCACAGACACACACACACACACACACAGACACACACTCGGGACGTGGGGGGGAGTGATGACTCTCGCCCACCCCGGCCGGCCACCGCGGTATCCCAACCTCCACCAATCCGACAGCAAATGGAGAAGGAGCACCTCACCCCAGCCCCCCCACAAGCGCCACGCCCGAGGGAGCGCGCCCCCCGCATTCCAGCCACACTCACCCCGGGCCAGGGCGGGACCCCAGCGGGAGGTGCTGGGGGGAGCCACATCTCCCGCCCTTCCCCTGCCCTATATGTGTGTTGGATGTATGTAAGGGTGTGTCTTTGTGTTTTGAAAAGGTGGATGCAATGTGTGTGTCTATGGTGCGGTTTAAAATTGGGGGGTAGCGGGGCCCGGGCGTTCTACCGCTGACAAGCGGCAGAACCCCGAAAGCGGCTTACCCCCTCAAGACCCTGCGTGACTAAGTGTGGTTAAAATTGTGGGCTGGGTTTGAACGAGGGCTGAACGACTAATTGCATTTGCGATAATATCGCGATAAGATAAAACGTGATTTTCTAATTGCAAGGGCTGCGATTTGACTGCTCACGTGATCTGGTCACGTGACGACTTGCGTGTCCTGCGCGTGTCATGCGCCCACATATACGTGGTGAGCGAGCGGAGCAGAGCAGCAGTATTACTCCTTATGAACATAATTCGAAACAGCAGGAGGAAATAACTCCGACCATAGCGGAGTTCATAGCGAAAGATATGATGCCCATTTAATGGGCTGGACATTAAGGACTGTCCCACCGTCCAGGGCTGGTAAAAGTTTTGCTCAGGCAAGTGAATCATCTGCCCACCTTGCCTGAACGGGCTCGTGGTTTTTAGGGACGGAGCCGATCCGATCCGGGATCGGGTTCCGATATCAACGGAATTCATGGATCAGAAATTTCTGATCCAGCCTGCAGAGGTTCCTGATCCATGATCCTGGTCTGCTTCATGGTACTGAAATGATCCCCAGTGTTTCCCTGCTGCTGCTCTGCTCACTGGCTGCAAACTGTGGACTGGATTTCCTGAAGGGAGGCGGGTCTCAATGAGACCAGGAGGAATGAGTCAGCAAATCCAGTCCACAGTTTGCAGCCAGCGAGCAGGCTAGGGAAGTAGCACTGTGCTATCCAACTTTTCATGGCAACATGTTGCTGTTTGGACGGATTTTAGTCTCACAACACCACAAAGCAACACAGCAACGTGGATGTTAGCAAAGCAACACAGCAACGTGAATGTTAGCAAAGCAACAAAGCAACGTGAATGTTAGCAAAGCAACAAAGCAATGTGGATGTTAGCAAAGCAACACAGCAATGTGGATGTTAGCAAAGCAACAAAGCAATGTGGATGTTAGCAAAGCAACGCAGCAACGTGGATGTTAGCAAAGCCGTAGTCCAGCAGGGCGGCGCTCTGCAGCCAGACCTCAGTGTTTTCAGCCTCCAGCTCTGGGAGGAGAACAGCTCTGACATCAGAACAATGAGCAGCAGCTCCTCCAGGCTGTCAGCAGGAGATTCACACCTCCGTGAAGCTGCGTCCTACTCCACACTAAACTCCCTGGAAATAGTCCCAATGGTTGGAGCTGCGTTAGAGCTGGAAACATTGTGTTGCTGCTGCCTTGCTCAAGAGTTTCCCCAGGGAATAATAAAGTCATTCTGAGGTTCTAAAGGTAGAACTAGTTTATTATGAGATGATGACGTCACGCAGACCCCCACATTGTCCACATGGAACTAAAATACTTTGTACTGCTTCCTTTTCTGTCCTGATACTAACCTCAAGTTGTCTTTAGAGAGAGTACATGTATACTTTAGTACATTTCATACTTTACTGTAGAGAAGAGTTTATTACAGCCTCATATAAAGTCAACAATAATGATAATAATAATATTAAACCAAACAGCGCTCTGGTATCAGAATAGTATCGGCAGATATACAAATTTAAGTATCAGGATCGGATCAGAAGTGAAACAACGTGGCTCGATGCTTCCCTACTGCAGTGTAGATGAGCAAACCGCTCAAAATCCTTAATGTCCAGCGCAGCATTAGTATAGTGACCCAGCCTGGTTTAGGCTGGGTCACTGGACAAGTGGTTGGCTTGTTGTGGTGAACGCTACAAGACTGCAAGTCACAGTACTTAGTAAGTTTTTTTTTTGTAATTGAAGTAGAAGATAAATAAACTGTCTTTCATATTAATACATGCTTCATGTGACTTTATCTTAACATAAGCCTCGCCTATAGGAAAGAACAATTTATCTATAATAAATCTGATATTCTTTATTATAATACACATTGATTTATTACTTATGTTTGTTGAAAAATACATGAGAAGAGGAGCTTGAAAAAATAATTGCATATTAAATCGCAATATTGAGGAAAAAAAATCTCAATTAGATTATTTTCCAAAATTGTTCAGCCCGAGTTTGAACCCACGGAATTCTTGCTGTCAGAGTCATTCGTCATTATTCCCTTCTATTCACAGTCCTTTGCTTTATATTTCCCTAAATATTCTCCTTTAGATACTTCACCAATAAAAGATTAAAAAAAAAAAACTAAAAATAAGTTGCTCAAACTCTCGTCATTCTGATGACCTTTGATCTCGCCTTACATTATACAAGTATTTGTTCAAAATTCATCCCACTTCTATTGTACACAATTGCCAATTATTTTACTTCCCTCTTTTATTTTGAAAAACCAGAGTTTCCTTTGAACACACTGGCTGGCTGCAATGATTAACCAGCACAGATCAGCATTTAATGAAGGAAAGAGGGGGAAGAATAAAAAGCTGTGCCGCTGCGTTGTTTTGAATCAGTCCTGTGGGAGAGTTGAGCTCAATGGAGATCACGTTTCAGCTGATTTGACCCAACCGGTAGACAATCAACCTTACACACACACACACACACACACACACACACACACGGTCACATCAGCAACTTGGATCAAAATGCTGATTACAGGTGAGGTGATTCATAGAATATAATCTCAGCCCTCCACCTGATGATCAAAGCTTGTTTTATTCTCTTGACAACATGTTCTGCTTTAACTCAAACTGCTCTTTCATTCGGTTGAATAAGAATCCAAACGTGCGCTCACATGTTCTGTCCTGAAGAGTCCCCGCCTCTCTGCTGTCTGCAGGACGAGGAGGCGGCGCTGGCCGACGGCGAGGAGGTGGCATATGAGGGCAGTGTGCGGCACTTCCTGCTGGAGTACAAAGCGTGGCAGGACAATGTGCAGGTGGCGCTGTTCAGCGTGGTGCAGGCCAGCGGGCAGAACCGAGGTCCAGAGCAGCTGGGGCTGCTGGAGGAGATCCCTGGAACTCTGAAGGAGCTGCACAGCCAGAGCCAGAGGTCTGCGCACGCACGCACGCACACACACACACACACACACACACACACACACACACACACACACACACACACACACACACACACACACACACACACCCTCACTCTCTCCCTCTCTCTCCCCCCCTCTCTCTCTCCCCCCCTCTCTCTCCCCCCCCCCTCTCCCTCTCCACAGTGTATATAACGGGCTGGTGGGCTTCGCCTCTCCTCTGGTGACAGAGAGAGACAGTGACTGTTCCAGTCCGGTGTGTGGAGCTCAGACCAGCTTCGCAGCAGGTACAGTTTATCTCCTCCCAGTGAGAGGGTGAGACTGAGGGTGTGGAGGTGAGACTGAGGGTGAGATAAGGGTGTAGGGTAGAGGGTGAGACTGAGGGTGTGGAGGTGAGTCTGAGGGTGAGATAAGGGTGTAGGGTAGAGGGTGAGACTGAGAGGGTGAGATGAGGGTGTAGGGTAGAGGGTGAGACTGAGGGTGTGGGGGGGAGAGTGAGACTGAGGGGGTGAGAGGGTGTAGGGTAGAGGGTCAGACTGAGGGTGTGACTGACTGAGGGTGTTGGAGTGAGAGGGTGGGATGAGGGTGTGGGGGAGAGGGTGAGACAGGGGGTGAGGGTGTGGGGAGAGCGTGAGACTGACGATGTGGGGGTGAGACTGAGGGTGTGGGGGAGAGGGTGAGATGAGGGTGTGGGGGAGAGGGTGAGACTGAGGGTGTTGGAGTGAGAGGGTGGGATGAGGGTGTGGGGGAGAGGGTGAGACAGGGGGTGAGGGTGAGATGAGGGTGTGGGGAGAGCGTGAGACTGACGATGTGGGGGTGAGACTGAGGGTGTGAGGGAGAGGGGGACACTGGTGGTGAGAGGATCATGTGTTTTCATGTGTCCAGCCGTCAGGTGCAGCGTGGTGAAGACTCAGCCAGACTCCATGTCTCAGAACACTCGTAAAGCTCTGCCTCGTAACCAGGGGACTCCAACCGACACCCCACCAAGCACCCTGCTGCTCAACAGCAAGGGTCTGAACCCCAGCCCCAAGAGGGCGGCACGCGACCCCAAGACTGGACGAGGTGGCTGTACACTCTATACTCACTCTACACACTGTACTCACTCTACTGCCTCTACACACTGTACTCACCGTAGACACACACTGTACTCACCGTAGACACACACTGTACTCACCGTAGACACACACTGTACACACTGTACTCACTCTACACACTGTACTCACTACACACACACTGCACATGCTCTGTACACACACACATACACTGTACACTGTACACTGTATACGCACCGTACTCACTGTACATGCACTGTACACATACTGTACACACTATTCACACACTGTATGTGCATTGTACACACTGTTCCCACTGTTCCCACTCTACACTGTACACACATTTTTCACTCACTGTACACACTGTATACACGGTCTGACTGGCTGGTTGTGTTGCAGCGGTCCAGGAGAGAAACTCGTACGCCGTCAGTGTGTGGAAGAGAGTGAAGGCCAAGCTGGAGGGAAGAGACGTCGATCCCAACCGGAGGATGAGCGTCACGGAGCAGGTAAAGTTCACTACTGACGACTGCTACCATGACTCAGCACAGCATTCTGCTACCATGACTTAACAGGTGTTTGTACCATGACTCAGCACAGCATTCTGCTACCATGACTCAACAGGTGTTTGTACCATGACTCAGCACAGCATTCTGCTACCATGACTTAACAGGTGTTTGTACCATGACTCAGCACAGCATTCTGCTACCATGACTCAACAGGTGTTTGTACCATGACTCTGCACAGCATATTGCTACCATGACTCAACAGGTGTTTGTACCATGACTCTGCACAGCATTCTGCTACCATGACTCAACAGGTGTTTGTACTATGACTCAGCACATTGTATTGGTACCATGACTCAGGACAATGTTCTGCTACCATGACTCAGCACAATGTTCTGGCACAATAACTTAGCTGAATGTTCTGTTACTATGACTGTGCAGACTGTCCTGCTACCATGATTCAGCAGAAGGTATTGGTACCGTGACTCAGCATAGGCTTCTGGTTCCATGACTGCAGACTGCTCTGACACCATGACTCAGCAAAGGCTGTTGGCACCATGACTCAGAAGAATTTTCCACTACCATCACTCAGCAGAGACACACTCTACCATGACTTAAATAATGTTCTGGTACCATGACTGTGCAGGCTTTACTGGGAGCATGACTCAGCAGATGGTGTCCATGTTGATTGGAGACATGTGTGGTGTGTTTTCAGGTGGACTTTGTCATCAAAGAGGCGACTAACTTGGACAACCTGTCGCAGCTGTACGAGGGCTGGACGGCCTGGGTGTGAACGCCGTGCTGATCCTGTCGTTGGTCCAGCGAAGGCCTGGAGATCCACCACAGTCCAGCGGGTCTGGGGCGTCGGAACCAGCAGCACCGGGGCCACACACCGGGGGGAGCCACTGGGAAGCCGGGGACGCTTCGTCCGCCCTCCCACACTCCCGGTCACCTCGACCGAGGCAGCGAGCCCCTCCCCCCCCACAACAGCCTCTGCTCAGGGGGTCTGCAGACCCGCCCCTCTTTTCTTTGGGGCGTCTGGGCAGGAAAACAGGGGGAGTGGGGGGCAATGAGGGCAAATGCCTTCAACTTGGAAATCCCTCCCACCCCGCTCACCTGCGTTACTCACTCCAGTTGTACCCATTAACATCCTGCGATGACCTCCGATCTCCAGCAGAGGGCGAGGGGGGGCCAGGATGTGAGCCGCCTCCCTCGCTGTGGGCGGGACTTAAGCGGGGCTCACATGGACGGTTCACACCGCCATATTTTTTCCTTGACTTTTCTTGTTTTGGTTCAGTTTGTTCTCGTGATCGGCCAGCAGGGGGCGACAGGCGGGGCAGTTAGCTCCGCTCTGGAGGCAGAACCCGGGGTAACCATGGCGCTTTTCTTCAGAAATGGTTGAAGACTTTTCTCCGTGTTGTGTTTGGTAAACTATCGTATGTACGCAGAAGACCTTTTTTCCTAGCTTGCCTGTTTCTTGCCTCTTCGTGCTCCTCGGCCATGAACGCTGGCTTTTTATCAATCTCCACCTTCTAGTTTTACATTTTTATTGGGAGAAATTTTGTTGGGCGGACGGTGGAATCTGTTGACTCTTAAAGATTTTATTGGATTATGTGGGATGCCAAATAAAGATGGAGCTGAGAAGTCTGCTGTTTTATTTTTTTACATTTCTTCATCACCTGGTAACGTGAAAAGTGTCGATTCATCTGGAACACTGAACGCCTCGTAACGTCATCACTACTACTGACATGTTTTTGTGATTGTCAAGTTTTTATTCTTTTAACATTTTTAGCTGTTTTACCTTTCATTGTCGTGTCGTGTTCAAACCCTTTTCTGCTGGCCTCTGAGCCATTTCCTTTGAAAGCAGTGGTGATTGAGTCCCGCAGTGTGGCTGGTCAGAGTCCGCCGGGCCTGGCCAGCCTGAGTAAACAGGACCGACGTGGGCAGTTAATGATTGTTGCAGCTGTGCAGTTTGCAGGAGCTTCAGAGGAAACATGTCCGCACAGAAAGTGAGCATGGATGACTTCCAGGACGAGGCCCGGAGGACGCTGCCCAAAGCAGTGTACGACTACTACTGCTCAGGAGCTGATGAGCAACGCACGCTGGCTGACAACATGGAGGCTTTCAACAGGTACCTGAACTCCAAACCCACATTCACCTCAGGACTCCAGCCTGCAGCGCCGACCCGTCTCAGTCGGCCTTCAATTATTACATTATTGACAAAATTTTACAAAAATGGAATAAATACCTTGTAACTTCTCCATAAAGAGTTGTGTGTCATTGCATACTGATGGGAGTTAATGGAGTGTTTACTAATATCTCTCCAGGACGCATGTAGAATGTCAAAAGTATAGGTCCCAACACAGAACCCTGTGGAACCCTGTGGAACGTCAGTCTGAGCTTATTCACTTTGGATTGAACAGTCGTAGCAACAACCAATAAATGAATACCTGCTAATTACACTAGAAGTTTGGCTTCTTTAAATGTAATAAACAGTAACACAAGACTTGTATTTGATCAAATATTTAGTTATTCCATTTATTATAATCAGGAAACGGGTAAATATGATGTTATTGGCTGCAATTATTCAAATGTATTTCTCTCCTGAAGCTTTTTTTTATTCATACACTCAGTTGTGTCCCTGTTTAAACCACATATGTTGATTTTTAGTTTATAATGCAAAAGCTAAACCTCCACCAGCTCTTCTTTTGTTACTTGTGTGACCTGGTAATATTAAAAGCACAGGAACCAGAGACTGAGAAGATGTTTCATTTACACAAGAGAAACAACTTGCCTCCAATAAGCTGATTGCAACAAAGGGTTAAAATGTCATGTTAAAACATCAGGCAAGCAGTGCAATTAATGGATTAACTGGAACATAAAGGCAATAACTGCTGTGGGGTTGGACTGCTCTATCAGGGCAGTCTAGAGTTACACAACAAGGTAAGGTCACCAAAAATGCAGGCAAATAAAACACACCTTCACAGTTATCAATTAAAACCAAATTAAACACAAAGTTCCGTTCACACTGCAGGTCTTGAAGCTAAATTCCAATTTTTTTCTGCTGGATCTTTCACGTGTCTTTTTATGGAAGTTTACAAAAGGCGCAATTTTCAGCCGTCTGCATCATCGAAGCCGTCACACTGTTCACCACTGTACAAGACGCACTCCAATAATGGCTTTCACAGACTGTACGAATTCAGTCTGCGCCGACTCGATGTGATCATGCAAAAAATAAGACGTCCTCAGCGTGCGCCATCCATTCAGGAAAAATCAAGGTGCTAAACATGGACAGAACTCTTGTCCTGTCTGATGTTTGGAGAAAAATCCCTACAAAGGAAGAGAACATAGATGCAGTCGTGGTCCAGGGAGAGAGAACTCAGGAGGCCAATTCTGCCAAGAATTAGTACTTGTACTTGAAGTACTTGTAAGCATGTAATAGCATTTTACGTTCGTGTGTCGTGTGTATAACTGCGTCATGTCAGCCTGCATTTTTATTGGTTTGTTAAGCTGCCGTGATCACAGCTGCTGCTACGACACAACCAGTACTGGCCACCAAACCTCGGCCGTCCTGGAACTGAACACAAAGCCCCACCAGTTTGAGCGGAACTGCCAATTTTACTAAAGATTCTCTCACGAGCCGATCTTTCCTCTCAGACGGACGAAAAATCTCGCTGCATTTGAAGCCTTGAAAAGCGGCCTCTATCAGATGGCCGTGTGAATGTGAGAATGCATCAGAAGACGGCGTGAAGTCAGGCCGAGCACGTTGTTAATGTAAGTAAATATGGATGGCACACGGGTCAGCACCAGGGTGGCATGATTCACTGTTTCCAGCCCAAAGAACTTCAGAAATGTACCTCCATAAAGACCAGCCTAAATCTCAGCCTGTGTAGGAATCATGTTAAAACCATAAAACTACTATGCCTGATAAAGAACACACCACCAACACACAAATGCTGGAAACAAAGTTAAAAGGTAAGAGAATTTGACTCCCCAACTGGGGGATGCCTATCATATCTGGCAACACAGGTCAGCGTGTAGATCCATTTTCAAGTGGTTATTGAATAGGAAAGACAACATGAGACAGCACGGAGGAGAATGAGGGGGAAAAGCACAGCTTTTATTCTGGCAGAGCTGCTTCATCCAGCGCTCCTCTGTGACGTCAGTGACGAAGCAGTCACATGTAGAAACATATGGAACTGGTACCACATAGGAACGGGGCCTGGGTCTGATGGGAAACAATTGGAATTAGAGATTTCAAACGGAAACCAAACAGGTTGGAGGTGAGTCACTGTAAGTAAAAACTTTGAATTGGGTCTCATTTCACTGCAGTGTGAACGTTCCCTAAAATACTCAGGTGAGTCTCGGTGCAGGAAGAAAGGCTCAGGTGAGCTTCCCACCCCTTTTTATTGAGGGCCGCTTTTCCTGCAGACTTCCTGTTACCAATCATTCACACATGAATCATGTAATCACTTCATAATGGCCTTATTCCATTTACAGTTAAGATTTCCATCCTTGTACGATGTGTGTGCAGATGGTACCTGATCCCCCGGGTGCTCCGAGATGTGACAGCGGTGGATCTGTCTGTCACCGTGCTGGGTCAGAAAGTCAGCATGCCCGTGTGCGTGGCAGCCACCGCCATGCAGAGGATGGCCCACCCCGACGGAGAGACGGCGACAGCTAAAGGTAACCACGCAGGTCACTCTGATGCTGGAGTCAGGCCAACGTCGCCTCAGCTGCTCAAAGGCCCAGAAACAGCAGGGAAATAGTAAACTCCCAATGAATATGCCAGCGTCTGGTGGCCGGGCCTTTGCCCACGGGGTCCTGCCGGGCCCAGCCCAAAGGCACAACACGGGTCCCTCCTCTTCCTCCTGTGAGCCCACCACCCACAGAGGCTACCGTACGGGTCGGGTGCAGTGTGGATTGGGTGGCAGTGGACGGTAGGGGCCTCGATGACCTGATCCCCCGACACAGAACCTAGCTTTTGGGACATGGAACGTGACCTCGCTGGGGGGGAAGGAGCCTGAGCTTGTGCGGGAGGTAGAGAGATACCGTCTAGATATAGTCGGGCTCATGTTGGGATTTATGGTTGGTTATTAGCATTAAATTACTGTAAGTAATAGATTACTGAAAGTAATAAATCACTGGAAGTAATTTATAAAAAATTTAAATTATTAATGGAAGTAAACTGTCATTTACTCCTTAACAACTCCTAAAGTAATTGAATAATTACTTTAAAAACAAAAAAAAATGAATAAATGATCAAAAATTATTTATTAATTAAAAAATTATTAATTTGCATAAATTTCTTATTTATGTATTAATAATAAATCGGGGCACCACCAGATAAACTGGAAATAGCTAATACCAAAATATCAATCTCGTTTGTAAAAAGTTTATTTAAGTTAGTTAATATTTCTGCATAAAATATAATGAATGGAAGGTGTGAGATCCGAGCACAGACTGTTACAAACCAGTGAATTGTCAACAATAAATACACAATAATCACCAAGAAGCATACAATTCAGCTAACAGGCGTTTATTAATAAAAATGTATTAATTCATAAATAATTCTGGAATCATCTCATAAATCAACACATTCAAATAGCAAACGACATCGAACACGGAGATCTAATCTATTAAACAGCAACACTGTGTACAAAGAGTGTGCGTGTGTGTGCGTGTGTGTGTGCGTGTGCGTGTGCGTGTGCGTGTGCGTGTGTGGATGGTCTGGAGTGACGAGGGGGTGTAATGACCTCGTACGTCCACCAGGTGGAGGCAGACGTCGGCGGGTCAATGCGGTGACTGTGACGACCACTAGGGGCGTGCGGCGGCGCGCAGAGGGAGAGCGCAATAACCTAATGTGTCCACCAGGTGGATGTCAAGAGGGATTGCGATGACCCACGCGACCACTAGAGGCGTTTGACTCGCTCTTTCTGGGGACGCAGCGGTTGCTTAGCGGCCAGATAAACAAGACGTCCGTCGAGCGCGCGTGCGCGAGGGCGGTCTCGGAGCGAGTTAGTCTACCGAGAGTGTAATGAACGGGCGGTTCCGTTGGCCCGGTTCTGAGCACCGGAGTCCTAAGTGGAGGTCGGGACCTGCAGTTAGAACTCTTGTGATCGAAGCAGATCTGCTCTTGCAGCAGGTTACATTTAGGCGTTAGATGCAGCAGTGTGTGTGAGCTTATGTTGATCAGTTGAGGGGGGGCGCATTGCTGCGAGGCAGATGTGGGTTAGTAGAAGTAGGGGAGAGATGAGAGAGGATGAAGACAAGAGAAAGACAGAGAATTCTGCGAGGCTCGGTTCTAAACCCTGGTTCCTCCACACAGAGCTCCCAGTGGGCCTGGAGCTCACTTGGACCTCTGGTTCTGAGGCGGAAAACCAGAGTCCTGGACTTGGTTGGTGCGCATGAATGCGCATACACAAACTAATGAGATGCTCCGGCCTTCTGAGCAGCACATGGAAACACATTGCATGTTAACAGAACATCATTCTAACTATTCTCTGCCCAGACAAAAGCTCTCACCCTCTGTGGTTTGGTGCTGTTGGTTCTGTTGCTCTGGTAACTGGTTGTTACCGGGTCTGAATTCAGCGTCCTGAATTCAGAGGCTTGGCTTCAGCTGCAGGAGTGGACAGCTGAGAGGATGATTTTGGAGAGGAGGAGACGCTGGCTCTGGTCTCCAGAATCCCCCCGCCCCCCCCCCCCCCCCCCCCCCAAAAAAGGGAAAAATAGAAGAAACAGACGGAGTAGTCCAAACTGGATCCTGCACGTCCAGCGGGCCGGCGTTGGTGGTTCTTTTGGACTTACTGGGTGCTCTCTTCATCATTCGGGTCGGATTCGAGCGTCCTCATTGGCCACTTCCGGGATCTGGCTCGCTCCCCTGCTGTTTTATGGCCTGTTCATTGTCCCTGGTGATTCTCCTTCGGGGGAGAAACTTTGGGAAACAGTTCACTGGAATCTTCAGCCCAACACTCACCTCCAGTCACAGCTTGGACTCTGGAACCCAGCTCCTCCACAGGGGCTGGACACTCCACTTTTCTGGAGTTGCCCGCGGTGAGAGGCGGCGGGCTGGCATGGGCCTGCTTATTGCCCCACAGCTCAGCCGCCATGTGTTGGAGTTCACCCCGGTGAACGAGAGGGTCGCGTCCCTACGCCTTTGGGTAGGGGACAGGTCTCTGACTGTTGTCTCGGCCTATGGATCGAACAGCAGTACAGAGTACCCGACCTTCTTGGAGTCCCTGGGAGGGGTGCTGGATAGTGCTCCAACTGGGTACTCCGTTGTTCTATTGGGGGACTTCAATGCCCACGTGGGCAACGACAGTGAGACTTGGAAAGGGGTGATTGGGAGGAACGGCCTCCCTGATCTGAACCTGAGAGGTGTTCTGTTATTAGACTTCTGTGCTAGTCACAGTTTGGCCATAACGAAGACCATGTTCGAGCACAGGGATGTCCATAAGTGCACTTGGCACCAGGACACCCTCTGCTGGAGGTCCATGATAGACTTTGTGGTTGTGTCATCTGATCTCCGGCCATGTGTTTTGGACACTCGGGTGAAGAGAGGGGCAGAGCTGTCAACTGATCACCACCTGGTGGTGAGTTGGATGCACTGGACGAGGAGGAAGCCGGACAGACTCGGCAGGCCCAAACGTGTCACGAGGGTCTGTTGGGAACGCCTGGCCGAGCCCTCTGTCCGCGCAGTCTTCAACTCCCGCCTCGGGGAGAGCTTCTCACGGATTCCGGGGGAGGTTGGAGACATTGAGTCCCGGTGGACCATGTTCTCCACCTCCATTGTTGAAGCTGCTGCTCGGAGCTGTGGTCTCTGGTGCCTGTCGTGGCGGTGACCCCTGAACCCGGTGGTGGACCACGGAAGTAAGGGATGCCGTCAAGCTGAAGAAGGAGTCCTATCGGGTGCTGTTAGCTCATAGGACTCCAGAGGCAGCTGACAGGTACTGGCAGGCCAGGCGGGCCGCAGCCCGGGCCGTGGTGGAGGCAGAAACTCGGGTCTGGGAGGAGTTCGGGGAGGCCATGGAGGAGCACTATCGGTCGGCCCCAAGGAAATTCTGGCAAACCGTCCGGTGTGTTCCAACTACAGGGGGATCACACTCCTCAGCCTCCCTGGGAAAGTTTATTCCAGGGTACTGGAGAGGAGGATCCGGCCGTTAGTCGAACCTCGGATCCAAGAGCAACAATGCGGTTTTCGTCCAGGTCGCAGAACACTGGACCAGCTCTATAGTCTCCACCGGGTGCTCGATGGTTCATGGGAGTTCGCCCAACCAGTCCACAAGTGGATCTTGAGGGGGAGTTTGACCGTCTCCCTCCCGACGTCCTGTGGGGGGTACTCCAGGAGTATGGATTCCGGGACCCTTTGTTAAGGGCTGTTCGGTCCCTGTACGCCTGGAGCAGGAGTTTGGTTCACATTGCTGGCAGTTGGCTTCATCAAACCTGGACCTTCAGCAAGCACTGGCGCGGTTCGCAGCCGAGTGTGATGCAACTGGGATGAGGATCAGCACCTCTAAATCCGAGGCCATGGTTCCCTACCAGAAAAAGGTGGTTTGCCCCCTTCAGGTGGGTGGAGAGCCCTTGTCCCAGGTGGAGGAGTTCAAGTATCTCAAGGTCTTGTTCAGGAGTGGGGGGAAGATGGAGCGTGAGATCGGCAGGCGGATCGGTGCAGCGTCTGCAGTTATGCGGTCGCTGTATCGGTCCTTCGTGGTGAAGAAGGAGCTCAGCCAAAAGGCGAGGCTCTGGATTTACCGGTCGATCTTCCTTCCTCCCCTCACCTATGGTCATGAGCCAGTTGATCTTCCTTCCTACCCTCACCTATGGTTATGAGCTTTGGGTCATGACTGAAAGAAGGAGATCCTGGATACAAGCGGCTGAAATGAGTTTCCTCCGTAGGGTGGCTGGGCGCCCCCTTAGAGATAGGGTGAGGAGCTCAGTCACCAGGGAGGAGCTCAGAGTAGAGCCGCTGCTCCTCCACATCCAGAGGAGCCAGCTGAGGCTCGGGCATCTGTTTGGGATGTCCCCCGGACGCCTCCCTAGGGAGGTGTTCCAGGCATGTCCCTCTGGTAGGAGGCCTCGGGGCAGACCTAGGACACGCTGGAGGGACTATGTCTCTCGGCTGGCCTGGGAACTCCTTGGGGTCCCACCGGAAGAGCTGGAGGACGTGTCTGGGGTGAGGGACGTCTGGAGATCCCTGCTGAGACTGCTGCCTCCACGACCCGGACTGGATAAGAGGAGGACAATGGATGGACGGATGAATATGAAAAATAAAGAAAAATCTCGAGGTTCTTTCAGCACTAATGATTCTGGTTTACATGTTTGTTTGAGACCAGAGAAAGTTGAAATGGCTGAACAGCTGAAACTTTCCACCAATCTCATGAGCCTGGAGCTACCAAGACTTTAGAGCCAGTAAACTTTTAACCTGTAAAGATTTTCCATAGTTTGTGTAACCCAAAGGTTCTGCGTGTCTGCTGAGGAGCACCTCTCCACAAAACCTCTGCGTTGTTCCTTATGTTTGGGTGCACGGTGTCATGCAGAGGAACACACAGCAAGGGTCGTAGTTCTGATGGAGACTGGTTGTATTTCTTGTTCATAAACGTACAACTTTCACCCACCGTGAAAAGAAATAGTACTTTGAAACACGGCACCCTCTACAGAACACTTGGAAACAATAGTGTTCTGGAAAGGACAAACAGCTAGAATTGTCATGTTAAACAGGACTACGCACAGTGCTACAGCACCATCTAGTGCTGTGTTTCAGGTACTCCCTCACATTTACCTCCATCCCAGCCATCAGACCAAACACTTCGTAACATCCAGACATTGGAACAGTAAAGGGAAGCAATGCTAAAGATCAGGGTGCTGCTTTGCTATAAGAGATTGTGATGGTACATCTCTAGATGTGACGTGCTGGAAGTGAGCTGGTATCACTAACGGCTACACAGGACTCTCCACTTCCACATTCAGGACCTCTGTACCTTCATCCTCCACTAGCAGTCTCCAATAGATCCTTTCCTCGTTGTCTTCTGTCCTGAAAATATCCCAGCCTGGTCTCCTCCACAACTGCTCCTCATACTTCCTCCACTGGGAGGAACGTGCACTGGGTAAAGAGATTGTGGTGAACAACTCTGCTCCACCATCCTCCTGGCGCATCACATAAACAGGAAAGGTGGGAGGGGCGCATACCAAGATGGCAGCATAGAGCGGAGCTCCCAAGTCGATTAGGTGAATTATCCCCCAAAACTTAGAAAAAACTTGAAAAACACGAATATTTGATCAACGCGAAATGAGCGGGGGACGAGGAAAGAAAGGTTCAAGGAAGAAAACCATGTCCAATGACCCAGAAGAACCCGACCACGAGGTCGATCCAATGGAAGGGGAAAACGTGAGTGTCGAACAGCCTCATTTATTAATGGAGAGTCTCGGTGTTATTACAACAGGAATACGAAACTTGAAGAAAGAGCTGAAAGAGGATCTTACGAAATTCGGAGATGACTTCAAAGCAGAAGTCAGACGAGAATTCGCCGGGTTCAAAGAGGAAATTAATAAAAAAATTGAATGAAACGCCGAAGAAATTAAACAGCAGCGGAAGGATATTGACGAGATGCAGGAACGGGTGACTGAATCGGAAGAGTGGTGCGTGGAGGCGAAATGTGCAATCCTCACGTTACTACAACAACAAAAGAAACTACAGGAAAAGTTGACCGAGGTGGAGGGACACGGAAGACGCTGCAACTTGAGGATTTATAATGTCGCTGAAAGGGACGGTGAATCCATGCCTGGACTGGTTGACGCGCTCCTTCACCGGGAACTCGAGTTACCGGAAAGTTCCGAGTTACAAATTCAACGAGCGCACAGGAGCTTTGGCAGAAAACCACCAGCGGGACGTCTCCGAGATCTGTTGAGGTCAATTTCCTGAAATACGAGACAAAAGAGGATATTCTGGCCAAAGCATGGAAAAAGAAGATTGAAATCGACGGGAGACGCATATTTTTTGATCAGGATTATCCGACGGAGGTGATGAAGAAACGCAAATCATACGTAGCGATTAAAAAGACCCTCCACGGAAAGAAGATCCGCTTCCAAACACCGCTGGACAAGATGAGGGTCCACTGGCCGGAAGGACCAAAGACATATAACAACGCCGAGGACGTGCTACAAGACATGAGGAAGCGAGGGATGGAGACACCTGAAAGACGTGATGGCGCGGCCGACACCGGAGCGCCGCTGGAGGAGCGCCATCTTGAGGAGCGCCATCTCGAGGAGCGCCATCTCGAGGAGCGCCATCTTGAGGAGCGCCATCTTGAGGAGCGCCATCTCGAGGAGCGCCATCTCGAGGAGCGCCTCCAGAAGGCGCTTCAATGGCGACGCGTCGGAGAGAAACAGGGGCAGAGCGGATCCGCTGCAGCATTAGAGGATCTGAGTCAGGACGCAGGAAACCGAGCAAAGGAAAGACTAGAAGAGTTTAAAGATAAAGCAGTGATATCTACCTGGTTAACAGAGAAAAGGTTTGGTTTCTTTTCTCTTGTTTGTGTTTTATTCACTGAACCTTTTGTGTTTTGGACAATAATCGACAGAGAGAGTTACTAAATTAATAACTGTTGGACTTATCTGGTGACATGGGAAGACCTACATCAGGTCTTCCCCCGAACACTAGGGGGGGCCCTTTTTTGTTTCCAGAAGGTTATCCCCCACTCCTACCAACGGGGAGATGGGGTCGGTGTTGTGAGCGGCCCCTGTTTGCTGTGGAGTTCAGGTTCTGTGTTTGACCTCTTTGTGTTCTCAGGGCTGTGTTTTTTGATATTGTTGATAAAGTTACAGTTGAGGGGCCGAGGATCATTTCAAGGGATTTAAATGATGCAACATAGAGATATAAAGGTGGTGTCATTAAATGTTAACGGCTTGAAGAATGTCAAAAAAAGAGATAAAACTCTAACCAAGCTCAGAAAGGAAAAGATGCAGGTCATCTTCCTTCAGGAGACGCGTCCGTCACGGGAGGAGCAGGCTGAGTTTAAAAAGTTCGGCTATAAGAACTCGTTTGCCAGCTCATTTGGAGAAAATCATAGAAGAGGAGTGGCAATATTGATTTCTAACGCTCTGGGGTTTGAGATGATCAAAGAAATAAACGACAAGGAAGGGAGATATGTCATGGTCAAGGGTACTCTGGAAAACGAACTGGTTCCACTGTTTAATGTGTACACACCCCCAGAATGTGGGAAGAAATTCTATAAAACAATATTTGATCTTTTGAACTCAGAAACAGAAGGGACATTGATATGTGGAGGGGATTTTAATGTGGTACTGGATTATAGGTTGGATACGACAAGTACAAAAGGAAGCAAAAAGAAAATTAGTAGTTATGTAAACATGTTGGTGTCACAGATGGACATGTTGGATGTATGGAGGGAACTCCACCCACTTGATCGAGATTATACCCACTATTCAGTCCCTCATGCCATGTACTCCAGGATTGATTATTTCTTGTTGAATAAGAGTGACATACACAGAATAAAGGAGTGTCGGATAGGGGTAGCTGATATATCAGATCACAGTGCAGTTTATCTAAAAATTAATTTGAATAATAAGAGGAAAAATACAATATGGAGACTCAACGAAGGTATTCTAAACAATAAGGCGCTGATTACAGAATTGAAGGGAGAAATTATGAGATACGGAGAAGAAACTGATAATGGGGAAGTAGATCTGACGATTTTATGGGACGAGAGGGAAGCTGATATCATACACAGCTTTTGCCAAAAAAAACAGATTAGAGACGTATCAAAAGCAAATTGGTAAATTAAAAGAATTGGAACAGTCAAAGGACTGAGAGGTATATACTCAGATTCAGGAAGTAAGGAAAGAAATAGATGATATACTGTTAGAAGAGGTGGAAAGGAAGGCAAGATTTTGTAAACAAACGTACTATGAGGGAGGAGCAAGAGCCACAAAAAACATTGCCAGACGTATAAGGAAACAGCAAGCCTCAACAAACGTACATAAAATAAGGGACCCCATCACAAATGTAACTCTATATAAACCGGAAGAAATAGAGAAGGCTTTTGAGGAATATTATAGTAAACTGTATTCACGGCGTGCTTCTGTAGGAGGAGAACATCTGACAGAGTTCTTAGAAGGATTGGATTTGTCATCTATAGGCGCAAAACAAAATAAGATGCTGACCTCAGAAATCACACTAAAAGAGAGAGAAGAAGCAATTAGCCGGGCAAAACCGGGGAAATGACCTGGAGCAGATGGATTTGGGGCCTCATTTTATAAAACCTTCAAGGGGGAGTTAACTCAGTATTTATGTGACTCATTCAATTGTACCCTCAGGTCAGGTAGGACCCCTCCCTCATGGAAGGAGACCATCATCTCCATAATCCCAAAGGAGGGCAAGGATAGAGAATGCTGCAGTAACTACAGACCCATATCACTCTGAAATGTGGATTATAAGCTGAACACCTCCATTATAGCCAAAAGATTAGAGACATTTATGCAGGACCTGATCGATGAAGACCAATGTGGGTTTATCAAAGAAAGGCAAACACAAGATAATATCAGACGGTCTGCATATTGTGGATTATGTCCAAAGAAAGGGGGAAAATGCAATTTTGGTTAGTATTGATGCCGAAAAGGCTTTTGATAGTGTAGATTGGGAATTTTTATATACGGTACTGGCAAAATTTGGATTCAATGAACAATCAGTCAATTGTATTAAATCACTATATCAGCAGCCTAAAGCAAGGGTCCAAATAAATGGAACCCTAACCCAGCTGGGACCTAACCTTGAACCCTAACCCTTAACCCTAACTATAACCCTAACCCTAAACCCTAACTATTACCCTAACCCTAACTATAACCCTAACCCTAAACCCTAACCCTAAACCCTAACTATAACCCTAACCCTAAACCCTAACTATTACCCTAACCCTAACTATAACCCTAACCCTAAACCCTAACCCTAAACCCTAACTATAACCCTAACCCTTAACCCTAACCCTAACCTTAACCCCCTAAAGAGTTCAGGAAATGAGCATATGAAACAAACATTCCTACAAATGAATAAAGGAAGTGATGTCAGCAGTCAGACCTTTAATGGTATATACTACTACATTCACCTGTTTGAGAAGAACTCCGTTTGAATGCTGAATCTCTGCTCTGGCTTTCCACTGCAGCAGTACCAGTACCACCACACTCGTCACTTGTGTTACAAGGAGAGGGAACGATGCATTGAGTTGCTGGGCAAAGCGCTCCCAGGTCTGCCTCTGCCCTTGAGCAGTGATCCTGGGACCAGTTAGCCTCTTAATATGGTTTTATTTTCCTCCAGCAGCTGTGCTCCCAGCAGCACTGCTCTGTCCAGTGGGGCTTTCTGGTGGTTTCTTTGGTTTCCATTCCGGTTAGTTACATTTGTTGTTTTCATCATTCTGCCAAGTTGAATCTCTTTTTAGAAGAGCTCCACCAGTCACAGTAGTTGGTGACGCTTCATTGCGTCCACCATTAAGATCAAACACATTAAACAGAAACGGCGCACCAAGCAGAGACAAAAACAAACATGCCTTTAAACTATTTACTTTTTTCACACCTTCAAAACAATAGTCCGCACAGTGCGTGGCTCCACTGATTAAACAAACGGAGAACATCTCTCCTTTCTCTTCCTCTTTCCGTCATCTTGTCGGTTTAAGAAACTTTTAGGCTTCTTAAAAGTCCTCCTCACTACTCTTAGTGGTTTTCCACCTCAGGTACTGTGAGGGCTGAAGATGCTTTGTGAATTATTTTTATCTCAGGAAAGAAAAATTCTAAGAAAAGTCTTAAATTTTGAGGAATTGTAAGATTTTTCTTAAGAGTGACGTCACAACGAGCTTCTTTCAGCCTGAGGATGCTTCATGAATAGAGACAAGGAGCACAGAGGCTCTTTTCTGTCTTCCTTTCTCTAACAACCAATCAGCTTTCAGCAAACTGCATCATACATAGTAACGAGGTCGACCACTCCTCTTCACTAAGGCCCTGTTTACACGACAACGTTTCACGTGACAACACCTAATCCGCTAAAATAAAAGGAGAGAGTTTCCACTGCAGCAGTGGACACAGAGACAACGATGTAGTTGGTCTGCCGGGCCACTGGAGGGCGCTGCTGCTTGATTTTGTAATGAAACAACACAGACGTGTGCAGAGAACAAAACACTATAAAGGTGAAGAAAATGGAGAGAACCTGACATCCTAGTGGACTGATGAGGAACCGGATGATATCAGGGAGAGTCTCAACTATTAAACTACTGATCTGGACCATAAAACTAGAATATGGACTGCGGGTCGTACCACTACGGGTCGTACCACCACGGGTCGTCACACCACGGGTCGTACCACCACGGGTCGTACCACCACGGGTCCTACCACTACGGGTCGTACCACCACGGGTCGTACCACCACGGGTCGTACCACTACGGGCCGTACCACTACGGGTCGTACCACTACGGGTCGTACCACTACGGGTCGTACCACTACGGGTCGTACCACTACACGGCCGCCATGTTTGTTTACAACTGAATGAGCAGGAGGGAGGGATGAGCAGTAACAGGCTCTGTAGCCTCCATCAGTCTCTGCAGGAGGGAACAGAGACCATGAAAGAATCTTTCCACTTTGGGAGCCGGATTAAAAACTTCAGGATACAGTGGATCAGAACACTGGTACCGTGTAAACGGACCCCCCAAAAGTGAAGAAAGTTTTGCGGATACACTCTAATTCGTTGTCGTGTCAACAGGGCCTAAGATAAATGTTGCTGTCAACTCCTTGATCAGAGTTGCTCTTAGACACTTCCTGAATCATTTTGAAGCTAAGAATTCCTTGCTGGGAACTTTAAGGCTGAGATAGGATCCCCCTGAGACGCTTCCTGAATACGGACACTGGAGTTTGTCTCACTGTGAAGTCGGAGAGATTCTTAAAGGCTGAATTGTTTTGAGAAAGGTCCATGTGCTTGCTGGCACTCCAGATATTGGAGGTGCTGACACAGGTCATCCTTGAAACACTGACTGCACAATTCATATTTCTTTATGAGACAAAACAAGATTTTCATGACACCGTCCGTCCGTCCGTCCGTCCATCTTCTTCCGTGGTAATCCATTTCAGGGTCGCAGGGCACTGGAGCCGATCCCTGCCTGCTGTGGGCAGGAGCAGGTACGCCTACAGGTACACCCTGGACAGGTCGCCAGTCGGTCACGACACTCCTCTTGATTTTTTGTCACATCATTTATAGTCTGTCTAACTTTTGTGGTTCTCATCAATATAAAGAATCTCAAACCACGGCATTGCTCCTCCTCTCTTGTGTCGCTGTGGGCGACGTTGTCGACAGATGACGTCACGTAGTACTCGTTGGATTTATCCCCAGAGCGAGTACCACACACTATTGGACCCCATACCTGATACTGGTGTTGGGTATCAAGAAATCCTTAGGCAGGAGTCTTCTGAGGCTGTGACTCTCAAGACCAATGTGAAGGTCCTGGAAGACGTTTTGTTCCTGAAACTTCGGAAACGATCCAGCTGATTCTTGGTTGAATGTTTTGGAAGACGTCCAGTCTCTGAGGAGAGGTGAAATGTTTTCCAAGTTGTATGTTGGAGTCCAGTTTAGTTAGCTCTCAAACCCTGTTCTCCTCCCAGCATGCAAAGCGGTGGGCACAGGGATGATGCTGAGTTCCTGGGCCACCTCGACCATTGAGGAAGTAATGTCAGCAGCAGGTGGCGCCCCCCTCTGGCTGCAACTCTACATCTACAAAGACCGAGAGCTCACGCTGTCCCTGGTGCACCGGGCTGAGAAGGCGGGCTACAAGGCCATCTTTGTTACCGTGGATACGCCGTACCTGGGCAAGAGGCTGGCTGACGTACGCAACCGCTTCAAACTGCCCCCACACCTCAGGTAGGACCCAGAAAGCAGATATGAGCCACGTTTCATCTTTAATCTGAATTTCCTCTTTAACCTGTGTTTTCTCAGCATGTCTAACTTCTCCACCGACACCCTGGCCTTCTCTGAGGGTAACTATGGTGACGACAGCGGCCTGGCCGTGTACGTCGCCAAGGCCATTGACCCTTCGATCAGCTGGCATGACATCAGCTGGCTGAAGGAGAACACCAAGCTGCCCGTCATCGTGAAAGGAGTGCTCAACGGTATGTGAAGAAGAAGCCAGAGATAGGCTCCACACCCTCTACTGGTCATTTTGAGGTAAAACACCTTCCGATCTCCACTTGTGGAGATGAATTTGGTCTTTTTGTTTGTGTTGCACTCACTCATAGGGCTTTTCCACCAAAAGAACCAGGTTCTAGTTCAGGTTCTAGTTCCGTTCTTAATGAGCAGCTCCATCGTCATGGAGCCAGTAGAGCCACATCATCACGTCACTCCAGAACGTGGTACGTCACTGGTTCCACCAATGTAGCGCCGGCAGGATCCAGGAACCAGGAGACGGACTGTACCAGTGGTTTGGTCCGGGTCGCTCCATCTAGTCTGACCTGAACCTCGGATGAAAACATTGAGTCTCCTCGTCGCTCTATTGCTGGGTTTTAATGTCCGTCTTGTTTTAGTCCAGAGTCCCGGAGTGGATATAAAGAAAATAATAATAATAATAATAATAATAATAATAATAATAATAATAATAATAGTAATAATAATAACCTGAATGAGTTTGGGTCTTATTTTTCAACATTTGGGCATTCCATAGTGAGTTTCTGAAACAATGGATGTGGGTTTGCGATGTTGACACTGGACTGGTAGATCACGGGAAGCTGGCTACTCTAAAAGTAGATGTTGGGTCAAAAAGATTGGGCACCCCTGATCGAAATGAAAAGCATCAAATCCATGACAGACCAAAGCTCCCAAGAACCAAAACAGCAGCATGTCTCCGGGAGTGATGGCGGTGGCAGGCCAGATCGTCACACTGAGCCTCTACGGAACACAAACTCAGATTAAATCAAATAAATCAAACTTTTCGTTTGAAATGTTGGGAATATCCAAATGTATATTCCCTGCGTGTCCTTGTCTTTGTCCGACTGAAAAAACTGACCTGAGAGGGTTGTGGTTCACACAAGTGTTTATTTAACAAAAAGGAAGAGACAAGGCGATCAGATGAGGACTCTGAGAAGGAGGGCAGTCCTCTGAGAGGGAGGGTGGTCCTCTGTGACGGCAGGGGGCAGTCTTCTAAAAGAGAGGGCGGTCCTCTGAGAGGGAGGGTGGTCCTCTGTGACGGTGGGGGCGGTCCTCTAAGAGGGCAGGGGGCGGTCCTCTAAAAGGGAGGGCGCTCCTATGTGATGGAAGGCGGTCCTCTGAGAGGGAGGGTGGTCCTCTGAGAGGGCAGGGGGCGGTCCTCTGAGAGGGAGGGTGGTCCTCTGAGAGAGAAGGAGGGCGGTCCTCTGAGAGGGCAGGGGGCGGTCCTCTGAGAGAGAGAAGGAGGGCGGTCCTCTGAGAGGGCAGGGGGCGGTCCTCTGAGAGGGCAGGGGGCGGTCCTCTGAGAGGGCAGGGGGCGGTCCTCTGGGAGGGAGGGTGGTCCTCTGAGAGAGAAGGAGGGCGGTCCTCTGAGAGGGCAGGGGGCGGTCCTCTGAGAGGGTAGGGGGTGGTCCTCTGAGAGAGAGAAGGAGGGCGGTCCTCTGAGAGGGCAGGGGGCGGTCCTCTGAGAGGGTAGGGGGTGGTCCTCTGAGAGAGAGAAGGAGGGCGGTCCTCTGAGAGGGCAGGGGGCGGTCCTCTGAGAGGGCAGGGGGCGGTCCTCTGGGAGGGAGGGTGGTCCTCTGAGAGGGCAGGGGGCGGTCCTCTGGGAGGGAGGGTGGTCCTCTGAGAGGGCAGGGGGCGGTCCTCTGGAAGGGAGGGTAGTCAGCAGCTGCTCATTAAGCTCCGCCCCTGGCAGAGACGTGCGTGCCACTGGCGCACTCAGGATTTTAAAAAGCACCGCCCAGCCACCCTGTCACCCACACTGCTGTTGCGTGCACTGCTCCTAGTGGCCAGGAGGAAAATAACCTCAGGCTACATTTCTATCAAATATTTCACATGTTTATTGGTGTGTTAGCTTCACTTTGAAAGGTAAACAAATGTTGGCTCCAGCTGTTGAAAGTTTGGAACCACGACTGCCCCTTTATTTGCCCCTGCAGTTGTCAGGGGGGCATTTACAGCCTTTAGCCACTTCACTTTGTTACTCACTGACTAGCTTGTGTGTGTGTGTGTGTGTGTGTGTGTGTGTGTGTGTGTGTGTGTGTGTGTGTGTGTGTGTGTATTACAGGTGAAGATGCTGTACTGGCAGTGAAGCATGGTGTCAGTGGGATCCTGGTGTCAAATCACGGTGCTCGACAGCTGGATGGCGTTCCAGCGACGGTGTGTTGACAGCTTCCATTTAACCCCACGATTCACACACATTTGACGTCCAACTCTCTCTGTCTCTCTCTGTCCCCCCCCCCCCCCCCACCACTCTAGCTGGACGTGTTGGAGGAGGTGGTCCAGGCCGTCCAGGGTCGCTGTGAGGTTTTTCTGGACGGAGGCATCCGGAGGGGGACGGACGTGTTGAAGGCTCTGTCTCTGGGGGCGTCGGCTGTGCTGGTGGGCCGCCCTGTGCTGTGGGGTCTGGCCTGTCAGGTGAGACTGGCTGCAGCCGCCTGTTTCCATGGAAACCGGTCCAGGTCCATCATGTTCTCTGTGTCCAGGGTCAGGACGGGGTCACCGAGGTCCTGAATCTGCTCAAAGAGGAGCTGCGCCTGGCCATGGCTCTGTCAGGTGACCGCCAACATGCTAATACTAGCATCCACTACAGCTTGCAGTTTAGCTTTAGCTTAGCATTAGCTTCAGTAAGTTACCCGTTTGTCCTTCACACCAGAGTCTGGGTAGCGGCATATTAATGCTAGCTAGCATTAGCATCATGTGACTACTGTACCTACCATAGCTTTAATAATGCTAACTTTTACACATAGCAGGGTAAGAGCAGCGAGCTAGCATTAGCATCAAGTAATTTATTGTGCATCAGAAGGTCCGGCTGCGACTGCTAAAGTCTGCTTGCTAGCATTTTTATATATGCTTTTACTTTAGCTGTCTTAGTGTGTGTGTGTGTGTGTGTGTGTGTGTGTGTGTGTGTGTGTGTGTGTGTGTGTGTGTGTGTGTGTGTGTGTGTGTGTGTGTGTGTGTGTGTGTGTGTGTGTGTGTGTGTGTGTGTGTGTGTGTGTGTGTGTGTGCAGGTTGCCGCAGTGTGTCTGAGGTGAGCCGGTCGTTGGTCAGGAGGAACCTCTTCTCGTCCAGAATGTGAGGAGCAGAACGTCGATGAAGCAGCAGAACTTCAGCTTACGGTTGATTTTTTCTTCACATTTCTTCAAAAGCAGCAGTGAAGCTTCATCTTCATCTTCAGTGGAACAAAGACCATCACTGCTAAACTATATCCGCTTCAATGACTTTAATCATAGATGACTTGATGATCTGAGGTCAGACTTGAACCTTCTGTTTTTTACGCTGAGATTCATCGTCGCTGCTGCGTTGAATGAAATGTAGTTTTCTCTTCTTTACATCTGAAAAGTTCAGCCTGTTATTTCAGACTGGAGGATATCTGAGCTTTTGGTTTCAATTGTTTCTTATATTTGTGCTGTTTGAGTGTTTTCATTAGGGATGCACTGTTACTACTTTTTTTTCCCAAAATTAGTAATGTATGAGTATTTGCATTTGAGTACTCACCGATACGAGTACTTAGGCCAATACACACATTTAGTTTTTTCCGCAGATATTATTTGAACAACATTCCTACATTGTGATGTACTGATGTACAAAATTTGTTCTTTTAAGGCACTGCCACATTTACTGTAAGAAAACCTTTCAATAAAACTTTTGTTATCAGAGTGTGTGTGTGTGTGTGTGTGTGTGTGTGTGTGTGTGTGTGTGTGTGTGTGTGTGTGTGTGTGTGTGTGTGTGTGTGTGTGTGTGTGTGTGTCCCCTTTGAAGGCTTCTTTATGCTACCAATGTTCACGAGTACGTGCGGTACTCGTGACGTCAAAATCGTCATCCACCCAAATTTTGTGACCGCGACCTCTGCGCAACTGTAGGCACCGACTGCTCATGTGCCGGAGCGTAATGGACGCTTGTGTGAGGAGATCCTCCGTCTCCTCGTCTGAACAACAATTTAACAGGAAATAAAGATCCAGAGGCTCAGAACTCCTGAAGTGAAACATAAAGTACTTGAGGAAAGGTGGAGAACGCCGGGCAGCAGAAGTGGAGCTAGTTTCAGGATTGTTACGTTACGTTATGGAACGTTATGGATCGTTACGTTATGGAACGTTATGGAATGTTATGGATCGTTAGGTTACATTATGGATTGTTACATTATGTTATGGAACGTTACGTTACATTATGGAACGCTATGGATTGTTATATTATGTTATGGATCGTTACATTACGTTATGGATTGTTACGTTATGTTATGGATCGTTACATTATGTTATGGATCGTTACATTATGTTATGGAACGTTACGTTACATTATGGAACGCTATGGATTGTTACATTATGTTATGGATCGTTACATTATGTTATGGAACGTTACGTTACATTATGGAACGCTATGGATTGTTACATTATGTTATGGATCGTTACATTATGTTATGGAACGTTACGTTACATTATGGAACGCTATGGATTGTTACATTATGTTATGGATTGTTACATTACGTTATGGATTGTTACGTTATGTTATGGATCGTTACATTATGTTATGGATCGTTACATTATGTTATGGAACGTTACGTTACATTATGGAACGCTATGGATTGTTACATTATGTTATGGATCGTTACATTATGTTATGGATCGTTACGTTACATTATGGAACGTTATGGATCGTTACATTATGTTACGGATCGTTACGTTACATTATGGAATGTTATAGATCGTTACGTTACATTATGGAACGTTATGGATCGTTACATTATGTTATGGATCGTTACGTTACATTATGGAACGTTATGGATCGTTACGTTATGGAACGCACACGGAAGTGAGCCCAGAGTGGAGCATGGCCGAGTGTTGGGACACGATTGTGGCCATGCTCCACTCTGGGCTCACTTCCGTGCACGTTCCATAACGTAACGATCCATAATGTTCCATAACGTTCCATCACGTAACATAACGATCCATAATGTTCCATAACGTAACGTAGCGTTCCATAACATAACAATCCATAACATTCCATAACGTAACATAAGGATCCATAATGTTCCATAACGTAACGTAGCGTTCCATAACATAACAATCCATAACGTTCCATAACGTAACATAAGGATCCATAACTTTCCATAACGTAACATAACGATCCATAATGTTCCATAACGCAACGATCCATAACGTTCCATAACGTAACATAACGATCCATAATGTTCTATAACGTAATGTAACGATCCATAACGTTCCATAACGTAACATAACGATCCATAATGTTCTATAACGTAATGTAACGATCCATAACGTTCAATAACGTAACATAACGATCCATAATTGTCAGGTCCAACCTCTGAACATTTATTAAATCTGCAAGACAGAACACACCCAAGTCAAGATTTGGTTTTACTCATGAGGAGAAACGGACAGAGAGATGTTTCAGGTACAAATCTCCAACCCGCTCTGAAAAACCTCTGCTGTTTCCTCTCCATTTATTAGGGTTCCTCCCATCTGAAAACACAACACTTCACCATTTGCTGACCACTTCTCCTTATCATAATAGATCACAGGGGTCCTCTTATCTTATTACAAGGACTTCCCATCTGCAGACCACATTCCTCCTGACCATAAAAGTTCACAGTGGAGAAATACAAGTCGTAGCAGATGAGAAAGAATGTTGGTACAATGAATGTGATAACCTTTCGTAAGATTATTCCAACATTTCCCTCCTGTTTATCACATGAATGAATACCTCATAAATCAATTTTAGAAACAATGAATGAAAGTAGCACCGTCACAGCAGTTACATGGGAGACAACACCTACAGGATGAAACTCAAACAAACGCATCACTCTTCTCTTCAATGAAGCACCATAAGACATAATAAAAAATGAACAGGACATCCCTCCTGTTTATCATCTTATTTGCACAAATTCTCATAATCACTTAACTTTTTCAGTAAGATTTTCAGTTGTAAGGTCATGTTTATGAAAACAAACAGATTTACACTCAAAGAGGTGAACGTTTGAATGATTGTTCTTAGACATGCATCACGTCATAGTTATCAGAACATTAAAAAAGAAACCAGGCACGGAGAGGAGAGCCTCCTCCTCATCTCTGTTGGGCCTGGACATCTCGGGTTGGTGTGTCAGCGTCAACATGGTAGTGGTGATGGAGCTGTGAATCATCCTCCTGTGACAGGCCTTCCAAGGCACTTGTGGTATTTATGAACAGCGCCATTCGCCAGTTTTGTGTTTCAAAACGCAGCAGCAGTTTACCCACTCCCACCCACGGGAACAACGACAAGGTGATCTTCTGGCCTGTACTCCAAACCTTAAACTCAGCAGGGACATCCAAGCCCCTTACTGCGTCATGGTCGTGGAGTTCAAGGCTCCTCCTCCTCCGTTTAGGGGAGTGGGGCGGCGCTTTCTCTGCATACACCACAAAGGAGCTGTCAGTGACATTCACGGGCGTACAACTACGACCGTGGGGTTGGCTGTTGACACAGGTATTTTGGTACACACATAACAATCAGTCCGATTAGTCCCTCTCGCTGTGAATTCAGAAAAGCGGTACCATGCATTAGTTTGATACTTATTCTCAGGATCAGTACTTTGCCACCATTTGTTGCTAGATTTAGTTCTAACTACTTTGGTCTCTGGAATGTACATTATGAGAATCCAGGCTAGTGAGAGTAAATATCATTGCTGCAGAGTCTTGTCCTCTAATCAAACGTTGTGGCTTGAAACAACTTCTGGTGACCTTCAGGTCTACCCAAACTCTACTCGTCTGAGTCCACCCTATTATCAGACTTTAGCTCACTCGGCTTATCAGGTGGCTCTGCACCAATGATCTTTTTACCGTGGGACAGACGTACCCCCGAGGGTCTTTCAGCTATTTTCCTCATATAGTCTGCTAAATTAGCTTCCTCATCTGGTTCCCAATCATTTTTTTATCTATTTTTTATTGTTCCATTCATTCGCTATAGTTCCTATATTTTTAATCACTGCCTTTACAAAATGTCCAGCATTATCTCTTCTGATTATCTCTGGAATTCCATATCTAGGTATTATGTCTTTACATAATGCTTTGGCTACTGTCAAGGAATCTGGTGTCCTTGTCAGAAATAACTCTATCCACTTAGTGAATGCGTCGATTATCACTAGGCAGTATTCATATCCTTCACTGTTGTTTAATTCTATGTAGTCCATGTGGATTACTTGGAATGGATATTCTGGCTCAGGAAATTTACCACGTTTTGGCCTGAGGTTACCTTGCGGATTGTGTTTAGCGCATGTTAAACACGCTCTACAAAAGTTTTTTGAATAAGAGTTAAATCCATATGTTGTATATATTGCTTGTATTTGACCTACCATCCCCCCTGTTGAGACATGCGATACGCCATGACTTAATATTGCTGCCCATTTGTATAGGTTTTCTGGTAGGATTGGTTTGTTTTCTGGTCAGAAATAGATGCTATCTTTTAGTTTAGCGCCTTGTTTTTTCCAATAATCTTGTTCTATTGGTGGACTTTGATTTTGCATAGTTCTAAGTAAGTCTTGATCTAAGTGGTCGTGTTTTTGTATTGATGCAGCAAGAATTCTCCCTGTTGCTGCATCTTGTGCTGTTTTATCAGTGAAAGCATTTCCTTTGCTAACGCTGTCACATTAACGTTGCCGCTAATGTGGGCTGGACATTTTTAGCTCTGATTCGTACATCAATTTTGAAAGTTCAGCTGTTTCTTCAGCATAATTTGGTATCCATGCTCTACAGTAGTTGGTCATTCCTAAGAAAGACATCATCTGTTTCTTAGTAATTGGTTTTGGAGCCTGTAACACAGCCTGTTTTCTGCTTTCTAGGATAGTTCCTCCTCCTGCACTGAGACAGTGACCTGGATATCTGACCTCTAGGCGACACCCCTGCAGTTTAGTTTTGCTGACCTTATGACCTTCTTCATATAAGTGTCTCAGCAATGCCAATGAATCTTTTTCACATGTAGCCTTATCCGGGGAGGCTAGCAAGATGTCATCTACATACAGGAGTAATTGACTTCCTCCTGGCGGATTAAATTTTGCTAAGCTAGCACTCATGCATTGGGCATATATTGTAGGACTCTCACAATAACCTTGTGGCAATCTGGTGAAAGTGTATCTCTTTCCCTCAAAAGTGAAAGCAAACCAGTACTGACTGTCTTTGTGTACTGGTATGGAGAAAAATGCATTGCTAATATCCACTACTGTAAATACTTTTGCATCTGAGTTCAAACTATTTAACAACGTGTGTGGATCTGGCACACACGGAGCTCGTTGTATGACAGCATTGTTGACAGATTGTAAGTCTTGAACCATGCGCCAACCTTGCGACGGCGCCTGTTTTTTTACTGGAAACAATGGTGTATTACAAGGTGACTCTGGGCACGGTACTATTACCGTAGCCTCTTTTAGAGCTTTTATTACTGGTCTTATACCTTCAACCGCATCTGGTTTAAGTGGATATTGTCTCTGATTAGGTCTATGTTCATTTTTAGGTCTTATTTTTACAGGTTCTACTCCTTTTACTAAGCCCACATCTGTATGCCCTTTAGACCATAATGGTTCTGGAATTTCTTTTAAAGTTTCTTCTTCTGCTTCGGTCAGTAATATCTGTGTTGATATTTCTGTTCGTCATGGCTGTTCACTAAGGTGTACTCCTGCCCGCACAGTCACTGTAAGGAAAGTTCTTCTCCTGATTAGGCCTGTGGTTGGGCTGCTTTCCTCATCCTGTGACACTCTGTGACAATCTTTTGCTGCTAGTCCTGCTCTGACTAAGCGTCCTAGATCTTTCCATTGATCCACCGCCTTCTTGCATAGTGACACATGCGCTGGGTACTGGTCTCCATACATCTGTTTTAAGGAGGCTGGGAGTGTCACAGCAGCCGCTGCACGACTGTGGCCATCACTGTACACATAACTGCATGTTATCTTTTCAGGAGTAAGTCTGTTCAGTTTGTTCTCATAATTCTCGTCTGGCCCTGGAGTTGTTTTGTACCACATAGTTACATGGAGCTCGTCCGGGCTCATACATTGTTCAGCACTTGGAGTCATTGCTCGACCTTGCCTTAAAAGTAAATCTCCTATTTTGTATGGACAACTGTTTGGTGCATCTAGAGTGTAATAGTAACGGAGCTCTGATCCTTCCTGCAGAACAAAGTTCCCGTTTATTACTTCCTGCCTGCGTCTGACCTCAATCTGACCCCCCTTCCCAGGAATCAGTCCCAACTGGAGTTTAGACAAGAGGTCACGCCCCAGTAGATTTACAGGGCAATCTAGATAATACAGGACTGGTGCCTGGGCCCAAAGACCAGATGGATGGTCATCCACTATCTGTAGAGGCTTTGTAGGTCTTATCTTAGTTGTGGCTCCATTAGCTGTTCTTACATACACTGTTTCATTTGTTTGTACAAGGCCAGATACTGGCTCTTCTAATGTTGTGCGACACGCTCCCGTGTCGCAGAGAAAAGTAATTTGTTTTCCATTACAAATTAACGTTATCTCAGGTAATTGGTGAGCAGAATACATCATTTCTTCAAAATTTAATTGTACCTCAGTGTTTATGTTCTCTGCGCTCATGACATCATAGAAATCTCCTTCATGTTCTGCCCCTGCATACAATGGAATAGGTTGATAACCATGTTGCTGTTGATATCTTATCAGTGCCTCTTCAAATTCTTCTATCACTTTGTCACACCTCTCATTTACTCTGTCTAGTCATGCTTGCTGTCCCTTCATTCCACCTGGATTTGATCTCTTTGTGCAGTATCTAGCTATGTGACCTAGCTCTCCGCAAGACCAACATCCATCTTCTCTACTTTCTAGTTGTCCTCTGAATCTGTCTCTTTGTCCTCTGAATGGCCTGCGGCCTCTTCCTCTGAACTTTCCCCTGAGGGGCCCTTTGTAAAACACTTCCTCTATCCCTCTGTCATCTTCCTGATAATATGTTCCTGCAGCTGTCTGTCTCTCTGTTACTTGAACACTCTTCTTTTGTTTTGTGACTTTTTCTGCGTGTAGCGCATGTGTTATATATTGCTCTAGAGTTGCATTTCCATCTCTATAAAGTGTTTATCCACCCAAAATCTAATTGAGTCTAGGGACCCTGCATGTAGAGCATTTTTCAGCTGTTGTTGATGAGGTCCCTGCTGGTTATTGTCTGATTGCAACCCACTGTGGATCCTAAAAATGTTGGTCATCCTGATCTGGTATTGTTCGAAAGTTTCATCCTCTCTCTGTTTAGTTCTCCCTATAACTGTATAATTTGCTTTTGGAGCAAACTGAGTTGTAGCTCTGTCTCGAAGATCGTTTACACGCTGTACTAAAGCTTGTGCGTTGTGAGTCAGGGGATTTTCATCGTCATCAAAAGGATTCCAATCTCCCACTATCTTATGCCAATCTATTCCTGTGACCGCCATCCACACCTGCTGAGTCTCATCATGTTTACGACTCTGCAGAGGATCTGAAGAATATTAGCTCTTACTCCAGTCACATTTGTTTTTGGTCTTGCTTCTGGTTGTAGGAGGTGAAAACCTTGTTAGGAGTGCTTTTAATTCTGGATATATTGAGCGGACTGCACCCCCAGAGGGCGAGTCTGGATATGGTGGCGGAGCTGCTGGTGTTTCAGGGTTTTTAGGGCTTATTAATGAAGTTACCTCTTTGTCTTCACTGTCCTGCTCTTTCTCTCTCTGCTCCTGCCTTTGTCTCATTCTCCTAGCTCTGAGTATGTTAGACCTCACATATCCTATTTGATCATCTTCTCTTTTATTTAGCATTAAATCTTGTTTTGCTTGTTTCTCTCTCTCCTTCTCTTTTCCTCCCTTTTTTTTTATTTTATTTTTTTTATTTCCCTTGGTATCTTTTATTATCGAGTCTCTCAGCCGGGTTAATTTTCTGAGTATTGAGGCTCCCGTTGAACCCGTGTTTAGTTATCCAGCTGTCTAAATGTTTTGTCAGGTCTGCATCCTAATTTTGAACAAATTTCTAATCTTTACATGTTAGGGTTTCACGTGGTTTTGAACGTCCCTGTCCCATTTTGAATTAAATTTGGACGGACCGTACTACATAGGGTAGTCTATGGTTCCGCTTTATTACTTCTTCAACAGGGTAGTGGTTAATCTGTAACTGAACGCGGTAATTCTCGCTTCAACCCTCTCAGGTGGAGAATTCTTGCCTGTGCATCCACGTCAGCCCACTACTTACTTTCCTGTTGCTTTAAATGATGCCCGAAACCTAGTGGTTCTCAGTACATCCACATATTCATCATCATTCACACTTTTGGTGCTGAATTTTCGGAGACACATTAACCGCGGACCCAGCCGTCCTTATACAACGAGTATTTTCCAGGCCCCGTTAACCTCAGTGTCTTTTCTTAATTTTACCTATAAGTGCCCAGGATTATAGGGTTTTACTACTGCGCTGCATCCCTCTCAGGTCAGCCAGTCTTTTTAAAAAAAAACAACCAACTTACCCTTGGTGTGGTTCTGTCTCGCTTCTGGATGCCGTCAGCCGTCGGACTCCGACAGTTGGGGAGACCACCAGTCCCGGAAAAGGAGCTTAGGTCTCACCTAGTGAGCCTGCCACGGCCATGGTCCTTCTGCTGGTCTCCGCGTCTGTCGGAATCCTCAGGCGTTGTTGGCATCCGGCTCGAAGGACCAATTAAATGTCAGGTCCAACCTCTGAACATTTATTAAATCTGCAAGACAGAACTCACACAAGTTAAGATTTGGTTTTACTCATGAGGAGAAACGGACAGAGAGATGTTTCAGGTACAAATCTCCAACCCGCTCTGAAAAACCTCTGCCGTTTCCTCTCCATTTATTAGGGTTCCTCCCATCTGAAAACACAACACTTCACCATTTGCTGACCACTTCTCCTTATCATAATAGATCACAGGGGTCCTCTTATCTTATTACAAGGACTTCCCATCTGCAGACCACATTCCTCCTGACCATAAAAGTTCACAGTGGAGAAATACAAGTCGTAGCAGATGAGAAAGAATGTTGGTACAATGAATGTGATAACCTTTCGTAAGATTATTCCAACAATAATGTTCCATAACTTTCCATAACGATCCATAACTTACCATAACGATCCATAATGTTCCATAACGCAACAATCCATAATGTTCAATAACGTAACATAACGATCCATAATGTTCCATAACGATCCATAACTTTCCATAACGATCCATAACTTACCATAACGTAACATAACGATCCATAATGTTCCATAACGCAACGATCCATAACGTTCCATAACGATCCATAACGTTCCATAACATAGCGATCCATAACGTTCCATAACATAACATAACGATCCATAATGTTCCATAACGATCCATAACGTTCCATAACATAGCGATCCATAACGTTCCATAACGTAACATAACGATCCATAATGTTCCATAACGCAACGATCCATAACGTTCCATAACATAACGATCCATAATGTTCCATAACATAACGATCCATAATGTTCCATAACGTAACATAACAATCCACAAACTTTCTCCACTTCTGCTGCCCGGCGTTCTCCACCTTTCCTCAAGTACTTTATGTTTCACTTCAGGAGTTCTGAGCCTCTGGATCTTTATTTCCTGTTAAATTGTTGTTCAGACGAGGAGACGGAGGATCTCCTCACACAAGAACCCAGCAGCTCTGGAGACGGAGCAGTCGGTGCCTACAGTTGCGCAGAGGTCGCGCGGTCCACCGCAGAGGGGGTGGAGCGGACACTCGTGGCTGATGGGCGGATGACAATTTTGACGTCACGAGTACCTCGAGTTCTTGCCGACGTTCGCGGACCCTGGTAGCATGAAGGCCCTTTAAGAGGCGCACTGCTCGCTTGACCAGTGTGTCTGAGTGAGCGAGTGTGCTATGCAGAGCGGGTCTAGTGAGAAGCTGTACATTACAGTAACTGGCCAATAAATACAACAAGTGTTGATCTGAGAAACTGAGTCCCATGTCCTGCTGTCCTCCGGCTGTGAGACGAGGACGTTCCCCCCGAAGCTGAGGACAGCTTCACCCCGTAGGACAAGTTGGTCTCCCCTGCGTCTTCCGACCAGGGTCCGGAGACCGGAGCAGGAAGGGTTAACACTTTGTCATAACCTGAGAACTAACAGTTAACAAAAGTACTTTCAATCAAACTTTGTCATAAAGCGCAGGGTGGGGGTGCGCTGGGTGGAGCAGCTTCTCCTCACTGGCCGGCGCGCTTTGTGGTGAAGTGCCGTAAACCGCGCGCTGCCGTATAGTGGTATCGGTGTCGTGGTATCGGTGTCGTGGTATCGGTGGCAGTTTTATGAGTACGAGTACTCATGCCTGGTATTGATCATCCCTAAAACTCATATATGGAAATTGATATTGTTCATGTTCAGTGGGACCAATAAAGGCTCCAGTTTCAAAGAATCTTTATTTTCTGACAGTTATTTCTTAGTTTGGGCTTTGCAGGGTTAGGGGACCCCGATGTGACATTTAGTACAGTAGAGACAATACTATAGTTTTTAACAGATTGAGTTCTCTCAGAAAGGTAATTTTTAATCTCACTGTAGCTGTACATGTGACAATAAAAGGCATTCTAATTTGCTGGTGTATCCCTACATTGAGCTGCTTCAGGATGTGGTGGTGACGCTGTGGAAGGCCTTTAAAGTTCTGTGAAGAGAACGGCACAAAGGTTCTTATTGTCCAGTGCCTCAGTTCTGGTACTGACAACCTTGGAGGATGCTGTGACGGTACACTGTGGATTTCTGGTGGTATTAACATTCAGGACGTCCTCCAATTGATTACTAGTTAATCTCCAAGGACCTTTGACAAGGCAGACACAGGAAATGGGTCCAAAGTGATGGAGTAGGGTCCCAGTACCAGTACATGAGCACATTTACACACTTTTGAAACAACATTTTGAGCGAGGGTGAGGTTAAAAATGCTTGTCAAAGTTTTTACATTAACTTCTGCTGCAGCTTTTAACAAATACGGTTCCTAATGATCTGGATCTGCAGGTGTTTTGGTGTCCGGAGAGCCCGACAAGCCTCATCCAGAGAAAAAGGAACAAAATGAAAGGACTGAGCTTTAAACAAAACCTCAGCAGTCATGTTGGAGGAGTACAAGGCTCGAGGTCCCTGGCTGAACAGAGCGAGGCAGTGAGCTGCTCTTTAAAACAAATCAGCATCACAGCTGCTCCAGAGCGTCGGTTCCTCCCCCACGATGCAGGGCGGCAGCTCATTCCAGTTTTAGTAGCTGAAAGGGATTTGATAACTTTCTAGAAGTTTCTAGGCTCATTTAAATGATCAGCAGACCAATAGAATTCAGACTCGGCTCGTTTGATAAATGAAGTAAAATAATTGTGTAGTCGCCTAAAATGAAGCCAGTCTGCCTCTTCCTCTATCTTCTGCTCCAGACTGAATTCTCTGTCGCTCAGCGATATCAGGGGAGAACCAGTCATTACCTCCACCTTTTACTCCAACCCTCCAGACCGGTGATGTTTAGTTTCATGATTGCGAGCACCAATCATCACGTTTCCAAGTGTTTAACATCAACAACAAGATACATGTTTTCCCAATCATAAAATAATTCATGTAAAAACCTGGTTCAGGGAAATGCTTGATAATGAAACGAGCTTTGCATCTGTGTATTTTGGCATTTCTATTTGCCACAGAGCAGTGGTCGCTCACATTGTTTGGAGGCACCACTCCCAGCGCCGTGGGCAGCATGAGCGACAAACGCATCACTTAGGGAGGTCTTCTGGGTATTCGGAGGTGGAGGGCTCTCGATGATTTCAGGAAGATCCAGAGACGTCTTTAAAATGGTCGGTTATGGGCTTTCACCAATCCCAGGTCAGGTCCCCTGTCAGAGGGAGCGCACTGGCATACATGGTGCAGTACCCGGCTCCGTCCTGCAGAGGGCAGCAGCTGCTCGCAAGCCGCTCACCGCGCGCCTGCAGTCGGTCACAGAAGAAGAAGCACTCTTCTGTCATGGCGGCCTGCTGGCAGTCTGTGAGGTGAGTTAAATCTGAAATAAGGTGACTTAAAACTGCTTTTAAAGCTTAATTAAACACCACATGCTGTACGTGTGCGTGAATTAATGCACATCGTGCTGTCCTGTAGCTCCACGCAGCTTTAAATAGTGACGCTCCTGAGAGATCCTGAAATAAACCAACGTTAACCACCTCAGCAGCTGATATACGACTAAAATAACCTGCTAACTAGTCTCGCAGTTGTAAAAGTCACGTGACTTTCTTCTGTTTCCACTTTGTTTTTCGAAAATGGAGTGACCAGAAACTCGTGTTGTGGGAGACGTGATTCCACACGGATTTGGAATCTGTTATTAAGGAGTTATTAAGCTTAAACTATTTGAATGATTACTACCAAGACAAAGTAAAACTTCTCAGAAATGAAATGCCCCAAGTGAGTGGTAGTGGTAAATTATGTTTGGAAAGAATTGTTCATTTATTTTATACCTGTGGAGGATGATGAGATTCAAAGAATACTTAAAAATATAAACTGTGATAAACCTTGTAGAGTTGATCATATGGATGGCACATTTCTAAAAGGTGCAGCTAATTCAGTTGTAAAGCCTTTATGTCAAATTTGTTTTCTATGTTTTGAAGAATGCATTTATCCACATTTGTGGAAAATATCAAAAGTTGTTCCTTTGGCTAAAAATTCCAAAGAACCACTGACTGGGCAAAACTACGGTGGCCTGGAAGTGCAAAACACTACAAACGTCAGAAAACACTTCCTAATTCATAAATCACTTCCTAATAGAGAAAACACTTCCTAATTCATAAATCACTTCCTAATAGAGAAAACACTTCCTAATTCAGCACAACACAACAGAGAGGTGTGGTACCTGCTGACCGCAGGGTCGTCACTGATTGGATTGCTGCCAGGGACTCATTATTATTGTGTCCACAACAAACCATACAATCCTTTAGTGTAGTAGAACAGCTTGTTAAATCAAATCCAAAACAATCTATTAACCCGTCAACCCGGCCCTGACAACATCAGCAGTCGAGTTCTGAAGCACTGTGCAGAGCAATTAGGAAGTGTGTTCCGGAGCTTATTCCAACACTCCATGGACAGTCACACCGTCCCCCAGTTGTGGAAACACTCCACAGTCATCCCTATCCCCCAAAACAAAAACCCCTAAGACTCTGAATGATCTTCGTCCTGTGGCCCTCACGTCTCTGGTGATGAAGGCTATGGAGAGGATCATAAAACAGCACATCATCAGAGCAACCGACCCCCTGATGGACCCACTCCAGTTTGCTTATCGCGCACGCAAAGGTGTCGATGATGCAAAGATTTTCGTCACGGACTACCTTCATAAGCACCTGGAGCTCCCTGACTCTTCCGCCAGAATACTGTTTGCTGATTTCTCCTCTGCATTCAACACCCTGCAGCCCCACATCCTAGCCACCAAACTTTCCTCCCACTTCCACCTGGATGACCAGCTGATCCTGTGGATTCTGGACTTTCTGACCAACAGGACACAGAAAGTTCGGGTCAACAACTCCCTCTCTGACCTCCGTTCCACCTCCACTGGCTCCCCCCAGGGCTGTGTGCTCTCCCCCCTGCTCTTCATCCTCTACACCGATGACTGCAGATCCACACAGCCCAACTGCCACCTGGTGAAATACGCTGACGATACAGTTCTCCTGTCACTGCTGTCGGGCCCCTCACAACACCACGGACCCGTTCTTCAGGAGTTTGTAGAGTGGTGTGACAGCTCCAGACTTGAACTGAACGTGAGCAAAACCAAAGAGATGGTGGTGACCTTCTCCAGGAGGCAGAGGGATCTGGCTGCTGCAGTCACCACCATCATCCATGGGAAGCCAGTGGAGGTGGTGGAGGAGTACAAATATCTGGGCACCATCATGGACAACCTCCTGAGATTCTCTGCCAACACAGAAGAGATTCTCAGGAGGTGTCATCAACAAATGTACCTCCTCAGGAAACTCAATTCCTTTGGAGTCAGCACAGCCATCATGATGACCTTTTACTATGCCTTCATTGAAAGCATCATGACCTTCTCCATGACCTGCTGGTTCCACTCCCTCAGCCTTCAAAACAGGAACAGACTGCAGCGCACTGCATCGGTTTGCTCAAAAATCATTGGTTTGCCTGTCAGATCTCTTGCACACATCTTCAGCCAACAGGCCCTGAGACAGGCAACCAAAATCATTAATGATCCCTCCCACATTCTCCACCCCGCAGTTCAATGGCTTCCCGGGTGGCGCCTCCGCTGCATTGCCTGCAGGACTGAGAGGAGGACAGCTACCTTTGTCCCCAAAGCCATTCTGCTCTTCAACTCCAGCTGCTAACATAACATCACATTCCCTTTTCCTCCACTATTTATACTCATTTATACTCATTTATACTCATCTTACACTGTCCACACCCCATTTCACCCACTTCAGTCACTTTACTTGATATTATGTATATACCATATAGTCTATAATTATTACTCTTTTTTTACTATATTTATTTATTCATTTATTTTTATTCGATTTTATTCTATTGTCTGTCATTGTCCTGCTCAGTTGTAGTTGCCCAATTGCCCCTTGGGGATAAATAAAGTATTTTGATTGATTGATTGAACAGCACGTCTCCATTGCACTTAACTTTATTGACCACTAGATGTCCTCATCGAGCACTGTGTGTCATTGAAGCCTGGAATCATGAAGCAAGTTTAAAGTTAACTATCAAAGCTTCAATAAAGCCTCGACCAGCCGTCAGTACCTTAAGGACACAATGAGGACAAAATATATTGTCTCTTCACTCACTGAAGTTTGCAGCGTTTTGCACTTCCAGGCCACCGTAGAAAAGAGTAGAGCCATAAGCACCTTCCCTGTCCCGGGTAAACTGATGGAGGCGGTGTGTTTAAACTGATTCTGAATTATTTTGAAGTGAAGTCTCTTCACTCTGATTCTCAACATGCATGTAAAGAAGGATACTCAACCAGCACAGCACTCACAGGGTTAACTGGTGAGTGGCTGCAACAAATGGACAGTAAACAACGGGAGGAGTTCAGCAGCCTTTCACCTAGTTGATCGTAAACGATCAGCGTACGGCTTTAAAAGCTCCGCGAGATGTTTCTTAAGTCCTTCTTTGGCTGACAGGAAACTGTGTGTTGCTTTCAATGGATCCACATGAACACGTCACACCTCCACCCTCAGCACGCCCTCCACAGTGTATTGTATAATATACAATGTAAAATACCATAACTTGAATAATATTGTATATACTCGGTCATTGAATCAGTATTGGTGCTTTTTTCACTAATATCCACTCTGCTCAGTTTCACTTTCCAGTACAATCCAGTGACAGAGCAGCCGTCAGCAGCAGCTGATGTTGAAATAAGACAAACAAACGCTACAATACTTTAGACTTTAATGGGAATGTGGTTAAACAACATTCACCATTAGAGCTATGGGTTTCGGTCGGATTTTTAACGAGGGGACGCTGGAGGAAGCTGGGCACCAGTTATCAGGGAAACCAGTTAATCTGAAACATCGGTCAAGTTTTATTTATAGAGCATTTTAAATCAGCTGCAGCTGAAGCCAAAGTTCTTTATATCGTACACTTATAATATCGGTGGCGTCTGCAACTCGCAGACCTCCTGATACTTGTAGCTGGTCGCTCTGGCTCCTGAATCCTCTGGTCAGCTGGTCGCTCTAGCTCCTGAATCCTCTGGTCAGCTGGTCGCTCTGGCTCCTGAATCCTCTGGTCTTTTCATGGTGACATCATTGTAACTAACTTCACCTCCAGGTCTTGTTTGGCGTTCTGACGGCAGGCTGAGGTCCTCATGAGGCAGCAGGGGGCGCTCCGCTATGAGACGCTCTACAGAACTTCTTTCTAATGAAGCCAGACTTCTGGTTCCTCAGGAACTACTAAACAAACTACAAACTACTGGAAATGAAACTTTGAGTTTTTAGAGCTAAAATGAGCCTTTTAATGGCTTCATGTGAAAGAGAACTTTAATCAGAGTGGTTACCTAGGTTACCATGGAAACGGCTGTAGAGCAGCGTTCTATCATTCTACACCTCCATTCCTCCATGTTGAAGCTTTTGATTCAGACACGTCCAGAAATAAAGTGAAAGGAGCAGAAAGTCACTATGGAATGTTGGAATGGTGGAAAATAAGAGCCAAACTCATTTATGTTATTATTATTATTATTATTATTATTATTATTATTATTATTATTTTCTCTATGTCCACTCCGGGGCTCTGGACTAAAACAAGACGGACATTAAAACCCAGCAATAGAGCGACGAGGAGGCTCAATGTTTTCATCCGAGGTTCAGGTCAGACTAGATGGAGAGACCTGGACCAAACCACTGGTACAGTCCGTCTCCTGGTTCCTGGATCCTTGATGATGGAGCTGCTCATTAAGAACGGAACTAGAACCTGAACTAGAACCTGAACTAGAACCTGGTTCTTTTGGTGGAAAAGCCCTTTGTGTGAGTTGAGTCTCAACTAGGTTGCCTGCAATGATGTTTAAGATACAGCAGGTGTCAGTATTGAGCCGCAGTGACACCGGACGGACTCAGTATCAATACAGTTTGCGTGATGAGCTGCAGTGAGGTGATCTACACCTTCACTGATCACTCTCACTAACTATCACTCATTATCGTAGTAAAAGACAAACCAGTCCAGTAACAAGATTCTGTGATTTAAAGTCAACATTCAATCACAAACAGCCAACTGGTTACCATGGAGACAAGTCCAGCTCCACTCTCATTGGTTGGCTCACCACAGATGCATTTTAAATAGATTACAGACGTGATCATTGTAAACTATAGAAATAATGTAGGCAGATTAATTTATCAACTTAATGTATTGAAACTCTACATTATAGATGTTGACTTAGAACAAGTAGACTAACTGTGTGTGTGTGTGTGTGTGTGTGTGTGTGTGTGTGTGTGTGTGTGTGTGTGTGTGTGTGTGTGTGTGTGTGTGTGTGTGTGTGTGTGTGTGTGTGTGTGTGTGTGTGTGTGTGTGTGTGTGTGTGTGTGTGTGTGTGTGTGTGTGTGTGTGTGTGTGTGTGTGTGTTTACCAGGAGGCAGCGGTCCCTCGTCCCCTGCTGTCCTGTAGACCTGTAGAGCAGCATCATGGACCAGATGATATTCCATTACGACTCGGTTCTGTCAGACGTCCACATGCACCGACCCAACTCCCGTCATCTCATGACCCGTCTGAACCACCTGGGTCAACCCGGTACGTGGTCCAGTCCAGTAGGTGGTCCAGTCCAGTAGGTGGTCCAGTCCTGTATCTGGTCCAGTCCTGTATCTGGTCCAGTCCAGTAGGTGGTTCAGTCCAGTACCTGGTCCAGTCCTGTATCTGGTCCAGTCCTGTATCTGGTCCAGTCCAGTAGGTGGTCCAGTCCTGTATCTGGTCCAGTTCTGTATCTGGTCCAGTCCAGTAGGTGGTCCAGCCCTGTACCTGGTCCAGTCCTTCACCTGGTCCAGTCCAGTCCTGTACCTGGTTCAGTTCTTTACCTGGTCAAGTCCAGTAGGTGGTCCAGTCCTTTACCTGGTCCAGTCCAGTCCAGTACCTGGTCCAGTCCTGCAGGTGGTCCGGCTCGAACGTTGAAGCCCAAACCCTCCTGTGCTGCTGAAACACATTAAAACGAAGTGTAACCTCGACTATAAACTCTGCAGTTTGAAATACACAACAAAAAGTCAAGTTCAGCCTCAGTTTGTGCAGCTTCCCCTCTTGAAAGGGAGCAGAAGCATCGACCCAGAGATCAACTGGATTCCACTCAGTAACCACAGAGTCTTTCCTTTCTTGTCTCCATTTATTTATTGGACACGTAGCCGTAGGTAGAAAACCTTTTAACACAGAAATCATGTCACTGTACATGTATTCACACATATGCAACTTATTTCACAATGAAATGTGTTTTTCTTTGGCAATCTAAACTCATATGTAAAGATAGTGCTGATATGTAAATATAGTACATTAACACAAGAGTATTTAAGTTAATTAAGTTGAAATTAACAATTTTTTTGTGTTTAATTCCAACAAAGATGTATTCTCATGTCATTAAATGGTATTTTAATCAACACTAATTGTACTTTTAATATATACAATTATTAAATGTCCTCCACTGTAAATCATAGTACATGAATGACCACAATTTGTTTTTAGCAGAGATTTTAAATACACTGTTAAATGCAACTAAATGAACTATTTAGTTAATCACCAATTAACTACTGAAATCATAATCAGCAAGCTCAAAGGACGACACAGCACACATCACATTTCATCAACACGAAGCTCCCCTGCTGAGAATCTTCATTTCCTGCCTTCCTGGGCCTGGTTGTTCCAAACTAGGTTAACTGTAACCAGGTGTTATCTTGTTGTTCCAAACTAGGTTAACTGTAACCAGGTGTTATCTTGTTGTTCCAAACTGGGTTAACTGTAACCAGGTGTTATCTTGTTGTTCCAAACTGGGTTAACTGTAACCAGGTGTTATCTTGTTGTTCCAAACTAGGTTAACTGTAACCAGGTGTTATCTTGTTGTTCCAAACTGGGTTAACTGTAACCAGGTGTTATCTTGTTGTTCCAAACTGGGTTAACTGTAACCAGGTGTTATCTTGTTGTTCCAAACTGGGTTAACTGTAACCAGGTGTTATCTTGTTGTTCCAAACTGGGTTAACTGTAACCAGGTGTTATCTTGTTGTTCCAAACTGGGTTAACTGTAACCAGGTGTTATCTTGTTGTTCCAAACTGGGTTAACTGTAACCAGGTGTTATCTTGTTGTTCCAAACTGGGTTAACTGTAACCAGGTGTTATCTTGTTGTTCCAAACTGGGTTAACTGTAACCAGGTGTTATCTTGTTGTTCCAAACTAGGTTAACTGTAACCAGGTGTTATCTTGTTGTGCCAAACTGGGTTAACTGTAACCAGGTGTTATCTTGTTGTGCCAAACTGGGTTAACTGTAACCAGGTGTTATCTTGTTGTTCCAAACTGGGTTAACTGTAACCAGGTGTTATCTTGTTGTTCCAAACTAGGTTAACTGTAACCAGGTGTTATCTTGTTGTTCCAAACTGGGTTAACTGTAACCAGGTGTTATCTTGTTGTTCCAAACTGGGTTAACTGTAACCAGGTGTTATCTTGTTGTTCCAAACTAGGTTAACTGTAACCAGGTGTTATCTTGTGTTTCCAAACTGGGTTAACTGTAACCAGGTGTTATCTTGTGTTTCCAAACTGGGTTAACTGTAACCAGGTGTTATCTTGTTGTTCCGAACTGGGTTAACTGTAACCAGGTGTTATCTTGTTGTTCCGAACTGGGTTAACTGTAACCAGGTGTTATCTTGACGTTAAAGTTAACCCACCTCCAGACCTCCACTAACTGTTTACCAGTGGTTAACTCTCACCATGGCGTTCACTGGCAGCGCTGCGTTCATGATACCAGTTGAACAAAGGAAGGACAGGGTGGAGCGAGGACTGAACTTTGATAGAGTCGATACTGGAATGAAGAGTTACGCCTCTATGGAGCCCCGGAGTGGACATAGGAAAGAAATATATATATATATATATATATATATATATATATATATATATATATATATAACGTGTGGAAATGAGATAATAAGTAGTAATCTCAAATGAATAACTGGAGACAGAGAGTTACTATCTCCTTCCCTCGTTTTATATTTTTCACCAATGTCGCCTCCATCCCCTCATAATTGCTGCTCTGGAGCTTTAAGAGCCTCGTTTCCACGGAGCTCATTAGATCCTGGTGTTTTCTAACTAAACATGTGAAGTCCAGACGAGTTAAACTCTCCTTGGTCCAGAAAGAGAAGATCTCATTCTCATGTCTCCTCTTTAGCAGGAAGAAATGAGTTTGGCTCTTATTTTCCACCATTCCAACATTCCATAGTGACTTTCTGCTCCTTTCACTTTATTTCTGGACGTGTCTGAATCAAAAGCTTCAACATGGAGGAATGGAGGTGTAGAATGATAGAACGCTGCTCTACAGCCGTTTCCATGGTAACCTAGGTAAACACTCTGATTAAAGTTCTCTTTCACATGAAGACATTAAAAGGCTCATTTTAGCTCTAAAAACTCCAAGTTTCATTTCCAGTAGTTTGTAGTTTGTTTAGTAGTTCCTGAGGAACCAGAAGTCTGGCTTCATTAGAAAGAAGTTCTGTAGAGCGTCTCATAGCGGAGCGCCCCCTGCTGCCTCATGAGGACCTCAGTCTTCGTCAATCCAGAGATTAAATGATCTGGTTCCCTCGCTTTATTCATTTGAGGTAACGACTTTTTATCTGGTTCCCTGGTGTTCTTATTATTATTTTCTCTCTGGCCACTCAGTCCACTCTCTAGATGGTTCTCTCTAGGTGGTTCTCTCTAGATGGTTCTCTCTAGATGGTTCTCTCTAGGTGGTTCTCTCTAGATGGTTCTCTCTAGGTGGTTCTCTCTAGATGGTTCTCTCTAGGTGGTTCTCTCTAGATGGTTCTCTCTAGATGGTTCTCTCTAGGTGGTTCTCTCTAGATGGTTCTCTCTAGATGGTTCTCTCTCTAGATGGTTCTCTCTAGATGGTTCTCTCTAGATGGTTCTCTCTAGGTGGTTCTCTCTAGATGGTTCTCTCTAGGTGGTTCTCTCTCTAGATGGTTCTCTCTAGGTGGTTCTCTCTAGATGGTTCTCTCTAGATGGTTCTCTCTCTAGGTGGTTCTCTCTCTAGATGGTTCTCTCTAGATGGTTCTCTCTCTAGGTGGTTCTCTCTGGATGGTTCTCTCTCTGGATGGTTCTCTCTAGATGGTTCTCTCTAGGTGGTTCTCTCTAGATGGTTCTCTCTAGATGGTTCTCTCTCTAGGTGGTTCTCTCTCTAGATGGTTCTCTCTAGATGGTTCTCTCTCTAGATGGTTCTCTCTAGATGGTTCTCTCTCTAGGTGGTTCTCTCTGGATGGTTCTCTCTCTGGATGGTTCTCTCTAGATGGTTCTCTCTGGATGGTTCTCTCTAGGTGGTTCTCTCTAGATGGTTCTCTCTAGGTGGTTCTCTCTCTAGATGGTTCTCTCTAGGTGGTTCTCTCTAGATGGTTCTCTCTAGATGGTTCTCTCTCTAGGTGGTTCTCTCTCTAGATGGTTCTCTCTAGATGGTTCTCTCTCTAGGTGGTTCTCTCTGGATGGTTCTCTCTCTGGATGGTTCTCTCTAGATGGTTCTCTCTAGGTGGTTCTCTCTAGGTGGTTCTCTCTAGATGGTTCTCTCTAGATGGTTCTCTCTAGGTGGTTCTCTCTAGATGGTTCTCTCTAGATGGTTCTCTCTGGTCAAATTAAAAAAGAAGAGGCACCATGAAGCCTCTGATCATCCAGCTCAGTTCTCATCTTCTACTTTAACATCCTGGTAGCAGCGTAGTTTGTCATGTTTTATGGTAGTTTAATAGAGCAGATAAAAACACTGAGTACCTCCACCACTACGTTTAAGACTGAACACAGAAGCATGGAGCCTTGAAAGTGGGCGGAGCCTTGGGTGGAGCTTTGGGTGGAGCGGCGTCAGGGACATTAACCACTGTTGTTAACCTCACAGTTAACTTTGACAGCACTGTTAACTAACGGGATGACTAACCATGTTTTAAACAACACATATTTAACGGTCGGTTAGCTAACGGCGGGTTAAGGATTTAACCGGCGGTTAGGGCTTAACCAGTGGTTAAAGTAACCCAGTGTTGACCAACCCTGCCCTGGTCTTTACAGGAAGCTCCTCCTTGACCACAACTAGGATATCATTGTACAAAGAGGCAGTTTTGACTTGATGGACTGATCAGGGGTTTTTCCATCATTTTACGGTTGTTGTGGTTTCACTTCTACCATTTTCAGTCATTTCAACTATTTTACCTGCCTAAGCTGTGTTTCTCATATTTAGCAGCTCTTAACCATTTTGGTGGTCGTATCTATTGTTATTCATCTACAGAATTTAACTGTTTCTGATTAAAAAAAGTTGCTCTGAAAAATGCAAATCTTTCCAGGAGCAGAACCTTGTTGGTGAAGAAAATACTTCTAACGTTAGCGAGGGGCTGGACTGTTAGCCATTAGCTGAAGGAACCAACATGTGCATTGTTAGGTGGCATTAACACACCTCGTAACTCATCACTATTATTAGTGAAGAGCTGCTGTCTCTCACTGAGAGCACTTTAGTTATTTCACTTTTTAATTTCTGTGTTTCTGTGTTCAGTGTTTGTGTCCAGATTCAGGATCCTGACAGGAGGAGCCGCTGCGCACAAAGAAGGGAGCTGTTCAGACGGAGAGGAGGAGGATGTGGAGGACGAAGAGGAGGAGAAGGACGGGGCGGTGCTGCTGGACGAGGACGGAGACATTGAAGTGACACATCGGTACAGAGAAACCTGAACACACTGCACATAAAGAGGGCCGGATTCTGAAACCACAAATGTTTTATTAGGGAATACAGAATGGAGGATAATCAGAAGAAGAATCAGAAATATCTTTTTTGTCATCGATCAAAAAACAATGATAGTGCGTCCCTGCATGTGTCACATTGTCAATATATAAAGGACAGAGCAGAGTCTGGGTCCAGGCTGGAGGCCTGAGTGACGAGGCTGAAGAGTCCGAAGGAAGGAGAACAGAGGGTCAAGCTTAGTGGGAGGAAGGAGCTGGTCTCACTAACCAGGTGTTCCTGTTACCTGTTACCAGCTAGTCTCACTAACCAGGTGTTCCTGTTACCTGTTACCAGCTAGTCTCACTAACCAGGTGTTCCTGTTACCTGTTACCAGCTAGTCTCACTAACCAGGTGTTCCTGTTACCTGTTACCAGCTAGTCTCACTAACCAGGTGTTCCTGTTACCTGTTGACAGCTAGTCTCACTGACCAGGTGTTCCTGTTACCTGTTACCAGCTAGTCTCACTGACCAGGTGTTCCTGTTACCTGTTACCAGCTAGTCTCACTGACCAGGTGTTCCTGTTACCTGTTACCAGCTAGTCTCAGTGACCAGGTGTTCCTGTTACCTGTTACCAGCTAGTCTCATTAACCAGGTGTTCCTGTTACCTGTTACCAGCTAGTCTCACTGACCAGGTGTTCCTCTTACCTGTTACCAGCTAGTCTCACTGACCAGGTGTTCCTGTTACCTGTTACCAGCTAGTCTCACTGACCAGGTGTTCCTGTTACCTGTTACCAGCTAGTCTCACTGACCAGGTGTTCCTGTTACCTGTTACCAGCTAGTCTCATTAACCAGGTGTTCCTGCTACCTGTTACCAGCTAGTCTCACTGACCAGGTGTTCCTGTTACCTGTTACCAGCTAGTCTCATTAACCAGGTGTTCCTGCTACCTGTTACCAGCTAGTCTCACTGACCAGGTGTTCCTGTTACCTGTTACCAGCTAGTCTCACTGACCAGGTGTTCCTGTTACCTGTTACCAGCTAGTCTCACTGACCAGGTGTTCCTGTTACCTGTTACCAGCTAGTCTCACTAACCAGGTGTTCCTGTTACCTGTTACCAGCTAGTCTCACTGACCAGGTGTTCCTGTTACCAGCTAGTCTCACTGACCAGGTGTTCCTGTTACCTGTTACCAGCTAGTCTCACTGACCAGGTGTTCCTGTTACCTGTTACCAGCTAGTCTCACTAACCAGGTGTTCCTGTTTGAACAGACGGACATGAACATTGAACTTTACTGACGAACATCTAAATGATTCATTGCAGCATTTTATACATTTGATTTTAAATTTCTCTCATAAGCATTAATAGTTTTCTCATGTGAATGCACTGATAAAAATGGTTTCATCCCAAATCTACACTCCTATTTAGATGTCTTATTATAATAAGTTTATTATTAGTCACATGTTAGTGACCGAGGATGAATAGTAAAGTATTTTTACACATAAAGACACTTAGTTCCTTTGAAAAAAGAAGCTTAACATTGGTTCAAAATGATGGCGGGAGAGAAAAAAAAGCCTCAGAGTCTTTCATAGGAAAGTGAGTAGAAAGTGTAAAACACCTTGTGCACATATGTGAAGGTGACGGGAGGAAGCAGGGACGGAGCCTCAGGACAGAGGAATGAAGACACTGTCCAACACATGGTTGGACAGTGACGGGAGGAAGCAGGGACGGAGACTCAGGACAGAGGAATGAAGACACTGTCCAACACATGGTTGGACAGTGACGGGAGGAAGCAGGGACGGAGCCTCAGGACAGAGGAATGAAGACACTGTCCAACACATGGTTGGACAGTGACGGGAGGAAGCAGGGACGGAGCCTCAGGACAGAGGAATGAAGACACTGTCCAACACATGGTTGGACAGTGACGGGAGGAAGCAGGGACGGAGCCTCAGGACAGAGGAATGAAGACACTGTCCAACACATGGTTGGACACCACTAAATAGAGAAAGAGTCTGGATTCCTTCAGGGGGAAAGAAGTCCGAGAAAGAAAAGTCTGGTCCTGATGTCTGATGCAAACCTTCACAGAAAACACTAAAACATTATTTATATATATATATAAATATGGGAAGTGTCTCTTACATATGATGACAAATACAGAAGCTAATATTACCTATAATATATATATATGTCGGGACATCGTCTCTTAGCACACCAAAAGTTACTGGAGAAAGTTTTCACAAGGCAAGAAATTAACTTAGTAAACCAACACATGGAACGAGGACAGAAAGAGTAACTTCAACTTTTATTGCTCCTAACAGAACTATATAACTACTCCTACTATCATTAATACCGATATAACTACTCCTACTCTCATTAATACCGATATAACTACTCCTACTCTCATTAATACTGATATAACTACTCCTACTCTCATTAATACCGATATAAATTCTGCTACTCTCATTAATACCTATATAACTACTCCTACTCTCATTAATACCGATATAACTACTCCTACTCTCATTAATACTAATATAACTACTCCTACTATCATTAATACTGATATAACTACTGCTACTCTCATTAATACTGATATAACTACTGCTACCGCCATCTTGGATTTCTGCACTGGCATCCCTTGAATAAATGTGGTTCTGTTGGATTGGTTCTGGTTTTACACTCAGGTGGCGCTGGTTTTCCATAGAATATGGTATCAAACAAAACATCAGCTGTGGATTAGTTTTAATATATTGTGGTGGTTGTTCTCCTGGTTCCTCAGACCTCGGAGGACTTCTGTGGATAGAGACGATCGAGAGCTAGTCTGTCCCATCATCCTCAAGCAGTCCGACCCAGAACCAGAACCGGATCAGGAAGAAGAGGAGGAGGAGACTCGGTGCTCTAGAGACATCATCACAATCGGTAAACTCCTCCACGTCACCATGTCATGTCTTTCTAATGAGTTTCTTGAGCCTGTTGGTGTCTCCACCTGCAGCCTGCTGCCCCAGCATGCAACAGCATAGACCTTCAGACTGGTAGAAGACCTTCAGACTGGTAGAAGACCTTCAGACTCGTAGAAGACCTTCAGACTGGTAGAAGACCTTCAGACTGGTAGAAGACCTTCAGACTCGTAGAAGACCTTCAGACTGGTAGAAGACCTTCAGACTGGTAGAAGACCTTCAGACTGGTAGAAGACCTTCAGACTCGTAGAAGACCTTCAGACTGGTAGAAGACCTTCAGACTGGTAGAAGACCTTCAGACTCGTAGAAGACCTTCAGACTGGTAGAAGACCTTCAGACTCATAGAAGACCTTCAGACTCGTAGAAGACCTTCAGACTGGTAGAAGACCATCAGACTCATAGAAGACCTTCAGACTCGTAGAAGACTTTCAGACTAGTGGAAGTCTTTCAGACTCATAGAAGACCTTCAGTCTAGTGGAGGACCTTCAGCATAGTACGGCAGATGTTGTAGAACCTCAGCCTCCTCAAAAAGTAGAGGCGGCTTTGGCCCACATTGTGCAGGCCCCCTGGTCCTCCACAATGTCCACGATATTCCCCTGGATGGTGACTAGGACGGCTGTTCCCCTGGTCCTCCATAGTGTCCACCAGCAGCTCCTTGGTCTCTGTCACATTGAGCTGCAGATGGTTCTGCTCACACCAAGTGATAAAGTCTTCCACCGTTGCCTTGGACTCAGTCTCATCACCATCACTGATAGAACAACTACTGCAGTCATGACAGAACTTCTGGTGACTGGTCCCCGTGCAGTAGCGTTCTCCGTCATGGCTGCTGGGCGAACTGGAGCGGGTCCAGGTGCATGACGAGGGACAGAGCTGCCATCATGTAACAATCAATAAAATATCTCCATTTCTGGTGGCCGGCGTTCTCCTGCTTTCTTAAAGTTTCTACATATCACACTGGGAGTTCTGAGCCGTCTATATTCTTATAAATTGGGATTGTCCTGATGGAGATACCAGGGGATCTTGTCACACAAGGGCTTAGTCGGCGTCCATTGCTGCTGCTGTTGTTCATTGCTCTGGTGCATGCGGGGTGGTGTGCTCAGTCCGGGCGGTGGACTGCAGAGCGGTCCGTGGACCCTGGCACATTTATGTCACATGGACCAACGTGGACACATGGAAAGTATGAATTGTCCTTGACAGTCTGTCCATATAGTCATCATCATCATCACACACTCTACCTGGAAAGTGGGCGGGGCCAGCCCAGTAGGGCTTTGTCTGATAGGACCAACGCGTTGACATGCATGTATATAGCACAGTGTTTACTTTCTAGCAGGCCAGTTCTGACCCATGAGCCATATTTTGAACAGATGTAATCTGATGCAAAAGTAATCCTTGGATGTTTTGCCAGAGCACACGATGGCCACGCCGCTGGAGGACGTCGGCAAACAGGTGATTTACTTTTACTGCTTCAGACTGATGCCTCATCTCAGCTTCCACATACAAGAGTCTCAATGGAAACTTTAATCATTTCATTTTAGGGACATTTTTCTGATACTTTTGAGTCATGTTGAACACTGACCATTGAGTTCAACACTGACCTGTTGACCTTTTGATTCATTGACCTGTTGATCCATTGACTTGTTAACTTGTTGACCTGTGAACTTATTGATCTGGGCCCAATTGTTCAAAACTTGGTTATCGTTTAACCAGCTGTAGTGTTGTCATGATACCAACATTTTGGAATCGATACCGATACCACCATGTAGTTCGATACTTTCGGTACTTTTCCAAATAAAAACAAAACACCAAAAATGTAATTAGATACAGCCTATCTTAAGTAGGACCAATGTCTTTAAATGGTATACAGGTACTTCTCAAAAAATTAGCATATTGTGATAAAGTTAATTATTTTCCATAATGTAATGATAAAAATTAGACTTTCATATATTTTAGATTCATTACACACAACTAAAGTAGTTCAAGCCTTTTATTGATTTAATATAGATGATTTTGTCAAAAAAGTAAAGAAAAACCAAAAATCCCCATCTCAAAAAATTTGCATATATGAAAGTCTAATATTTATCATTACATTATGGAAAATAATGAACTTTATCACAATATGCAAATTTTTTGAGAAGTACCTGTATTACTATGCAGTCATCTTTATAACATTAAATGGCTAAAATAAAATATTTTCATTTTACATTCTTTATTTTTTATTATATTTATAAATACTAATATTTATAATAGCGTAATTTTTTTGTAGAGCTATCTTTTCATGGGTATATATAGGCCTGTCATGATAAACAAATCAATTAATTGCACGATAATTAAAAATGAGCTTGATCAGTTTTCCAGGCTGGAGAATGTTTCCTTTACCAAAGACGTCACTGTGAGCGGCGCTCACTCTGGTGTTAGTGAGCGGCGCTCACTCTGGTGTTAGTGAGCGGCTCTCACTCTGGTGTTAGTGAGCGGCGCTCACTCTGGTGTTAGTGAGCGGCTCTCACTCTGGTGTTAGTGAGCGGCTCTCACTCTGGTGTTAGTGAGCGGCGCTCACTCTGGTGTTAGTGAGCGGCTCTCACTCTGGTGTTAGTGAGCGGCGCACAGTCTGGTGTTAGTGAGCGGCGCTCACTCTGGTGTTAGTGAGCGGCTCTCACTCTGGTGTTAGTGAGCGGCGCTCACTCTGGTGTTAGTGAGCGGCTCTCACTCTGGTGTTAGTGAGCGGCTCTCACTCTGGTGTTAGTGAGCGGCGCTCACTCTGGTGTTAGTGAGCGGCTCTCACTCTGGTGTTAGTGAGCGGCGCACAGTCTGGTGTTAGAGAGCGGCTCTCACTCTGGTGTTAGTGAGCGGCTCTCAGTCTGGTGTTAGTGAGCGGCGCTCACTCTGGTGTTAGTGAGCGGCTCTCACTCTGGTGTTAGTGAGCGGCTCTCACTCTGGTGTTAGTGAGCGGCGCTCACTCTGGTGTTAGTGAGCGGCTCTCACGCTGGTGTTAGAGAGCGGCTCTCACAGTTTAATGTTGTTTCAGAGAGTTGCCAGATTCCTGATCCTTCCAGTGAAAACCCAGTAAGACTCACTGTAAACGGGCCTTAACATGTCGGGGAAAACAGCCAATCTGGCAACCGCAGCCCCCAGAGTGGCTCCACCGCCTACGTCATCAACATGTGAAGCATCACGACAAAAACAAGTAGAAGACAGCAGCTCGACCTCAGACTCTGTCTCCACCATTAATACTTCATCTTGGTATGGTTACAGTACTTTCTGGACGACAAGCCACTACTTTTCTTTTACAAGCTTTGAACTTGTGAACTTGAGCTTTGGAGGACGACTCGGCTTTTTAAGGGTTAACAAGCTTCATGCTGCTGATACTGGGTGATGCGTTCAGGGGCATCATGTAACTCCAAAGCTCGCAGCAACATATTGAAAAACTAGTTTATTTTTGGAACTATGAATGTAGAACTATGAACTGAACGAGTTCATATGAAAATTTGTGAACTGAACTTTGAACTGGTTCATGTAGAAAGTGAACTTTCCCAACACTGCCTGTCAATCACTCTAGTGTGTGTTGGGGGGGGGGGCACCTGGTACATCTGAGAGCAGCATGAGACCCCGTGAGGAGGAGAGGGACAGATGAGGTGGTTTTGATTATTTATTTTGGATATTTACTCTTTTTTCATAATACAATTACAATTTTAAATATTCTTAAGAAATAAAAGTTTATTTATCTTTAAAAGGGTATACTTGCATTATTATACCATTATTAATATAATAGTGGAAAAATGGTATCAAAACGGCAATATTATCATTTATCACAATAATTTCTGGGACAATTTATCGTCCAGCAGAATGTGTTATCGTGACAGGCCTCGGTATATAAGTTATTATCTGTAGTTCTTTGAACTCCTTCTGCAGGTCTGGGTGTTTGTCCTTCAGGAGTTTAGCAGGTTAGTAGTGTAGCAGGTTAGTAGTGTAGCGGGTTAGTAGTGTAGCGGGTTAGTAGTGTAGCAGGTTAGTAGGTTAGTAGTGTAGCGGGTTAGTAGTGTAGCAGGTTAGTAGTGTAGCAGGTTAGTAGGTTAGTAGTGTAGCGGGTTAGTAGTGTAGCAGGTTAGTAGTGTAGAAGGTTAGTAGTGTAGCAGGTTAGTAGGTTAGTAGTGTAGTGGGTTAGTAGTGTAGCAGGTTAGTAGTGTAGCAGGTTAGTAGGTTAGTAGTGTAGCAGGTTAGCAGTGTGTTTCCACTCTGGACCAGACGTGTTCTCTAACACTGTTTACACAGTGGAGCTTCAGTGTTGATGGAGACACCGTGCTCTTTTGTTTTGAAGCCAAAGTACTTCATATAGTACTTCTAGTACCTGTTTTTTCTACAGGTTACAGCCTTGTGGATGTATCAGCAGTCTCTCCTCTCTCTCTCTCTCTCTCTCTCTCTCTCTCTCTCTCTCTCTCTCTCTCTCCCTCCTTAGTGATGCACTCCATTTCTTTTTATGGAGTTTCCACGGGTCGTTGGAATCAGTTACACATGCTCACTCTCACAGCCATGTCCTTTACTCATGTGCATCCAGTATTCTTTTCAAAGTACAAACTCGGTTGGGAGAAGATTGTTTTGAAAATACATTGTTTTGACTTTTATTTTGAAGTTGGGTCCAGGAATGTTGTTGGTTAATAAGGTCGAGTATGAAGCGCTTATTAAGATGCGGATCTCGGGCCGGAGCGCGGGAGAGCGCTCACCGTCTGGGAGAAACCGGAGTGCGAAAAAAAAGAAGGAAAAAAAAGAAAGTGGAGCGCTGTTTTCCACATTTTAGATTGTCCAAAACATCCAGTAACCCCCACCCCCCCATGATCGCATAAAGAGCTGTCAATATCTCACGCGCACCCTCTATCAACGATGGCTCTCCTAGAGGGATCCCCGGTCATTCACCGCTCCCACGTCTACAAGATCCATAGTGAATGAAAGTCAGAAAGAGGAGCAGTCGGCCGACGCCCCCCCATAGAGAGACTGACTCTCCTCGGTTTAACTTACAACACAGTGACGCTACGCAGCGACGTAAAAAAATAAGATACCGGTACCGGCCCGGCCCAGTATAGTATTGTTTTAAAGGCGCAGTACCGCGATACCAATTCAGTACCGGTATACCGAACAACACTAACCAGCAGTTAAATACATTTGACTGCCCGTTAACTTTAACAGCACTGTTATCTTGTTGTTCAAAACTCAGTTCACCTTATTGCACCTCCGGACTGCCGCTGAAATGTTAACCGTGTGGTTAACTCTCAATGGCAGTTCAGCAAAGGAAGGATGGGGTGTACTGTGGACTTAACTCTTCATTAGAGTATTGATTTATATCAAAGTTAAGTCTCCGCTACCGGTTTAGGAGAAGATCAACAGAATCTCTGATGTAGAAGAAGAGAGAGTGCCGAGTTGTTCTCGTCTCACTGTGTAAGATCATGGTTGTAATAAATTATTATATGGAGTTTACCTTTAGTACTTTAGCATTTGAACAGCATACAATATATAGTCTAAATAGTCTAAATACTGCATTCTAATGCATTGTGGGCGACTAAATTGGGGGACCAGTTGATATTGAACCAACCAACCAAACATTAAATATGATATGGAAGAAACATACTTATTTAAAATCACATAACTGAACCAATATAAAGATGTATATAATATATATACCTATATATACACCTGTATATAATATATACTAAATAAAATGTACAGTAACTTCAGAAGCCACATTCAGTGACTGGACTGGTAAAATATTGCTATAATGACCTTTAAAGCTACACTTGAAGGTTTTTCTTTGTTGTGGTAGTACACAGTTTACCTGATGAAACTGTCTATAATTTTGCTAAATCACACAATTAGTACTGAAAATGATAACAATCTCAATATAAAGTGAATTTTAATGAAACATGCTGCTGCAAAATACAGTGAAACGTAAAAAACCCCTCCTCTAAATCCTGATGACCTCCTTGCCTGGTGGTTTGTGGAGCTGGATTGGGGCCCAGTGCAGGACTCTGCTGGGAAGGTGGAGATTTGTGCCAGTGTTGTGTCTGCATCAACTAAAGAAAAAAAAAGAAATTTGGAGGAGCGGCAGCAGGCATTTAGGAATGACGACCCGCCACTACTAAAAGAAAGTAGAGGAAACCCTGGATGAGGTAACATGAAGCCTCTGATCATCCAGCTCAGTTTTCATCTTCTACTTTAACATCCTGGTAGCAGCGTAGTTCGTCATGTTTTATGGTCGTTTAATAGAGCAGATACAAACACTGGCTGCCTCCACCACAATGTCATTTTCGGTAACCGGAAGTGCTTAAGACAAAATGTGGAAGAAAGGAGAATTGAAAGTGGGCGGCGCGTTGGGCGGAGCGTTGGGCGGCGCGTTGGGCGGAGCGTTGGGCGGCGCGTTGGGCGGAGCGTTGGGCGGCGCGTTGGGAGGAGCGTTGGGCGGCGCGTTGGGCGGCGCGTTGGGCGGAGCGTTGGGCGGCGCGTTGGGCGGAGCGTTGGGCGGCGCGTTGGGCGGAGCGTTGGGCGGCGCGTTGGGCGGCGCGTTGGGCGGAGCGTTGGGCGGCGCGTTGGGAGGAGCGTTGGGCGGCGCGTTGGGCGGAGCGTTGGGCGGCGCGTTGGGAGGAGTGTTGGGCGGAGCGTTGGGCGGAGCGTTGGGCGGCGCGTTGGGAGGAGCGTTGGGCGGCGCGTTGGGCGGAGCGTTGGGCGGAGCGTTGGGCGGCGCGTTGGGCGGAGCGTTGGGCGGAGCGTTGGGTGGCGCGTTGGGCGGAGCGTTGGGCGGCGCGTTGGGAGGAGCGTTGGGCGGAGCGTTGGGCGGCGCGTTGGGAGGAGCGTTGGGCGGCGCGTTGGGCGGAGCGTTGGGCGGAGCGTTGGGCGGCGCGTTGGGCGGCGCGTTGGGCGGAGCGTTGGGCGGCGCGTTGGGCGGAGCGTTGGGCGGCGCGTTGGGCGGCGCGTTGGGCGGCGCGTTGGGCGGAGCGTTGGGCGGCGCGTTGGGAGGAGCGTTGGGCGGCGCGTTGGGCGGCGCGTTGGGCGGAGCGTTGGGCGGCGCGTTGGGAGGAGCGTTGGGCGGCGCGTTGGGCGGAGCGTTGGGCGGCGCGTTGGGCGGAGCGTTGGGCGGAGCGTTGGGTGGCGCGTTGGGCGGAGCGTTGGGCGGAGCGTTGGGCGGAGCGTTGGGCGGAGCGGCATAAGGGATGCTAACCAGTGACGTTAACCTCACAGTTAACTTTGACGGTGGCGTTAGCTAACGGGATGCTAACCAGTGACGTTAACCTCACAGTTAACTTTGACGGTGGCGTTAGCTAACGGGATGACTAACCATGTTTTGAACAATCCATATTTAATGGTCGGTTAGCTTAACCAGTGGTTAAAATAACCCAGTTTTGAAGAACCGGGCCCTGGTCTTCACTGGGAGTGTGGATAGCAAAATTCTTATGGAGGATTGGGTGGGAAACTTGCTGTACCTCCTTGAAGCAACAGAGCTGACTCATTGACTCGTTGATTTGTTGACCTGTTGACCTGTTGACTCATTGATCTGTTGACTCATTGACCCATTGACTTGTTGACCTGTTGGTCCATTGACCCTTTGAACCATTGGTCCATTGACCTGTTGACCTGCTGGTCCATTGACCTGTTGACCTGTTGTCCCATTGACCTCTTGACTCATTGACCTGTTGACTTATTGACCTTTTGACCCATTGACTCATTGACCCATTTACTTGTTGACTCATTGACTTGTTGACTTATTGACTTGTTGACTTATTGACCCATTGTCCTGTTGATGCATTGACCCATCGACTTGTTGACCCATTGACTCATTGACCCGTTGACTCATTGACCTGTTGACTTGTTGACCATTGTCCTGTTGACTCATTGACCTGTTGACCCGTTGACTTGTTGACTCATTGACCCATTGTTGACTCATTGACCCGTTGTCTCATTGCCTCATTGACTTGTTGACCCATTGTCCCGTTGACTCATTGACCTGTTGACTTGTTGACCATTGTCCTGTTGACTCATTGACCTGTTGACTCATTGACCCATTGTTGACTCATTGACCCATTGTCTCATTGACTCATTGACTCATTGACTTGTTGACTCATTGACCCGTTGTCTCATTGACCCATTGAGTTGTTGACCCGTTGTCCCATTGTCCTGTTGACTCGTTGTCCTGTTGACTCATTGACTCATTGAATTGTTGACTTATTAACCCGTTGCTCGTTGACCCGTTGAGCTGCTCACTTGTTGAATCATTCCATCGAGTCATCACAGCCTGGTTCTTCTTCCTCCATCAGATATGGAGGGGGGCGTTCCTCATGGCCGACTTCATCCTGTCCGAGCCGCTTACGTTCAGAGGAGCGACGGTCCTGGAGCTGGGAGGGGGGATGGGCTTCACCAGCATCGTTATGGCAACCACCGCCAAAACTGTGTACTGCACAGGTAGGCTGGGGGAAACTGCAGTTCACTGTGTGTGTGTCTCCCTGTGACATCAAGATGTTTTCCAGACGTTGGAGACGATCTGCTGAGCATGTGTGAGAAGAACATCTCGTTGAACCGACACCTGCTGGAGCCTGAAGGTGAGAGTCAGAAACACTCAGGTGAAGGTTGTGCTGTGATGTGATGACCTTCCTTCTGTCCTCCAGGCGGACAGGTGAGAGTGAGACGACTGGACTGGCTGCAGCAGTGTCTCTGTACAGGTAACACAACTTCATCTGGAATCACACAGTCTCTTCTCATCACTTCATTCAAATACACCGACATACATCAACCGTGGGAATCCACCTTTTTACCCCCGAGGGAGGGGGTAAGTTTGAACCATGTTCGCCATTTCCTGGCTGTATTTATTTTTATTTGTTGGGATCTCACAAGACCTCAGAAAGTTGGTTCCTTTGTCCCTGAGCATCTCACCGCAGGGGGGCCCTGTCGCCACTGCAGCCCCATTCATGCAAATCCCCCCCCTTTTCTGCTCAAAGGAGACTGACTGCCCCCCGTGGACTCAGCCAGTCACCGATTGGTGGAGGCTCTCAGGGATCGACACCTTGGAATGCCCCCACCTTACCAAAAGCCTTCGGACAGATTCTCTAAAAAGCTTTGCTGCATCCCAGCAGCTCAGCTTTAGCCCAGCCCGCTAACAGCTAACACCAGAGGCCGACCCACCACCAGGGTCAGAACTTCCCCCGGATCCAGAGACCAGCACCCAGCGTCTGATCTACCATCCACCAGGGAAAACACCACAGACCAGGAGACTTTCCCTGTCTCATGGTTGGAAAAGGCAGTTTTCCTGCAGCTGAAGTTCTTGTTGGTGAATGAAACCCGTCCAGATTAACGTTAGCCGAGGGCCGTTAGCGATTCGGTGATATTTGATTCAGCTCCCAAAGTCTGTCCGTTCAATAGATCGACGGCTTCATGTGTTTACCAATAGTATGAAAAGAGTTGATCGTTTTGTAGTGGACTCGTCCAGATGGACCCTCAGGATTTGTTATCGGACTCAACTCTCAAAAAGTGAAACGTTACTTTTCAACTGTGATGAGAAACATGGTGAGTCGAGTCTTCTGACTTGGTTCACTGAAAAGAACCGACTCTTCCGGCTCCTAATTGGTTCCTCAGACACTTTGGATTCCTTGTATGAGCACAAATGATGTGAAACTTTTGAGTTAATCCAATAAAGTTGTATTGGATTGATATAAATATTTTCTCTCTCATTGTCTTAAAGATTGTTGACTTTGTTGCTCGTTCAAGAGGACAGTGTGTTTCCTCGCAGACGCAGACACACAGTTCAGCTGGAGCGAGGAGGAAGTTTGTGACCTTCATGACAACACAACCTTCATCATGGCAGCTGATGGTAGGCTCCGCCCACATTCTGAAACTCAGTGCAGTACAGGAGCCACATCCGTCTACACAGACACTGTGTACATCCACACACATCTACACACTGTGTACATCCACACACATCTACACACTGTACATTCACACACATCTACACACTGTGTACATCCACACACATCTACACACTGTGTACATCCACACACATCTACACACTGTACATTCACACACATCTACACACTGTGTACATTCACACACATCTACACACTGTGTACATCCACACACATCTACACACTGTACATCCACACACATCTACACACTGTACATCCACACACATCTACACACTGTGTACATCCACACACATCTACACACTGTACATCCACACACATCTACACACTGTGTACATCCACACACATCTACACACTGTACATTCACACACATCTACACACTGTGTACATTCACACACATCTACACACTGTGTACATCCACACACATCTACACACTGTACATCCACACACATCTACACACTGTACATTCACACACTGTACATTCACACACATCTACACACTGTACATCCACACACATCTACACACTGTGTACATTCACACACATCTACACAGTGTGTACATCCACACACATCTACACACTGTACATTCACACACATCTACACACTGTACATCCACACACATCTACACACTGTACATCCACACACATCTACACACTGTGTACATCCACACACATCTACACACTGTGTACATCCACACACATCTACACACTGTACATTCACACACATCTACACACTGTGTACATCCACACACATCTACACACTGTACATTCACACACATCTACACACTGTACATTCACACACATCTACACACTGTGTACATTCACACACATCTACACACTGTGTACATTCACACACATCTACACACTGTGTACATTCAGAAACAGTAAATGTGTCTAAGGGCTCGTTTTCACCACAATGTTGTCAAGATCAAACAGAAAACATTTGTACCGTTTTGGGGTCCGTTTACACAACAAAACTCAGAGCTACTGACCATGAAACTTTCTAAAACTCTTGGGCTATGGAAATGCTGGTCCTGGTCCTGGTCCTGGTCCTGGTCCTGGTAGTAAGTAGTTCAGCCCAGTAGAGCCAATCAGAACAACGTTTCCTCTGTGGTGTCATGACCCTCAGTCCATATTCTCACCGTAATAACAATCCAACTTGGTGGTTTTATTGTGACAGTCACCATACTAACAATCCATCTTGGTGGTTTTATTGTGACAGTCACCATACTAACAATCCATCTTGGTGGTTTTATTGTGACAGTCACCATACTAACAATCCATCTTGGTGGTTTTATTGTGAAAGTCACCATACTAACAATCCATCTTGGTGGTTTTATTGTGAAAGTCACCATACCAACAATCCAACTTGGTGGTTTTATTGTGACAGTCACCATAATAACAATCCAACTTGGTGGTTTTATTTTGACAGTCACGGTAATAATAATCCAGCTTGGTGGTCTGTCCACTAGAATGTTCTCCCAGTGTGAATGCTTAGAGCTCATTGTTCTCTGCTGCATGTGTGTGTGTGGCTTCATTACTCAAACAAACAACAACGCCAACTAGTGGACCAACATAAACACTACATCATTCGCTGTGTTTCTGTGGAAACAAACAATGATTTGAGATTGTTGCTGTATAAATTAGAAACCTCAGATCTGCTTGAGGATTTCTATCTTTCTTTTTTAATCTCCTTCACCTGGTGTTTCCAGTTTGCTATGACGACGATCTGACCGACGCCCTCTTCAGGACGCTCCACAAACTGTGCAGCAACTTCTCTCACAGCTGCACCGTCTTCATCTCCATAGAGAAGAGGTTTGTTTGTCAGGTCCATTCCTACACCTTCTGTCTCTTCAGCTTCAGCTGCTCTCAGCACAGACACACTGAGACCAGGGTTTCCCAGTCGTGACAAGAATAACACATGACTTGTAAGAAATGAAGAAATACTTTAGTATAAGTAGGTCAGTTGGATTTCCTTTGCAATTGTTTATGTCTCTGTCTTTCCAAAGTGCCATGGATAATCATTAATACACACTGCACGTAGCAGGAGAATGAAGTCTGGTTAAAAGTAGGTCTGAAAGGAGAAAGAGCACTGTTGTGTGTGTGTGTGTGTGTGTGTGTGTGTGTGTGTGTGTGTGTGTGTGTGTGTGTGTGTGTGTGTGTGTGTGTGTGTGTGTGTGTGTGTGTGTGTGTGTGTGTGTGTGTGTGTGTGTGTGTGTGTGTGTGTGTGTGTGTGTGTGTGTGTGTGTGTGTGTGTGTGTGTGTGTGTGTATAATATCTGGACCAGCTCCTGTCCTTCCAGTTTCCTTGTGCTAAGAAAGTTACTTCTTCAGTTACTTGTTACAACTACAAAGTTTTGAAATGGAGTTTTGATGGTTTCTTGTGGCCGATGCCTCCTCACGCAGTTTTGTGGAAAACGTTTAGTGAATTTCTTTGTTTGTCCGGCAGGATGAACTTCACCCTGCGAAACCTGGACGTGACGTGTGAGGCCTACAACCACTTCAGGCGGTGCCTGAGAGAGCTGCAGGAGCTGCAGGAGCTGCAGGAGCGACGCAGCAGCTTCAGGGTGGAGCAGCTCACCTCCAATTTCCAACAGTTCCTGCTGTATGACCGGAGCGAGCATCTGGTGAGACGCTCGGCCACACGGCTGCTGCCGAAACACACTGAGGCCCCGCCCACACCAGCCCACACCATCTTTTTTCTCCCCGGGGTTCTAAAAAAAAAAACCCGGTCCACATGTCGCCATGAACACGACTCAACACCAGGCTTCAGGGCATGTAGTACATATGCCAGGCCTTTAGGGGCGCTGTGACTCACCAAATACACCTAAAAGGCAGAAGAAGACACGGAGCATATAGAAATTTCGAAGTAGACTCCAGTACATCATCTATTTTCCACAGGTGATGGTCTTTGCCCACATCTCACAGCCGAGCCGGGGTTTTAGAATTCCCCCACTATTTTCTGGCTCCTGAAGCTCCGCCTCCTCTGGATGATCGGCACTGCCCCCTGAATGACTGGTTGCCTCTGTGTGTGTGTGTGTGTGTGTGTGTGTGTGTGTGTGTGTGTGTGTGTGTGTGTGTGTGTGTGTGTGTGTGTGTGTGTGTGTGTGTGTGTGTGTGTGTGTGTGTGTGTGTGTGTGTGTGTGTGTGTGTGTGTGTGTGTGTACAGGAGCTGTGGAAAGTGACGGCCTCTCCACTTCCTGTTGAAGTTGAGGATTCTTCACACTCCCCTGACGCTCACACTGGTTTAATTGGAACCTGAAGATTGAAGTTATTTTCTCTTGTATTTATTTTAGTGTGTCAGGGTTCGTGGAGAAAGTTTCTCAGTGTGAAACAAGCTTGAAAGTATTTTTAGTATTTGTGGAAGTGAAGTCTTGTGTTTCTACATTCTGACCATCGTATTAAAAAGGAACCTTGTCCTTCTGTGTGTTCTGTCTGGTGTTGGTGATTTTTCCATCCTCCAGATTTCCTCCTCTACTGATCCAGCCTGTTTCTGCTTTCATTGGTTTATAAATCAGCTGCAGACAGCAGCTCATGAAACCTCCCGCCAGAGATTTGGAGTTCAAACTCCTACAACCTGTTGAAGAAATGAAGCCTGACTCCCTGGGTGTGTCTCAGGCTTCACACTCTGAGGACAGGCGGACCTGAGACTCGGCTCCAGAGGTGCGATGTGGATTTCTTCAACCTCCGTGCGGTGGATCGTGTTGCGCCGTCGGCCGGCGGGGACTGCACCCTCCCTGTCGCTCTGATTAAGGCTCGATCGATTGTAAATAAGACCTTTATTTTGAATGAGTATTTTACTTCATGTAAATTGGATTTGATGTTTCTGAGGGAGACCTGGCTGCCTGACGGTGAACTCACTCTGTTCTCTGAACTGCTTCCTCCTCAGTGTGTCTTTCTCCGCTCTCCTCCGTCCTCCGGTAAAGGTGGAGGGCTCGCCTCTGGGTTTCAGTCCACATTTCTCTCCCGGACGGTTCCACTGGACAGCTGCTCCGGCTTTGAGCTGCAGTGAAATGAAACCACTAGATCCCTCCCTGCCTGCAGACGCGCTGAGAGAAAGTGGACAAAGGACAAATTACAAGTCTCTCTTGATATTGATGCACTGTCCACATACCAGAAAGCAGTGAAAGGTGCCAAATCTAAATCTTAGTCTGACCTTGTCGCTGCCAACTCCCAGAGGCCCCAGCTTCTTTTTAATGTTTTAAACTCGCAAGTAAATCCTGGAGACTCTGATCAGGTGATCCCATCAGATGCACCACATGTCAAACTCAACATGTGGGCCAAAGTGATAACGCCTGATCACTACTAGAGCTGGCCCACACTACAAATCCCACAATGCACCAACGAATTCGCTCGTCATTCGGGAGCCCTCCAACGCCAGTCCTTGATCAGGTACTGCGCTCCGCAAAAATGGCAAAATGAAAGGTGGAGTTTGAAAACGGGATCCAAGGCAGGTGGGGGGACGAGTATATGTTCATAGACATAAAAAGCAAAGCTGTTTGTCTTGTGTGCAGAGACGGGATCGCTGTAACGAAAGACTACAGCGTAAGAAGACACTATGAAACAAGACGGGGACAAACATCTGGACATGAAACAACGGCAGCAGAAGGTAGAAGAGATGAAAAGCAGTTTGACATCACAGACTTTGTTTACAAAAGCCGAACTCACAGTGTGAGGCTGCTGTCAAGGCTCGTCTCATTGTGGCAGCAGAGGGCGCAAAGTCGGCACGGCCCTCTACCGAAGGACAAACTGCATGTGGAGAGAGTGCTGCGTCTTGTGTTTTCAACTGAGAGTCTGAGCAGAAACACGGTTGCTGACTGGGAATCAGCTGTCCACCGAGCTCCAGCAACAGCTGATGGAAAAGGGGAAAGAGTCCGTCGTATACTCCCGAGCAGTGGATGAGAGCACCGACTCTTCAGATATTGCCCAGCTGTCAATCTTTATCCACGGAGTTGACTCAAGTATGTGCGTAACAGAAGAACTTTTGAGATTAAGATCAGAGCATGGCACAACTACGGAGAAAGAGCTGTTTGAAGAGGTATCGAGGTGTGTTAGTGAAATGGAGCTGTCTGGGGATAAAGTGGTGGGATTGACGACGGATGGAGCGCCCTCGATGTGTGGTCAAAAGAGTGGATTGGTGGGGAGGGTCCAGGAGGAAAAGGGTGCAGGTGAGCTGACAGCGTATCATTGCATCCTGCAGTCACTGCATTGAGAATGGACCAGGTAATGAGCACCATAACACCAGCTGAACACGTCATAAGAGCCAGGGGCTCAAATCACCACAGGTCAAGTCTTTTCTGGAGAACGTCTGAATATCACACAGGTGCGATGGTGAAGCCAAGGAAAAGTGTTGAAACGGTGTTTCGAGCTGCGTGAGGAGATCTGTCTTTTCATGGAAAGCAGAGAAAAAGACAACTGACCTCCGTGATAAAAGGTTTCTGTGTGAAGTGGCTTCTCTGTGTGACATCACCAGTCATCCTAATGCACTCAGCCTGCAGCTTGAGGGGCGGGGCCATGTCGTCTCAGACATGGACGCTGCAGTGAAGGCTTTGAAAGCAAGGCTGCGCCTGTGGGAGACGTAGATGCTGCCAGAAACCCTGAGCCATTCCCCGTGCTGCCAAACCATGAAAGAGAATGTCTCTCTCTGTGTTCCCAAGTACACAGTTTGCAGGTAAACTCGACACACTTGGCGCCGACGTCACACGGTCATTTGCTGACTTCAAAGCCTAAAAAAGCAGGTTTGAGCTGTTCAGTAATGCATTAGGACGTGGAAAACCTCCAAATGGAGCTGACTGAGCTCCAGTGTAATGACACACTCAAGTTTGCTGCTCAATGTTTGGCAGCACATACCTCTGGGAACAATTGTTCTCCTTGATGAACGTTAACAAAACTTCCCGCGGCAGTGGTCTTACTGATCAACACCTTCAGTGTGTCCTGAGGATTTCCTCAGCTCACAGTCTGACGCCTCACACTGATGAACAAGTATCCGGCTCAGACACGTGAGCGTCCCCCAGAGCAGCAAACTGAACTTTTAACCAAGTTGGTGAACAACAAACGAGAGATTTTACTGAAGACTCTTGAGATTTTATTTGTTAGAGTTGAATTGTTGAGACCAAAAGTATGTTTTGTTTAGACGTCAAGTATTTTAAATCTAGTTAACTCATCTCTTAGCTCAGGATGTGTCCCAGCTGCTTTTAGACATGCTGTGGAGCAACCTCTTTTAAAGAAAATAACTCTTGATCCGTCGGTTCTCTCCAATTTTACACCATTTCAAGACTCCTGTTTTTACCCAAAGTCTTGTAGAGAACTGTTTTTAATCAACTGCAAACTTTTTCGATGATTTTAACATTTATGAATTGTTCCAGTCTGGTTTTAAGCCCCGCCACAGTACTGAAACTGCCCTTTTACGAGTTTTTGAGGACCTTCTCTTAACTGCTGATGCAGGTTACTCAGTTGTTTTAGTGCTTTTAGACCTGACTGCTGCCTTTGATACAGTCAATCGTAATATTCTTTTATCTTGCCTTGAAAACTGTGTGGACATTAAAGGTTCAGCTCTTAACTGGTTTCAGTCTTACCTTAAAAATACAAGCTCTTCTGTTCAGCTCAGTGACTTGTCCTCTTCAACTGCCCCACTTTCCTGTGGGGTCCCACAGGGATCTATTTTAGGCCCTTTACTGTTTTCTTTATACACGTTACCCCCGGGGTCCATTTTAAATAAACATCATACCTCTTTTCACTGTTTGGCTGATGATGTACAGATCCACCTCCCAATAAGGTCAATTTCTGCAGCTTCATATCAGCCGCTACTCAACTGCTTGAAGGATCTAAAATCTTGGCTGAAATTAATTTTCTGTGCCTTAACGAATCAAAAACTGAGATTATTGTCTTTAGCCATCCAGATCCACTTGCTGACTACATCAGTGCTCTCGGCCCTCTGCAGTCATGCAATCGACCCTTCTCAAACAATCTTGGGGTGATTCTTGTTGTGATTTATGGTTGGTTATTAGCATTAAATTACTGTAAGTAATAGATTACTGAAAGTGATAAATCACTGGAAGTATTTGTATGAAAAACTGAAATTATTAATGAAGTAAACTCTCATTTGCTCATTAACAACTCCTAAAGTAATTGAGTAATTACTTAAAGTTAATAAATTATCGAATATAATTAACAAAAAATCATTAATTTGAATATACTCGTTGTTCATTCATTAATAATAAAAGGGGCACCACCAGATAAACTGGAAATAGCCAATACCAAAATATCAGTCTCGTTTGGAAAAAGGTTTATTTAAGTTAGTTAATATTTCTGTGTAAAATATAACAATCTTAAATAGAATGGGAAGGTGTGAGATCCGAGCACAGACTGTTACAAACCAGTGAATTGTCAACAATAAATACACAATAATCACCAAGAAGCGTACAATTCAGCTAACAGGCGTTTATTAATAAAATTTATTAATTCAGAAATAATTCTGAAATCATCTCATAAATCAACTCATTTAAGTATCAAACGTCGTCTCACACGGAGATCTAATCTATTAAACAGCAACACTATATAGAGTGTGATGAGGGTGAGTGGGTGTAATGACCTGAACATCCACCAGGTGGAGGCAGATGTCAGGTTCAGTGTGGTGACCATGCCAACCACTAGGGGCATGCAGCGGCACACAGAGGGAGAGAGCAATGCTTTGATGCGTCCACCAGGTGGACGTCAAGTGGGACTGCAATGACCCACGCGACCACTAGAGGCGTTTGACTCGCTTTTTCTGGGGGCTGAGGCCGTTGCTTAGCAACCAGATAAACAAGACATCCGTCGCGCACGCATGCGCGAGAGGGTCATGGAGCGACGCGGTCTCACCTACTCCCGTAAAGACCGGGCGGCTTTGTTGGCCCGGTTCTGAGTTCTAACTGGATGTTGGAACCTGCAGCCAGAACTCTGGTGATGGTTTGGATGTGGTTTAGCGGCACCAGAGAGCAGTTTGGGTGCTAAATGTGGCTACATGTGTGAGCTTATCTCCATCAGATAACATGAGTGGTGGCGGACGCGCAGGGCTGGGTTAGTGAAGGAGGGAGAGAGAGAGAGAGAGAGAGGGGGGGGGGAGGACAGAGAGTTCTGGCGAGGTTCGGTTCTGAAACCCGGTTCCTCCACAGAGATTGAAGTAGCTTCTGGAAGCTCACTTGATTCTCTAGTTTCTGCGGTGGGGAACCCGAGTCCGCACTGCGATGGTGCGTGTGAATGTCGTCGTTTACGCGTGTACACAAACAGATGGGCTGCAGCTTCGTGAGGAGTTGCAGCGTTAATGACACGTTAACACGTTGCATGTTTGCTTCAGGCTAATCTAATAATGCTGCCGCTCTCTTGTTGTTTGTTGTGTACCGTGTTGTTCAGCACCGCCCGTGGGGCTGCGCGGTTCTGTGAGGCCTGGCGCTTCAGCTGCAGGAGTGGACAGCGGTGCAGCTAAAGGGGGGGGGGTCCACCGATCCAACAAAAAGGAAAAAGGAAAAGAGAAGAAGTAGTGCAAACTGTGTCCTGCAGGCAGGACCTTTGTTTGGTTCTGTGGTTCCACTTGGTGCTCTCTTCCCATCCTGAGGCGGCAGAGACACGTGTCTCTTGTTAAGTGGTTCAGTTCTTTTCTCACAGATCGACGCTTCTTTGTAAGTCTGGATACACGTTCCTCAGGAACCCATGAAGTCAGCTGTGGGGTTCCCCAAGGATCGGTTTTAGGCCCAATCCTTTTTAATCTTGACATGCTGCCACTCGGGGACGTCCTCAGGAGACATGGCATCAGCTTCCATAGCGATGCTGATGACACACAGCTGTATGTGGCGGTGTCTCCTGAGGACACGAGGACAACTGATGGCCTTCTTAACTGTATTTTAGATATTAAGTCTTGGACGGCAGCAAATGTCCTTCAGCTCAACCAGGACAAAACACAGGTTCTAGTTCTCGGTCCTGAAGGGCAGAGAGAGAAACTTTTACCGAAACCCATCTTCATCCGTACAGAACCCGGCCCTGACTTTTGACTCTGAGCTTCATTTGATCTCACACATCAAACATGTGACAAAGACTGTTTTTATCAGCTGAAGAACTCAGCCAGACTCCGCCCACTTCTCTCTCAGCCAAGGGTGGAGGTGCTAATGCTTTTACCTCCTGTAGGCTGGACTATTGTACCGCCCTGCTCTCTGGTCTCCCAAAAAACTTTATCAACTCTCCAACTCCTACAGAACTGCTGACGAGGACCAGAGGGCGGCCCACATCACGCCTGTTTTAAAATCACTGCATTGCACCCCCCCCCCCCCCGCTCGCTTCAGGATGGATTTTAAGGTTCTTTTACTAGTTTTTAAGTGTCTTAACGGTTTTGCACCCTTATGGCGGTTCTTCTGTGAGATATAGGGCTATTTATCTGGCCTGCTTTTACCGTATCGGCCCTCACGGGCCCTGAGGTCCTCCAGCGACGGCCTTTTAATTGTGCCTAGAACCAGGACCAAGACCCCCGGGGGGGCTGCATTCAGCTCCTATGGCCCCCGTCTGTGGAACAGCCTGCCGGGGAGCCTCAGGGCTGCAGAGACCCTTGAGGTTTTTAATAAAAGGTTAAAAACTCATATTTTTAATCAAGATTTTTAACTGATTTTATATATGTGTATGTATATATGCAGATGTGTATCACCTATTTATTTATCTACTTTTATCAGGTTGTTAACTGAATCTTTCATCTCCAGTGGTTCCTCTCAGGGGGTGCTACACCGGTGGTGGCCACGGTCCCCACTAGTGGGGCGTTCCCGTGGGTTCCTCCGTCCCCGGAACCTGGTTGGTCCCCCACTTATATTTTGGGACTCGCCAGTCTGCCCGGGCTGGGGGGATCTGTGGGGCAGCGCCCCCTGTGGTTAGAGGCTGTGCCACTCCCAATGTGGACGGCCCCCAAATGTGACCTTTCCTCACCTTCGTCCTCAGTGTCCTGCCATGTCTCCATACCACTAGGCGTGTGTGTGTGTGTGTGTGTGTGTGTGTGTGTGTGTGTGTGTGTGTGTGTGTGTGTGTGTGTGTGTGTGTGTGTGTGTGTGTGTGTGTGTGTGTGTGTGTGTGTGTGTGTGTGTGTGTGTGTGTGTGTGTGTGTGTGTGTTCACTTGTTACTTAAACATCTATTGTATCTGTTTTTAAATCATGTTAAGCACGTTGTGTTACATTAATTGTATAAAAAATTGCTCTATAAATAAAGTTGACTGATTGATTAAGTTTGAATTTCGGACCCCTGTGGTGTCCGGGTCGGGTTCGACCAATGAGCTGGGGCTCTGTGTTCACTGCTGAGGGCCTATTGGTTTCAAACATGGGGTGTGCGGCCCTCCTCGGGTCGCTGCCTGGCCCCCTGTTGTTTTACAGCCTGTTTTATTGTTCCTGGTGTTTCTCCTCTGGGGAGAGAAACTGCTGGAGGAGTTCAATGGAATCTTGAGCCCAGCCCTCTTGATAGTGGCTTTAAACTGGATAAACAAATCAGTTCCGTTCTAAAACCTGGATTCTTCTAGGTGAGGCTGTTGGCCAAAGTGAAGCCCTATCTCTCACAGAAGAACTTTGACAGAGTCCTTCATGCCTTCATGTCTTCCAGACTGGACTACTGCCCCTCCCTCTATGTTGGTCTTGTCCAGTCGTCTCTCCGTCTGTCCATCTCCTACAAAATGCTGCTGCCCGACTTCTAACAGGGACTAAGGAACCAGAGCACATCACCCCAGTTTTAGCCTCACTCCACTGGCTTCCTGTCTCTTTTAGAATTGTTTTGAAGACTTTATTATTATTATTAATACTTATTAAGTAAGTATTAAATGGGTTGGCACCGTCTTATTGGTCCCATCTTGTACACTCCTGTTTATCACTGAGCTCAGCCAGTCACATGGTCCTTGTTGTACCCAGATCCAGACTGGAAGCTGGAGGTGACGGAGCCTTCTCCCTGGCTGCTCCCCGTCTGTGGAACCGTTTGCCTCTCCACATCAGAACCACTCCGTCTCTTCAGTCCTTCAAGTGTCCACTCAGGACACGCATGTACTCACTGGCTTTTAACTGTAATTGAGTACTGTGATACTGTGGCATGGTTTTTACCCTGTTTTTAAGTCAGTTTACAGACAGACCACCACACAAATTCACACTGAGGGGCAGTTTATGCTTAATGACCTCACATGCATGTTTTGGACTGTGGGAAGAAACACACACACACACACACACATAGAACTGGCTAACTCCATACAGAAAGGCTGGGATTTGAACCTGGACCTTTTCACCACTGCTCCACCATGCAGCCCATTGAGTTCTGCCATAAATTAACACTTGATCACCTGTTTATTTTGTTTGTGGAGAGAAATTAGTAGGACTGAGTGAAAAGCGGCATGGCTCGGTTGGTAGAGCAGTTGTCTCCCAATCGGAAGGTTGTGGGTTCAATTCCCATCTCTGCCTGCCTACATGCCGAAGCGTCCTTGGGGAAGACATTGAACTGGTGGTCGGAGGGGCCGATGTCAGTAGTTACCACCATCCAGTATGGTGCAGATGAATAATGTAATGTAAAGCGTCTTTGAGTGTCCATAAATTTACATTTATTTTTGCCATTTACATTATTAAAAATAATGTAAATGGCATGAAAAGACAAACAGTAAAACCAAAATAGGTTAAAACACCTGAAATAGTTAGAAAATATTAAACGAATATTAAAAAAATAAACACTAGAACTCTAGAACTGGTAGAAAAAAATACAACCTTTTCTTCACAGATAAAAATCACAATAAAACATTCCAACTTGAATACACCGCGCTCAAAACTCCTCCTCCAGCTGTTCCAGCTGTCCGATGCTGAGCGGGCGGAGCGCCTTCTGTCTCTCAACGGCTTGGAAGAGCTGATGGAGAACATGTTGGCGCTGAGGGGATCGGGTGACGCTGAGTTCCTCTTCATCCAGCTGTTCCTGCATCAACTACCTGCTCAGGTGCACACCGCTCTGGCCAGCTCTCTGCTCGTGCGCACTAGAGACTATCGTGGGTTGGTGGAAGAGGCTGACAGGGTTCTGCTCGTGTCACGGTCGTACGGAGTGCAGGCAGTTCTGCCGGCGCAGCTTGGACACCAGCCGGAGGAGGAAGCGCAGGCTATGGTCGGGGCAGTTACGGATCGATTCAAGAATGACGGCCAGCTGTGTTTCTTCCACCGGCGTTTCGGGAGCAGAGCCCAGCGCTGCACGCCGCCCTGCTCCTTCTCTGCAGGGAAACACCAGACCCGGCGCTCCATAGCAGCTGTGAGCGCCGGGAAGACCGGGAAGCTGCTGTTGAGTTTCCTGAACTGACGGTCCCTACCTTCTCAGCTTCCATCGTCAAACAAGCAGTGGAACATTATATCCCCACGGCTGGGCCGCCAGTTTTTGCTCGCCCTCGCCGGCTGGATGTGGCTAAGCTGGCGATTGCTAAGGAGGAGTTTGCCACTATGGAGAGACTGGGTATTGTGAGGCGCTCCTACAGCCAGTGGGCCTTACCTTTGCATATGGTTACGAAATAGGATGGAAGATGGAGGCCTTGTGGGGATTTCCGGCGCCTGTTAGCCAAATGATCGGTACCCAGTGCCACATATACAAGACTTTTCCGTCCACCTGGCGGGGAAGGTGATTTTTTTCCGAGGTAGATTTGGTGAGAGGCTCCCACCAGGTACCGGTCCATCCTCAGGATGTGGCCAAGACTGCAGTGATCACGCCATTTGGACTTTTTGAGTTTCTGCGGATGCCGTTTGGACTGAAAGGTGCAGCACAAACATTCCAGCGCTTGATGGACTCCGTGTTAAGGGGCCTGCCTTTCCTATTCGTATATCTGGATGACATCCTTGTGGCCAGCGCCTCATATGAGGAGCACCTGTTACACCTGTGGCAGCTCTTTGAGAGACTCAATGAGCATGGACTGATCGTGAACCCAGCTAAGTGCTATTTTGGATCATCAGAAATTGAGTTTCTGGGCCACCATGTATCCTCACTGGTGCCCTTACTGGCTAAGGTGGAAACGATCACTGCCTTTCCACGCCCAAAAACCATAAAGTGCAGGAATTCCAGGGCATGGTGAACTTTTACAACCGTTTCATTCCGCATGCAGCTAATTTGATGCGTCCCCTGTATGAAGCTCTGAGGGTCAGAAAGGCCAAGCAGGACGTGGACTGGTCCCCAGAAAGGATCCTGGCTTTCCAGAAGGCCAAGGTTGTGCTCTCCAACACCGCCATGCTCGCCGACCCATCTCCAACGACACCGGTAGTGCTCACCCCCAATGCCTCGGACTACGCAGTGGGGGCGGTTTGTGAACAGTGGGTGGCTGGAGCCTGGCAGCCTCTGGTGTTCTTCAGCAAACAACTGCGTGACAATGAGAGGAAGTACAGCATGTTTGATAGAGAACTCTTGGCTCTTTTCCTCGCCATACGTCACTTTAGGTTTCTGTTGGAAGGCCGGCAGTTTACTGCTTTTGTGGACCATAAGCCCCTCACCTTCTCCATGTCCAAGACCTCGGAGCCATGGTCTGGGCAGCAGCAGCGCCACCTCTCTGCCATTTCAGAGTTCACTACAGACATTCAGCATGTGTCCGGAAAAGACAATGCAGTGGCCGACTGCCTCTCTCGGGCACACGTGAACTCTGTGCACCTTGGAGTGGACTCTACGTGTCTCCAGGTCAGCCCCGCCCCATGGTACCTGCTGGCTGGCGACGGCAGGTATTTGATGCGGTTCATGCCCTATCGCATCTGGGCATAAGAGCATCAGTGAAGCTGGTGGGGGCAAAATTCGTCTGGCCGGGCCTCAGGAAGGACGTCAGGAGCTGGGCGGCCTCCTGTGTGGTGTGTCAGCAGTCCAAGGTACACCGTCACACCAAAGCCCCCCTAGAGCCGTTCTTTATCCCTGAGAGGAGGTTTGATCATTTGCATCTGGACTTGGTGGGCCCGCTCCCTCCTTCTCAAGGCTTCACTCACCTCCTCACTATGGTGGACAGGACCACTAGGTGGCCAGAGGTGGCTCCTCTGGCATCGACAAAGTCTGCGGAGGTGGCACGCGCCTTCTTATCCACCTGGGTGGCCCGGTTCAGCACGCCGTTGGACGTCACTTCGGACAGAGGCTCCCAGTTCACCTTGGAGCTGTGGACAGAGGTGCGGTGACGCACAAAAAAAATGTTTGACAGGTGAACTGTCATTTGGCTGGAGGCAATAAAGAAAGCCGACTCGACTCCTTCGTCCGTCTCATCTTTCCCAGGCTCCACAATCTATAGCTATATCTATATCTATATTTACTCTATATATATGTCTCCCTCTCCCTCTCCCTCTCCCTCTCCCTCTCTCTCTACCCCTCTCTCTCTATCTCTCCCTCTCTCTCTCTCTCTCTCTCTCTCTCTCTCTCTCTCTACCCCTCTCTCTCTATCTCTCCCTCTCTCTCTCTCTCTCTCTCTCTCTCTCTCTACCCCTCTCTCTCTATCTCTCTCTCTCTCTCTCTCTCTCTCTATCTCTCCCTCTCTCTCTCTCTCTCTCTCTCTCTCTCTCTCTACCCCTCTCTCTCTCTCTCTCTCTCTCTCTCTCTCTCTCTCTCTCTCTCTCTCTCTCTGTTTCTCTCTCTATCTATATATATCTCTCTCTTTCTCTCTCTGTCTCTCTCTGGGATTTAAACTGGCTCTGGATTGAATCTGGAAACGTGTGGCGATGACCTCCTCCTTGTCAGGCCGGTCAGACTGTCCAGTTAAATCCTCCCTCCAGGGCTGTGGTGTTCGCTGATATGAGCTCCATCATGTCAGCAATATATCCTGTTTCAAAAAACACAAACACTGACATTTTGTTTACCTTTGATATTGCTCAAATAACACTCACAATGTCCTAAATACATCCTGGTACTTGAACATTATTTAAATATTTACTGAACTTTTACTTTTACATTTTGTAAGGTTTTGTTTTTACTGTGTATTTTTTTTTCTTTTTACATGTATCATCTTAATTTTCAAATAACATGTTTTGAATTTAAAATAATTTAACGCGTACAGGATGTTGGGTCTGTCTTTGGTTTGGATCAACATTCTCCCTTCGAAACCTTTGGAAAGTGGATCCTGAAGAGACAAACACCTTCCCGTGTTCTGGCTTGTGGTCAGTCAGTGTTTTCATTGTAATCCTGGCAGCCAGGCAGCGTCTGGAAGTACAACACAGACTAAATCACACATGTTCATGATGAAACAGAGTTTAGACTCCAACTCTCAAAGTGACCCAAGTTTAATTGACCTGCACAGCATTCCAATAAATCCATCTATCCATTCATTGTCCACTGCTTATCCGGGGCCGGGTCGAGGAGGCAGCAGTCTCAGCAGGGAAGCCCAGACGTCCCTCACCCCAGACACGTCCTCCAGCTCTTCCGGTGGGATCCCAAGGCCTTCCCAGGCCAGCAGAGAGACATAACATAGTCTCTCCTAGGTCTGCCCCGAGCCCTTCTACCAGAGGGACATGCCCGGAACACCTCGCTTGGGAGGCTCTCCACCGACCTGAAGGGGGCAAGCCAGTGACCAGATGTTTAGCCTCACCTCATCTTTTAACCGCTGGCTGTCAGGGTGGTGTCCCAGTAACTCGGTAGGCTTCATTAATAATTGGGAGTCCTTCTGGGACAAGCCTGGTCTCATCAGGAGGGACGGCATCCATCCCACGTTGGATGGAGCGTACCTCTTATCTAGAAACAGAGTTAAAAGCTTAGCTCCTCCATCCTGACGTAGCAGAGTGGGGACCAGGCAACAGAGTGGCAGTCCTACACGCCTCTCTGAGTTTCCCTCTGGGCAGTCACCAACCATAGCTAACTTAGTTAAACATCCCATAGAGACTGTGTCTATCCCTCGGACCACCACAAGTATAAAACTATCTAAACCTAGGAAAACTACTTCTAATGACTACAAAAACTTAATCCGTATCAAGTGTGAAACTAGACAAAATCAAGACAAACAAATGAGATGTGGTTTCCTAAACATGAGATCTTTATCATCCAAAGCTCTTCTAGTCAATGATCTGATAAGTGAACACAACATTGATCTCTTTGGATGAACAGAAACCTGCTACGTAAAGATGAGTATGTTAGTCTAAATGAAGCCTCCCCTCCAAGTCATACTAACACTCAAATAGCTGGTGGAGGTGGTGGAGGAGGGTGGAGGCAGCCATCTAGAACTCTCACTTACTAATTAATATTAACCCAAAACCCAACTTTAGTTCTTTTGAGAGTCTGAGCATGACCATGCCACACCCGTCAAATAAAATAGTAAATTCTGTAGAATCTGTAATCATTTCTCGTCCTCCTGGACCTTCTTCAACTTTTCTAACTGAATTCTCTGAATTGTTGTCAGATGTAGCCCTGACTAAAGATAAGGTTATCATGGTAGGAGACTTCAATGTTCATGTTGACCTAGAAAATGATAGTTTCAGTGCAGCTTTAGATCTACACTTGACTCTCTAGGTTTCTCTCAGGTAGTAGACGGGCCTACCCAGAAACATCTCCACACCCTAGACCTTATTCTAACTTATGGTTTGAATATAGAGCATCTGACCATCTCTCCTCACTATGATTTCCTGTCAGATCACTTCTTAATAACCTTTGACTTTGTTCTAAATAGTTCTAACCCTCCGGTTAAAGCCGTGTTAACCAGGTCTCTCTCTGATAACATAGTAACTAAATTCAAGGAAAGAATTCCCTCTGCTATAGAATCAGTAGTGGATCTTCCTGACCCGTATACTGTTGCTAGCTCAGACATTGAATACCTAACAAACAGTCTGACAGATATGCTAAAAACAACGCTAGACGACATAGCTCCTCAAAAAATGAAACTGAAAAAACAGGAAAAGTCCTCCCCATGGTTTAACTCATCAACCCGCCAGCTTAAACAACGCTCCCGTAGATTAGAAAGAACTTGGCGTTCAACAAAAACAGAGCTAGATTATATAGCCTGGAAGGATAGCTTCAAAACTTATAAGAAAGCTCTGAGTAGAAGTAGAACTAATTACTACTCATCCTTAATAGAGGAAAACAAAAACAACCCTCGGTTTCTTTTCAGTACTGTAGCCAAACTGACCAAGAACCAAAATAGTGTTGAGCCCACCATTCCTAACAATATATGTAGTGAGGACTTCATGAAGTTCTTTCAAAATAAAATGACAAGGCTTAGGGATAACATCCATCAAACCCTACCGTCCGTTAGCCCCATAACAGAGGAACTGGTTAAACCTAACAGTCATCTGGAATGCTTTCAGCAAATACAACTAGTCCAACTAAACTCCCTTATTTCTTCTGCTAAACCAACTACTAGCCTGTTGGACCCAATTCCTACTAGAATTCTGAAAGAGGCACTGCCACTAATCAATAATTCTATACTGGCAATTATTAACCAGTCTCTATCAATAGGCTATGTGCCCCAATCCTTTAAACTAGCAGTTATTAAACCACTCATTAAGAAGCCAAACTTAGACACAAGCCTTCTCTCAAACTACAGGCCCATCTCCAACCTTCCTTTCCTGTCAAAGGTTCTGGAGCAAGTAGTGGCTAAACAACTCCAGGATTATCTGCAGGAGAATAATCTGTTAGAGGACCTTCAGTCCAGCTTCAGAATGAACCACAGTACAGAGACTGCTCTGCTAAAAGTTACTAATGACCTTCTAATGGCCTCAGATAGAGCTCTTCTATCTGTTTTACTTCTTCTGGACCTTAGTGCCGCATTTGATACTGTCCATCATAATATACTCTTAAGGAGATTAGAAGATGCCGTCGGCATTAAAAACTTAGCCTTAAACTGGTTTAAATCATATTTATCTGACCGCTTTCAATTTGTTCATGTAAATAACAAATCTTCAATGCATGAACGGGTCCTGTGTGGAGTACCACAAGGCTCCGTCCTCGGACCCAGATTGTTTAATCTCTAGATGTTACCACTCGGAAATATTATTAGGAAACACAACATTAACTTTCATTGTTATGCAGATGATACTCAGCTCTATTTATCAGTTAAAGCCAATCAGGCCGACCAACTTGTTAAACTAGAGTCCTGCCTCAGGGACGTTAAGTCCTGGATGTCTATCAACTTCTTAATGCTCAACACATCCAAGACTGAGGTTCTAATCCTAGGTCCTAAAAAGCTCAGGGATTACTTTTCAGATAGTCTGATTACCTTAGATAATATTACCTTAACCTCTAACAGTGATATTAGGAACCTGGGTGTTATTTCTGATCAGGATCTGTCCTTTATGTCCCATGTTAAACATGTCTCCAGGACAGCCTTCTTCCATCTAAGGAATATTGCAGAAATGAGAAACTTCTTGTCCTTCAAAGATGCAGAACAAATGCTTCCTGCCTTTGTGACTTGAAGATGAGATGATTGTAACTCCCTAATGTCAGGATGTCCAAACTCCTCTGTTAGGATCTTCCAGCTAGAGCAGAACGCTGCTGCAGGTTTACTAACCAGAACTGGAAGAAGAGAGCACATCTCCCCAGTCTTAGCATCCTTACACTGGCTTCACATCAAATCTAGAATAGAATTCAACATCCTTCTGATCACATCTAAAACTCTTCATCACCAGGCTCCGTCCTATATGGAGAAACTTCTAGAAGGGTCTCACCCTCCACGAGCCCTTGGCTCTGAGGATGCAGGACTGTTGGTAATCCCTAAAGTCCTTCAAAGTAAAAGAGGAGGCAGGAGTTTCAGCCATATGGCTCCTTTACTCTGGAATCAACTAGCAGCCTCAGTCCGAAGGGCCCACACCATTAGTTTATTTAAGAGGAGACTAAAAAGCTTCCTCTTTGATAGAGCTTCTCATTAGGAATAGAATAGGAGCACTAAGTTGAGCTGCTCTAGGCCTAGACTGCTGAGGGGATTTCCTCTCTCCCGTTAAAGGGAGGAACTCTACATTTGGAGCTTCTGTTTCTTGTCTTTCTTTCTTTCTCTCTGTGTAACAACATTACTGGAGCCACCAGATCCTGACAGGAGGGGAGCAGGATCCAGGGGATCAGACCCAAGACTCCCAGAGTGGAGTTACCACGGTCCTACTACCCGACCCCCCCACAGCACCGGGACCCCCCCACAGCACCGGGACCCCACCACAGCACCAGGACCCCCCCACAGCACCGGGACCCCACCGCAACGGCACGGCCCTTAAACTCCAGACTGAGATTGGTTCATCATCAGACCAACGCTCATCATAGACTTTTCTTAGTATTTGTACTTATCTGGCCTGTCTGCCTCTCTCTCTCTCTCTCTCTCTCTCTTCTATTCCTCTCTCTCTCCCTCTTCTATTCCTCTCTCTCCCTCTTCTATTCCTCTCTCTCCCTCTTCTATTCCTCTCTCTCCCTGTCCTATCCCATGTACTTCTCCCCCCAACCGGTCAAGGCGGATGCCCCCCCCCCCCCCCCCCCCCCCGCCCTTCCAGAGTCTAGGCTCCGCCCCCTTTCTTCCTGAAGAGGGACTTCTTATGAACGGTTCTTCCTGAGAGGGAGTTCTTCCTGGTTTCCTCTGTTGCTTGTTCCATCTGCTGCTCTGGAAGGTTTAGTTGGGTTCTGTTGTTCTCTATCATTGTAAGAGGTTCTGGAAGGTTTAGTTGGGTTCTGTTGTTCTCTATCATTGTAAGAGGCTCTGGAAGGTTGAGTTGGGTTCTGTTGTTCTCTATCATTGTAAGAGGTTCTGGAAGGTTTAGTTGGGTTCTGTTGTTCTCTATCATTGTAAGAGGTTCTGGAAGGTTTAGTTGGGTTCTGTTGTTCTCTATCATTGTAAGAGGCTCTGGAAGGTTTAGTTGGGTTCTGTTGTTCTCTATCATTGTAAGAGGTTCTGGAAGGTTTAGTTGGGTTCTGTTGTTCTCTATCATTGTAAGAGGCTCTGAGATGTTTGCTGATGTGATTTAGAGCTTTACAAATAAAATTGAATTGAATTGAACAACGGAGTCCCCAGTTGGAGCACTATCCAGCACCCCTCCCAGGGACTCCAAAAAAGGTCGGGTACTCTGTACTGCTGTTCGGTCCGTAGGCCGAGACAACAGTCAGAGACCTGTCCCCTACACGAAGGCGTAGGGACGCGACCCTCTCGTTCACCGGGGTGAACTCCAACACATGGCGGCTGAGCTGTGGGGCAATAAGCAGGCCCACGCCAGCCCGCGCCTCTCACCGCGGGCAACTCCAGGA